>NC_056725.1:65933211-66256961 GCF_019279795.1 Protopterus annectens
TCTACAAGAAACTTTAGTGTTATCCACGGCATACACCTTCAATTTCTTGGCTTTAGCTAGGATACCTGTTGACATGCCTCTTCCAGTGATGAGTAACTGACAGCAAACACATGCCACTCTGCTCCAATGAGCTTACACTCTTTCATACATACCACCCTCATTATGTCACCTATCTTCTACTCTGATACTCCCCTTATCCTACTCTTACACTCCAAAGACTTTGCTCATATGCCATGTAAAATTGGGATTCACTATCCTTACCCTCATTTGCATAGGATTGCCTACTAATGCTTGGTTACATCTCTTAGACTGAGCATCCCCCCCTTAGCAACCTCTACTCAGTAGCCATGTTGTCTTCAGCCTGCCATTCGCTTGCATGGCAGTTGAATATTTTGAATAAAATCCCTATTTGTGGCTTTTATTTGTTTTTTCATGGTTTTTAGAGCGCAGCACTTTTGCGCGGCGCTGCGCTATGCTTAAACTTCAGAGATTGAGGTAAAAAAATATATATTTTTTTTATTTTGCAATGGGAAAAATTGCCAATGGCCATATATTTGGCCATTGGCATGCTTCCTCAACTGGATTCATCCTTTATTTGGAGCTGTCATGGCTCCATTCTGCTATTTGCAGAACGGTACTCAGTTGACAACAGAGTACATTTCTGCAAATAACACTACTCTTACTCGGACAGGTTAGGGTTTCCTGGATCGCAAATTTACCTCATTTGCATAGCTTTCAGCAGCAAATGAGGTAATTTGCATAACCTAACCCTGTCCGTGTAAGAGTCGTTTTAGGAGCTCTCTTGCTCAGGCTGTTCCTGGATTGCTCGGCAGACATGTTGGCTGCATGGAGTCTTACTCTACTCTTAGACTCCGTGCATGCCTTCGTGAATCCGGCTTAAGTCTACAGTCCATTGACAACGCAATTCTTTGAATCAGAATCATGTAGAATAAGCCGAACAATGTTTTTTTTGTAGGGGGCAAGCTTTTGTAGTACCAATGTGAAGAGTTTCACCCCACATCCCTTTACCATAAAAGTACTAACCAAAGTTTGTACAAATGTGGGAAAAGAAGCAGCACCCAGAAAGGACAAACACAGTAAATGCACTGACTGCAGTTTTGTAATCCAACACACACCACAGCAAACAGACTGAGAAACTCTGAGAAATGGGAATGAGGACTTAAAGCTTGATGAAAAACACATAGACCAGCTGCAGGGAAGCCTTATTTTACACACAAACACACACACACACACACACACACACACACACACACACACACACACACACACGCACACACACGCACACACACACACACACACACACACACACACACACACATGCACACATGCTCACACACACGCACACACGCACACAGACAAACAGACACACAGACACACACGCATACACGCACACACGCACACGCACACATGCACACACGCACACACACACATACACAGACATACACACACACACACACACACACACACACACACACACACACACACACACACACACACACACACACTGTGTGTGTTTATCTGTTTATGTTTACATTTCTCCTGCTTTCACTGTCTTCCATCTGAAGTGCCTTGAATGAGTTATTGAGAACAATTATAAACTTTGAGCATGTTTACTGTTTTCTTTCCTATACTTGTAACATACCCAAGGGAAAACAATGACTACTTCTCCTACCAAATCTGTAAACATAAGGGTTCGTCTTTTATTACAATTACTTTCAAGGCCTCTTCATTTAAGTTACCGCATTTAACTAATTGCAGATCATGCATTGCCCGGTGTAGAACACTTCCTTCCCAAAATGCACATTTAACTACACTGTGCCGTGAGTTTCACTTCCTTCTTGTTATGTTTCTTGAAACTTTCTTCCTACATATGTATGTGTTCAACCCACCAATGTGACCTCAAGTGGTGGTCATAGGTACAAAAACTGAACATTAGTAAAATACATTGCCAGACAATGTAAACGGGTATTGGCTAACAGTGATTATATTTTGTGAGAATCATGGCATTCTTTGCATAATTTACATTGTATATAATTTAGTGAGGAAGCAATATTCACTACAGTTGATGTGTTGAATTTATTTTTGGTTATCCCACATCAAGTTTGTTTAGACAGTTTTGTGAATTTTTTATGTGAATTGGAATCTTCTTTTTTCCAGTAAAGATGTCAACATTTAACATGACTTGTTGAAAATTGTGTTAAAAAACAACTTCATGTACTTTGAGGGTGAGTTATTTTTTACCAGGATTCTGGTGTTGCTATGGGCGGAATTTGTGTGCCCATTTATGCCTGCATTGTGTTGACATTGTGGGAAAAAAGTTTATTTTTAATTTCAACTTTAAATGATATTTGAATGTATATTACAGATTCCTGAATGACATATTTATCTTATGGTTAGATAATGAGCAAGAATTCTCAGCTTTTGTTGAATACTTGAATCAGACTATTAATATTTTAAGGTTTATATCAGAGTGCAATTCAGAGGAAATCAACCGATTGAATGTACAAACAGAAACAAATACAATTGAAGGCTGATATAAATCTAATATTTTTAGAAAAGCTACTTTTTCTAACTCATATTTGCACTATGACAGTTGACATTCTAATGAACAAAAGTGTAGCATCGTTAAAGGATAAATGGTAGAACTTTCCAGATGGATTAGTGAGAATTGTATGCTGCGTGATATGTAAGAGTTTATATCACACCTGTTCTCCGACAGAGGTTGCCCTACAGGTTTAACTAATGAGATAAAGGAGGAAAGTATCCATGGTAGGTCCATCCCACCTCAGGTGATGGGTTTGTTAATATGATAGAACATGGTACAGCTTACAGCTGAAGTGGACAACAACATGGTATTCACCATCAGCTCTGTTGTGAAAAGTACATGGGGGCTCATTTTTACTGAGGAGATTAAGGCAAAGTTAGGGAATTTCCATCAATTTGTCTATAGCAAAGGAAAGAATATGAAAAACCTATTGTAAAGCTTCAAAGACATGCGTCTGGAGCGTTTCTTTCCAGGCCACCACTGAAAATTGTCTTAGTTCCAAATCGGACTTTCCCGGTAAGCAAATGTTAAATAAATAAATAGAAATAAAGTGACATGTGCTCTGGATTTAATAAAAAGAAATATATGTCCAAATGTGGGCATTGCAGGTTTTGTAGATTTATTAATGATGTTTGACAGTTATGACAGAGGTATTGGTTGTCCAAGTCTCAATAACTGTGATACTTAATTGGTGGTTTGCTTCACCACCTGTGTTTCCTGTCCAGCCTTCTATGTGGGAAAAACCAATACTAGGTTGAGGGACTGAATTTATGAGCATAATTACAATATTAGGATAAGTAAACCAACTAATACATCATTTAGACCTTCAGTCAACTGTAAGGACTATAAAAGTTTTATTGTTTGTTATATACTTCATTAACGTGTACACTAAGTGTACACGATCTGTATTCAAGAGCATCCTTACCACATTTTTTGCGCTTACTACTTTCTCAGAAAGATTACACTAAGTCTACATGTAGTCCATAATTTATGGTAGCCTTTATGAATCACCCTTGATATTTAAGGTTGCAAGAAAATCAGCAGTAAGAACGTATGAGTTATGCTTCTGTTCACTCAGAATGGTGTACACTTATTGTGAATATTATTATTTTTTAATTTGTAATACCCAAAAATGGCTGGAAAATGGCTTGCCATGCTACATGATTTTGTTTTACAGTCTTATAGGGACAGAGATACATCCTTGTGATGACAGGATAATTTGCTGTGGTGCGCTCTTACTGCGCTAGCTTACAGGAGTACTGAAATGCCTACTTTTTAACTTTCAACATCAACCTGTCTTTTTCATTACTTTACTTCCTTTTATTTTTATTAGTAGACAGGAATATTCCAATGTCAGGCTTGAACAAACAGCGATGTTAATTAACCACTCAAAATAACAACTGTAGTTTGATTCCCAACTATGAGAAGTCTGAACCCTGTGATTAATAGGTATCACTCAGAGATTACAGACCGCACTCTGGTTAGAAATATCATCTTTGATGTTAATTGTGCCTCCCCCAACTCATTGACATGCCTCAACCAAACACTGTGTACAATGTAAAAATGCTGTAATAAGCACCACAAGAAAATGGCATGCACCTTTACAGAGACTGTAATGGAGAAAAAGTGCAAAACCAGACATTGACAACAAATCAAGACAGAGAGATGAAAATTTGTTTCCTTCTATGTGGCAGTTTTATTGTTTGATTATAAGGATAGAAAGACAAGTAAGTTGTGATAAGAAAAAAAAACTAATGAGTGGGTGGAGTTTTCTTGGTCATTTACATATGATAACATAACTTGAAACCTTTGATTGTATTCATTACTTTCACAGAAACAAAAAAACACAAACTGGTAAAAACAAACGAACTGAGCGGACTTATGAAACTGACTCCTTTATTGGTAAGCGCTTTCGTTGGCATAAAATAAGCCAACTTCTTCAGACCATAAAAATATAAACAACCATAATAAAACTCAGGATACTTTATAAAAAGTTTATTTATTCATTACTGTACTGGTTGATAAAGACTGAACTATCGAACTTAAGTTGCCTGAGGTTGAATTCACCAGTGATCACAGTTGCTCTATAAGAAATCACTGTTTGCAAGTTGTGCTGGCAGTGATGCCCTTTTTGGGACACCTATGGAGTTGGTATATCTATATCTATATCTATATCTATATCTATATCTATATCTATATCTATATCTATATCTATATTTATTATATCTATATCTGAATCTATTATATATATATCTGAATCTATATAGGGTTCCTATTACATGAACAAACTTTTCAAAGTTTGAATGTCATATGGTCGACACCATATGATCGAACTTTGAAAAGTTCGAAGGTTAAATGTAACAGCGCCATACGGTGCAGAATGGGAGAATTTCCCTTTTCTGCATTGATGTGCAATCTCGGTATTGGTATATTTAAGTATGGGCAGTGTGGGGGGGTGCAGGGGGGCTTGCCCCCTGCTCGGAGCATTAAGGTAAGTTTTATTTTTTTTATGTTTTATTATATATTTGAAGTTTCAAAGTTCGATCATATGTTGTCGAACATATGGAATTCGAAGTTTTGAAACTTCAAATATATAAAATAGACCCATATATATATATATATATATATATATATATATATATATATATATATATATATATATATATATAACTAAAATTAACTGCACTCAAAAAAATTGAACGAAGAGAAGAAATTTTAACTAAGAAAAGAACTTCATGACAATAAAAGCATTCAATAAAATAGCAAATAACACCAACAACTCTTGTAGAACTTTAGCGCTTTCGTCTTATTTATTATCAAGACTTCTTCAGAAAGACATGTTTCATAAGTATGAGCAACCATTTTCACTTCCTTTATATACATTAGTTCTAGCAGGCCATTTAAATTAACAACAGTTCCTTTCCAATAGAAAAGTGTGAACAAGCAGGGTGCTGTGTGCATTTTCATTAACATTACAATTGCAGTTACATAAGGCAAATTGGTCAGACAGTAATAGCCTTGTGGTGCCGTGTGCATACTAAAAGGGATAGTGTGCAAAAAGGGATTGTGTGCAAAAAGGGATTGTGTGCAAAAGGATCGTGTGCAAAAAGGGATTGTGTGCAAAAGGGACTGTGTGCAAAAGGGATTGTGTGCAAAAAAAAAAAAAAACAAAAAGGTTGGGGGGGGGGGGAGGACCAGGAAAGATGACAGTCATGCTGTGATGATTCTAATATAAACACGTAACTTATGAGTCTTTGCCTCCAAAGGTAAGTAAAGAAGGGAATGGAGGATGGTGGAGGAGTCAGGTAGAGAGTCCTACTATGCTTTGGCATCGGTGTGTGCGTAGAGAAATGTGTGGGTATGCCACCTGATGGGGGAGTGGGAGGAATGCGGTGTGGACTTGAGGTGGGCTGTTAGGGGGCGCCCATGACAAGGAGCCTATGAATAACAGTGTCCCCCAGAAGGCTGTCAGTGCAGATGGTACCACCCGTGGGCTGGTTTGGATGGTGTCACCCCTTGAATGGCTGCGTGAAAATGTGAGACCGGGGGGTATAGTTGGTGGGGTCAGCGGGGGCTAGCCTGGTGATTGGGAGCATGTGTGTAGGGGGTATGGGGGAGTGAAAAGTCAGAGAGAGAGTGGGAGCATGTGTGCAGGGGGTATGGGGGAGTCAAAAGAGAGAGAGAGAGAGAGAGAGAGAGGAAACATTATATTCACTTGCACAGTTGTAAATCCATAAACACATTAAATCTACTTGCACAATTCTTCAAACCCTCTTGCACAGTTCTTCAAACCCTATCACATTTCAATCTCTATACCATTTAAGTGCACATTTAATGTTCAGTGTCTCGTTGAGACCTGGATAGACATCAGCTCTCAGTTCTATCTGCCATTTTAATTCCCGGACTTGCAGGAATGTGTCCATGTCCCCTACAAATTCTGTTATTTTTTTCCAGCACTGTGAATTTGAATCCTGTGAAGTTTGGGCAAATAGTACTGTGTTTAGCCAAGGCATTCAAACTGTCCTGTTTGTGTATTGCTGCAGTGTGTTCTTTAATACGGCTACTCAGCTTCCTGTTCGTTTTGCCGATATAGAAATTCCCACAGTGTTTGCAGAAAGCACAGTAGACTACATTTTTTGTGTTGCAGTCATAGTGGTCATGTAGACCGACAGTTCTGTTGCAGCGGGAAGGTGACATTGTTGTTTTTCGTATGTGTACACAGGCAACACACTTGCCGCAGTCAGACATTCCAGGTTCTGTTGATACTTCGCTCTGTGGGGATGGGCTTTTATTCCTCTCGAATGCACCACCAAAAGAAGAGGTTCGTTTGAAACAGAAGTTTGGGGATGTCCCAAGTAACTTTGTCAGACCTTTTTCTCCTCCCAAGATGTCCCAATTGTTGGTGAGGACCCCTCTAATTCCAAACATATCGGTGGAAATTGGAAGGGGGAAACTTGACACCCAGTCCTTTTTGTTCGGTCCGTTCTGTGCCCTTGCTGTGAATCCCTTTTCCAGGATTGGTGGGTACCTGGAGTGTCTGTGCTGTATGATCTCTTGGAACAGGTTGTCCACTAGATACTCTGGGTATTTTCTTTCTAGGAACAAGTTTCTGAGGTAAAAACCTTCCTTGATGAAAACCTCGTCCCTAAAAATGAGTCTGGATAACCGGATGAATTGTCCTTTTACAATATTCTTTTTCATGAAATGGGGATGCTGGCTGCTGAACTCTAGATAGTTATAACGGAAAGTGGGCTTGCGGTAGATGTTGGAGTCAAACTGTCCATTTTCCGGGTCTATAGTGAGGTGGATATCCAGGAATTGAGTGGTGGTTCCGATATGTCCTACTGTGAGGGTCAGGAAGTCCAGACTCTGGAAAAGGGTTTCCAGAAAATTGCTCAGAGAAAGTCTGTCCCCCTTCCAGACAAAAAAGACGTCATCAATATAACGCCTGTACATTATGGTGTTGTTGAACCCCGGTAATGATTCAACCTTATCCATTTCCCAGGCACTGAGGACTAAGTTTGCATATGCTGGGGCCATTTTGGACCCCATGGCTACCCCTTTCTGTTGGTGGTAAATCTTCACGTTGAATTGAAAGAAGTTATTTCTTAATACTGCTTCTGTTAACCTGCATACAGTATTAATCTTAGTCCCGCTTAGGTTGGAGTGCCTGTTCAGGTACTGTCTGGTGAGGGTCAGTCCTTCGGCGTGTGTGATGTTTGTGTAGAGTGCTTCTACATCTAGGGTGACCAGTAAATATTCACCTCCATCCAGCCTTAGTTTGAAGATGTCATTTAGAAAAGCCCAGGAGTCCTTGATGTAGTATTTGCTGTTCTGTACAATGGGGTTAAGGATGTGGTCCACGTATTGTGAAATCTTTTCTGTTTTTGTCCTTCGGTTCGATACCACATGGCGGAAAGGTGGATTTTCAGGGTTCTTGTGAACCTTGGGGATTCCGAAAAATTTTCCAAGGCTGGGTGTCATGACCTGCATGAAGTCTTTTTCGTCTTGAGAGATCTCATCCCTGAGGTACAGTTCCAACAGTAGGTTGTCAATTTGTTTAAAGTTCTGTTGTACCTGGTTGATGTTGACCTTTTGTAGAACTGGTTATTCATGAGGGATGCTTCAAGTGTTTGGATATATCTCTCCTGCTCCATCACTACTATCCCAGATCCCTTGTCAGCCTTCATGATCCATAGGGATTTGTCCTGACTCAGTTCCTTCCAAGCCTGTCTTTCTTCCCTGTTCAGGTTGTGCCACTTTGCTGAGGGCTTATCAGAAAGGAGTTTCCTGATATCCCTTTCGCAGGTACTCGCAAAGAGGCTCAGTG
Organism: Protopterus annectens; assembly: GCF_019279795.1. NCBI lineage: Eukaryota > Metazoa > Chordata > Ceratodontiformes > Protopteridae > Protopterus > Protopterus annectens. The sequence continues at coordinate 65,941,608 of NC_056725.1, forward strand.
TGTTGGAGAGTGCAGGAGTGTACAGGCTCTTCATGGTAAGGGGTCTGTTGTTATCTTCCGAGCTTTCCTCATCTTCTTCCTCTTCATATTGTTGTATATCTAATTTTAGTTGTAACTTTCTCAGGTAGCACTTGAGGTCCAGGATAACATCTGCCGTGTTGGCTCTCTGCGCCGGGATGAAAGAAAAGCCTTTCTTCAGTACCTTATGATGGCTTTCTGAGAAATCTCGTGTGGTGAGGTTAAAGATGTCACCTACCCCTGCTGGAGACCTGAAGTCAGTGCTATCAGGTGCTGGTATCAGTGAATGGGGAGGGTGATCAGGGTGGTCCATCCCAGTAATACTAGTACTGTATCCCGTTCCCGCTCCTTCTGCCCCTGTGATTGTTGTTCCCCCTCCTTCCCTCAATATTGTTGGTGTTGTGGTTCCAGTTTCGTTCATTACCCCCAGGTCTGAACCTGGTATAAGTCCTGGTTCTGGTTGTGAGTCCTGCTGAAGATAAAAAAACGTTGTTGCTACTTGTGCTGTTGTTGGAAGACTGGTCGTTGATTTGTGGGGTCTGATAAACCCTTTCTTGATTGATCGCACTGTCCGGTGTCCTGCGGTTTGTATTGTTGTTGTCCTCATTGTTGTCGTGGTGGTCACGTTCACTGGTGTCTGGATCTCTCTGTGTTGGCTGATTCTGGAGAGGCATTTCTGGTCTTGGCTGTCCCCTAGCAGGAGTATGTACCATCATCTGGGAACTACTCCCTGCTAGTGGGCTGGATGTGATGAGGAGTCTATCCACCTCTGGTGTGTTGGGTCCATTTGTGGGTTCTTGTAATTCTGTCGTAGGCCTTAGTTCAGTTGTGGACAACGGATTGTTTGTGGGATATCTGTCTGGCCTTCTCCGTGTGTGTAAGGAGCGTGTGGGCCTGATCGGGTATGCTTTTCCTTCCTCATATTGTTTAATGTCCCTAAGCAATTTGCCTTTCTTGCGTTCAATCAGTGCCGCCACATGCCTAGTAATTTTGTGCGGTACATTGTCCCACATTTCCAAGAAGTCAATAAATGTGGGATCCTGCAGGATGTGTGTTTGCAGATCATCTATTTGAGACTTGTAGGTGGCCATACTCTCAGTATTACTTTGGATGAGTGCTTTGATAGCTGCTAGCCCAGAGTCATTATATATTTTGGCCAGTTCTTTGTGAAGCTGAGAGTTTGGAGTAGTCCTGTTAGGAAATTTGTTACACCTGAGACCCTGTGGGACTATATCCAGTTCTAAACACCTTTCCAGATAGAAGTTGTCATGCTCCAGGTTTTTGTAGGTTTTAATCAGTCTCTCGAATCTGGTAATTAGAGATCTGGCGCTCTGTGAGACCCCTCTGTTTTGACTGTACTCCAGTTGTGCTGTTGCATTCTGGACCGGGCAACGGAAGGGATTAATTTCCGTCTGCGTGAGTATCAGGTCAAGAGCCTGTGTGGTCCTTATTTCTGTCCCAGTTCTGTTATTAATTGTGGCCCTGGGTCCAGAGTGGTCCGGGGGTTCAGTGCGGTCCCTGGTGATCCTTTCATTTGTAGGTGTTAAAGGTCTGCTGTTTAGGTCCTCGAAGAGATCCTGCGCCAAACGAATTCCTTCCGATAATTTTGTAAGAACTGTTGTTGGATCAATTGGTGTCCTGCTCCTGGTTGCTTCTGTCTTCAGTTGGCTACTAGAGCCTGAGTTGGGTGCTATGTTTCCTGCCATACTGTCACGCGGAGTAGAAGACTTATAACTAAAATTAACCGCACTCAAAAAATTGAACGAAGAGAAGAAATTTAAACTAAGAAAAGAACTTCGTGACAATAAAAGCATTCAATAAAATAGCAAATAACACCAACAACTCTTGTAGAACTTTAGCGCTTTCGTCTTATTTATTATCAAGACTTCTTCAGAAAGACATGTTTCATAAGTATGAGCAACCATTTTCACTTCCTTTATATACATTAGTTCTAGCAGGCCATTTAAATTAACAACAGTTCCTTTCCAATAGAAAAGTGTGAACAAGCAGGGTGCTGTGTGCATTTTCATTAACATTACAATTGCAGTTACATAAGGCAAATTGGTCAGACAGTAATAGCCTTGTGGTGCAGTGTGCATACTAAAAGGGATAGTGTGCAAAAAGGGATTGTGTGCAAAAAAGGGATTGTGTGCAAAAAGGGATCGTGTGCAAAAAGGGGATTGTGTGCAAAAAGGGACTGTGTGCAAAAAGGGATTGTGTGCAAAAAAAAAAAAAAAAAAAAGGTTGGGGGTGGACCAGGAAAGATGACAGTCATGCTGTGATGATTCTAATATAAACACGTAACTTATGAGTCTTTGCCTCCAAAGGTAAGTAAAGAAGGGAATGGAGGATGGTGGAGGAGTCAGGTAGAGAGTCCTACTATGCTTTGGCATCGGTGTGTGCGTAGAGAAATGTGTGGGTATGCCACCTGATGGGGGAGTGGGAGGAATGCGGTGTGGACTTGAGGGGGGGCTGTTAGGGGGCCGCCCATGACAAGGAGCCTATGAATAACAGTGTCCCCCAGAAGGCTGTCAGTGCAGATGGTACCACCCGTGGGCTGGTTTGGATGGTGTCACCCCTTGAATGGCTGCGTGAAAATGTGAGACCGGGGGGTATAGTTGGTGGGGTCAGCGGGGGGCTAGCCTGGTGATTGGGAGCATGTGTGTAGGGGGTATGGGGGAGTCAAAAGTCAGAGAGAGAGTGGGAGCATGTGTGCAGGGGGTATGGGGGAGTCAAAAGAGAGAGAGAGAGAGAGGAAACACATTATATTCACTTGCACAGTTGTAAATCCATAAACACATTAAATCTACTTGCACAATTCTTCAAACCCTCTTGCACAGTTCTTCAAACCCTATCACATTTCAATCTCTATACCATTTAAGTGCACATTTAATGTTCAGTGTCTCGTTGAGACCTGGATAGACATCAGCTCTCAGTTCTATCTGCCATTTTAATTCCTGGACTTGCAGGAATGTGTCCATGTCCCCTACAAATTCTGTTATTTTTTCCAGCACTGTGAATTTGAATCCTGTGAAGTTTGGGCAAATAGTACTGTGTTTAGCCAAGGCATTCAAACTGTCCTGTTTGTGTATTGCTGCAGTGTGTTCTTTAATACGGCTACTCAGCTTCCTGTTCATTTTGCCGATATAGAAATTCCCACAGTGTTCGCAGAAAGCACAGTAGACTACATTTTTTGTGTTGCAGTCATAGTGGTCATGTAGACCGACAGTTCTGCTGCAGTGCTGGAAGGTGACATTGTTGTTTTTTCGTATGTGTACACAGGCAACACACTTGCCGCAGTCAGACATTCCAGGTTCTGTTGATACTTCGCTCTGTGGGGATGGGCTTTTATTCCTCTCGAATGCACCACCAAAAGAAGAGGTTCGTTTGAAACAGAAGTTTGGGGATGTCCCAAGTAACTTTGTCAGACCTTTTTCTCCTCCCAAGATGTCCCAATTGTTGGTGAGGACCCCTCTAATTCCAAACATATCGGTGGAAATTGGAAGGGAAACTTGACACCCAGTCCTTTTGTTCGGTCCGTTCTGTGCCCTTGCTGTGAATCCCTTTTCCAGGATTGGTGGGTACCTGGAGTGTCTGTGCTGTATGATCTCTTGGAACAGGTTGTCCACTAGATACTCTGGGTATTTTCTTTCTAGGAACAAGTTTCTGAGGTAACCTTCCTTGATGAAAACCTCGTCCCTAAAAATGAGTCTGGATAACCGGATGAATTGTCCTTTTACAATATTCTTTTTCATGAAATGGGGATGCTGGCTGCTGAACTCTAGATAGTTATTCCGGAAAGTGGGCTTGCGGTAGATGTTGGAGTCAAACTGTCCATTTTCCGGGTCTATAGTGAGGTGGATATCCAGGAATTGAGTGGTGGTTCCGATATGTCCTACTGTGAGGGTCAGGAAGTCCAGACTCTGGAAAAGGGTTTCCAGAAAATTGCTCAGAGAAAGTCTGTGCCCCTTCCAGACAAAAAGACGGGATCAATATAACGCCTGTACATTATGGTGTTGTTGAACCCGGTAGTGATTCAACCTTATCCATTTCCCAGGCACTGAGGACTAAGTTTGCATATGCTGGGGCCATTTTGGACCCCATGGCTACCCCTTTCTGTTGGTGGTAAATCTTCCCGTTGAATTGAAAGAAGTTATTTCTTAATACTGCTTCTGTTAACCTGCATACAGTATTAATCTTAGTCCCGCTTAGGTTGGAGTGCCTGTTCAGGTACTGTCTGGTGAGGGTCAGTCCTTGGCGTGGGGATGTTTGTGTAGAGTGCTTCTACATCTAGGGTGACCAGTAAATATTCCCCTCCATCCAGCCTTAGTTTGAAGATGTCATTTAGAAAAGCCCAGGAGTCCTTGATGTAGTATTTGCTGTTCTGTACAATGGGGTTAAGGATGTGGTCCACGTATTGTGAAATCTTTTCTGTTTTTGTCCTTCGGTTCGATACCACATGGCGGAAAGGTGGATTTTCAGGGTTCTTGTGAACCTTGGGGATTCTGAAAAATTTTCCAAGGCTGGGTGTTATGACCTGCATGAAGTCTTTCTTCTTGAGAGATCTCATCCCTGAGGTACAGTTCCAACAGTAGGTTGTAAATTTGTTTAAAGTTCTGTTGTACCTGGTTGATGTTGACCTTTTGTAGAACTGGTTATTCATGAGGGATGCTTCAAGTGTTTGGATATATCTCTCCTGCTCCATCACTACTATCCCGGATCCCTTGTCAGCCTTCATGATCCATAGGGATTTGTCCTGACTCAGTTCCTTCCAAGCCTGTCTTTCTTCCCTGTTCAGGTTGTGCCACTTTGCTGAGGGCTTATCAGAAAGGAGTTTCCTGATATCCCTTTCGCAGGTACTCGCAAAGAGGCTCAGTGTGTTGGAGAGTGCAGGAGTGTACAGGCTCTTCATGGTAAGGGGTCTGTTGTTATCTTCCGAGCTTTCCTCATCTTCTTCCTCTTCATATTGTTGTATATCTAATTTTAGTTGTAACTTTCTCAGGTAGCACTTGAGGTCCAGGATAACATCCGCCGTGTTGGCTCTCTGCGCCGGGATGAAAGAAAAGCCTTTCTTCAGTACCTTATGATGGCTTTCTGAGAAATCTCGTGTGGTGAGGTTAAAGATGTCACCTACCCCTGCTGGAGACCTGAAGTCAGTGCTATCAGGTGCTGGTATCAGTGAATGGGGAGGGTGATCAGGGTGGTCCATCCCAGTAATACTAGTACTGTATCCCGTTCCTTCTTCCCCTGTGATTGTTGTTCCCCCTCCTTCCCTCAATATTGTTGGTGTTGTGGTTCCAGTTTCGTTCATTACCCCAGGTCTGAACCTGGTATAAGTCCTGGTTCTGGTTGTGAGTCCTGCTGAAGATAAAAAAACGTTGTTGCTACTTGTGCTGTTGTTGGAAGACTGGTCGTTGATTTGTGGGGTCTGATAAACCCTTTCTTGATTGATCGCACTGTCCGGTGTCCTGCGGTTTGTATTGTTGTTGTCCTCATTGTTGTCGTGGTGGTCACGTTCACTGGTGTCTGGATCTCTCTGTGTTGGCTGATTCTGGAGAGGCATTTCTGGTCTTGGCTGTCCCCTAGCAGGAGTATGTACCATCATCTGGGAACTACTCCCTGCTAGTGGGCTGGATGTGATGAGGAGTCTATCCACCTCTGGTGTGTTGGGTCCATTTGTGGGTTCTTGTAATTCTGTCGTAGGCCTTAGTTCAGTTGTGGACAACGGATTGTTTGTGGGATATCTGTCTGGCCTTCTCCGTGTGTGTAAGGAGCGTGTGGGCCTGATCGGGTATGCTTTTCCTTCCTCATATTGTTTAATGTCCCTAAGCAATTTGCCTTTCTTGCGTTCAATCAGTGCCGCCACATGCCTAGTAATTTTGTGCGGTACATTGTCCCACATTTCCACGAAGTCAATAAATGTGGGATCCTGCAGGATGTGTGTTTGCAGATCATCTATTTGAGACTTGTAGGTGGCCATACTCTCAGTATTACTTTGGATGAGTGCTTTGATAGCTGCTAGCCCAGAGTCATTATATATTTTGGCCAGTTCTTTGTGAAGCTGAGAGTTTGGAGTAGTCCTGTTAGGAAATTTGTTACACCTGAGACCCTGTGGGACTATATCCAGTTCTAAACACCTTTCCAGATAGAAGTTGTCATGCTCCAGGTTTTGTAGGTTTTAATCAGTCTCGAATCTGGTAATTAGAGATCTGGCTCTGTGAGACCCTCTGTTTTGACTGTACTCCAGTTGTGCTGTTGCATTCTGGACCGGCAACGGAAGGGATTAATTTCCGTCTGCGTGAGTATCAGGTCAAGAGCCTGTGTGGTCCTTATTTCTGTCCCAGTTCTGTTATTAATTGTGGCCCTGGGTCCAGAGTGGTCCGGGGGTTCAGTGCGGTCCCTGGTGATCCTTTCATTTGTAGGTGTTAAAGGTCTGCTGTTTAGGTCCTCGAAGAGATCCTGCGCCAAACGAATTCCTTCCGATAATTTTGTAAGAACTGTTGTTGGATCAATTGGTGTCCTGCTCCTGGTTGCTTCTGTCTTCAGTTGGCTACTAGAGCCTGAGTTGGGTGCTATGTTTCCTGCCATACTGTCACGCGGAGTAGAAGACTTATAACTAAAATTAACCGCACTCAAAAAAATTGAACGAAGAGAAGAAATTTAAACTAAGAAAAGAACTTCGTGACAATAAAAGCATTCAATAAAATAGCAAATAACACCAACAACTCTTGTAGAACTTTAGCGCTTTCGTCTTATTTATTATCAAGACTTCTTCAGAAAGACATGTTTCATAAGTATGAGCAACCATTTTCACTTCCTTTATATACATTAGTTCTAGCAGGCCATTTAAATTAACAACAGTTCCTTTCCAATAGAAAAGTGTGAACAAGCAGGGTGCTGTGTGCATTTTCATTAACATTACAATTGCAGTTACATAAGGCAAATTGGTCAGACAGTAATAGCCTTGTGGTGCAGTGTGCATACTAAAAGGGATAGTGTGCAAAAAAGGGATTGTGTGCAAAAAGGGATTGTGTGCAAAAAGGGATCGTGTGCAAAAAGGGATTGTGTGCAAAAAGGGACTGTGTGCAAAAAGGGATTGTGTGCAAAAAAAAAAAAAAAAAAACAAAAAGGTTGGGGGGGGGGGGGGACCAGGAAAGATGACAGTCATGCTGTGATGATTCTAATATAAACACGTAACTTATGAGTCTTTGCCTCCAAAGGTAAGTAAAGAAGGGAATGGAGGATGGTGGAGGAGTCAGGTAGAGAGTCCTACTATGCTTTGGCATCGGTGTGTGCGTAGAGAAATGTGTGGGTATGCCACCTGATGGGGGAGTGGGAGGAATGCGGTGTGGACTTGAGGGGGGGCTGTTAGGGGGCCGCCCATGACAAGGAGCCTATGAATAACAGTGTCCCCCAGAAGGCTGTCAGTGCAGATGGTACCACCCGTGGGCTGGTTTGGATGGTGTCACCCCTTGAATGGCTGCGTGAAAATGTGAGACCGGGGGGTATAGTTGGTGGGGTCAGCGGGGGGCTAGCCTGGTGATTGGGAGCATGTGTGTAGGGGGTATGGGGGAGTGAAAAGTCAGAGAGAGAGTGGGAGCATGTGTGCAGGGGGTATGGGGGAGTCAAAAGAGAGAGAGAGAGAGAGAGAGAGAGGAAACACATTATATTCACTTGCACAGTTGTAAATCCATAAACACATTAAATCTACTTGCACAATTCTTCAAACCCTCTTGCACAGTTCTTCAAACCCTATCACATTTCAATCTCTATACCATTTAAGTGCACATTTAATGTTCAGTGTCTCGTTGAGACCTGGATAGACATCAGCTCTCAGTTCTATCTGCCATTTTAATTCCTGGACTTGCAGGAATGTGTCCATGTCCCCTACAAATTCTGTTATTTTTTCCAGCACTGTGAATTTGAATCCTGTGAAGTTTGGGCAAATAGTACTGTGTTTAGCCAAGGCATTCAAACTGTCCTGTTTGTGTATTGCTGCAGTGTGTTCTTTAATACGGCTACTCAGCTTCCTGTTCATTTTGCCGATATAGAAATTCCCACAGTGTTCGCAGAAAGCACAGTAGACTACATTTTTTGTGTTGCAGTCATAGTGGTCATGTAGACCGACAGTTCTGTTGCAGTGCGGGAAGGTGACATTGTTGTTTTTTCGTATGTGTACACAGGCAACACACTTGCCGCAGTCAGACATTCCAGGTTCTGTTGATACTTCGCTCTGTGGGGATGGGCTTTTATTCCTCTCGAATGCACCACCAAAAGAAGAGGTTCGTTTGAAACAGAAGTTTGGGGATGTCCCAAGTAACTTTGTCAGACCTTTTCTCCTCCCAAGATGTCCCAATTGTTGGTGAGGACCCCTCTAATTCCAAACATATCGGTGGAAATTGGAAGGGGGAAACTTGACACCCAGACCTTTTTGTTCGGTCCGTTCTGTGCCCTTGCTGTGAATCCCTTTTCCAGGATTGGTGGGTACCTGGAGTGTCTGTGCTGTATGATCTCTTGGAACAGGTTGTCCACTAGATACTCTGGGTATTTTCTTTCTAGGAACAAGTTTCTGAGGTAACCTTCCTTGATGAAAACCTCGTCCCTAAAAATGAGTCTGGATAACCGGATGAATTGTCCTTTTACAATATTCTTTTTCATGAAATGGGGATGCTGGCTGCTGAACTCTAGATAGTTATTCGGAAAGTGGGCTTGCGGTAGATGTTGGAGTCAAACTGTCCATTTTCCGGGTCTATAGTGAGGTGGATATCCAGGAATTGAGTGGTGGTTCCGATATGTCCTACTGTGAGGGTCAGGAAGTCCAGACTCTGGAAAAGGGTTTCCAGAAAATTGCTCAGAGAAAGTCTGTCCCCTTCCAGACAAAAAGACGTCATCAATATAACGCCTGTACATTATGGTGTTGTTGAACCCGGTAGTGATTCAACCTTATCCATTTCCCAGGCACTGAGGACTAAGTTTGCATATGCTGGGGCCATTTTGGACCCCATGGCTACCCCTTTCTGTTGGTGGTAAATCTTCCCGTTGAATTGAAAGAAGTTATTTCTTAATACTGCTTCTGTTAACCTGCATACAGTATTAATCTTAGTCCCGCTTAGGTTGGAGTGCCTGTTCAGGTACTGTCTGGTGAGGGTCAGTAGTTGGCGTGGGGATGTTTGTGTAGAGTGCTTCTACATCTAGGGTGACCAGTAAATATTCCCTCCATCCAGCCTTAGTTTGAAGATGTCATTTAGAAAAGCCCAGGAGTCCTTGATGTAGTATTTGCTGTTCTGTACAATGGGGTTAAGGATGTGGTCCACGTATTGTGAAATCTTTTCTGTTTTTGTCCTTCGGTTCGATACCACATGGCGGAAAGGTGGATTTTCAGGGTTCTTGTGAACCTTGGGGATTTCGAAAAATTTTCCAAGGCTGGGTGTCATGACCTGCATGAAGTCTTTTTCGTCTTGAGAGATCTCATCCCTGAGGTACAGTTCCAACAGTAGGTTGTCAATTTGTTTAAAGTTCTGTTGTACCTGGTTGATGTTGACCTTTTGTAGAACTGGTTATTCATGAGGGATGCTTCAAGTGTTTGGATATATCTCTCCTGCTCCATCACTACTATCCCGGATCCCTTGTCAGCCTTCATGATCCGTAGGGATTTGTCCTGACTCAGTTCCTTCCAAGCCTGTCTTTCTTCCCTGTTCAGGTTGTGCCACTTTGCTGAGGGCTTATCAGAAAGGAGTTTCCTGATATCCCTTTCGCAGGTACTCGCAAAGAGGCTCAGTGTGTTGGAGAGTGCAGGAGTGTACAGGCTCTTCATGGTAAGGGGTCTGTTGTTATCTTCCGAGCTTTCCTCATCTTCTTCCTCTTCATATTGTTGTATATCTAATTTTAGTTGTAACTTTCTCAGGTAGCACTTGAGGTCCAGGATAACATCCGCCGTGTTGGCTCTCTGTGCCGGGATGAAAGAAAAGCCTTTCTTCAGTACCTTATGATGGCTTTCTGAGAAATCTCGTGTGGTGAGGTTAAAGATGTCACCTACCCCTGCTGGAGACCTGAAGTCAGTGCTATCAGGTGCTGGTATCAGTGAATGGGGAGGGTGATCAGGGTGGTCCATCCCAGTAATACTAGTACTGTATCCCGTTCCTGCTCCTTCTGCCCCTGTGATTGTTGTTCCCCCTCCTTCCCTCAATATTGTTGGTGTTGTGGTTCCAGTTTCGTTCATTACCCCCAGGTCTGAACCTGGTATAAGTCCTGGTTCTGGTTGTGAGTCCTGCTGAAGATAAAAAAACGTTGTTGCTACTTGTGCTGTTGTTGGAAGACTGGTCGTTGATTTGTGGGGTCTGATAAAGCCTTTCTTGATTGATCGCACTGTCCGGTGTCCTGCGGTTTGTATTGTTGTTGTCCTCATTGTTGTCGTGGTGGTCACGTTCACTGGTGTCTGGATCTCTCTGTGTTGGCTGATTCTGGAGAGGCATTTCTGGTCTTGGCTGTCCCCTAGCAGGAGTATGTACCATCATCTGGGAACTACTCCCTGCTAGTGGGCTGGATGTGATGAGGAGTCTATCCACCTCTGGTGTGTTGGGTCCATTTGTGGGTTCTTGTAATTCTGTCGTAGGCCTTAGTTCAGTTGTGGACAACGGATTGTTTGTGGGATATCTGTCTGGCCTTCTCCGTGTGTGTAAGGAGCGTGTGGGCCTGATCGGGTATGCTTTTCCTTCCTCATATTGTTTAATGTCCCTAAGCAATTTGCCTTTCTTGCGTTCAATCAGTGCCGCCACATGCCTAGTAATTTTGTGCGGTACATTGTCCCACATTTCCACGAAGTCAATAAATGTGGGATCCTGCAGGATGTGTGTTTGCAGATCATCTATTTGAGACTTGTAGGTGGCCATACTCTCAGTATTACTTTGGATGAGTGCTTTGATAGCTGCTAGCCCAGAGTCATTATATATTTTGGCCAGTTCTTTGTGAAGCTGAGAGTTTGGAGTAGTCCTGTTAGGAAATTTGTTACACCTGAGACCCTGTGGGACTATATCCAGTTCTAAACACCTTTCCAGATAGAAGTTGTCATGCTCCAGGTTTTTGTAGGTTTTAATCAGTCTCTCGAATCTGGTAATTAGAGATCTGGTGCTCTGTGAGACCCCTCTGTTTTGACTGTACTCCAGTTGTGCTGTTGCATTCTGGACCGGGCAACGGAAGGGATTAATTTCCGTCTGCGTGAGTATCAGGTCAAGAGCCTGTGTGGTCCTTATTTCTGTCCCAGTTCTGTTATTAATTGTGGCCCTGGGTCCAGAGTGGTCCGGGGGTTCAGTGCGGTCCCTGGTGATCCTTTCATTTGTAGGTGTTAAAGGTCTGCTGTTTAGGTCCTCGAAGAGATCCTGCGCCAAACGAATTCCTTCCGATAATTTTGTAAGAACTGTTGTTGGATCAATTGGTGTCCTGCTCCTGGTTGCTTCTGTCTTCAGTTGGCTACTAGAGCCTGAGTTGGGTGCTATGTTTCCTGCCATACTGTCACGCGGAGTAGAAGACTTATAACTAAAATTAACCGCACTCAAAAAAAATTGAACGAAGAGAAGAAACTTTAACTAAGAAAAGAACTTCGTGACAATAAAAGCATTCAATAAAATAGCAAATAACACCAACAACTCTTGTAGAACTTTAGCGCTTTCGTCTTATTTATTATCAAGACTTCTTCAGAAAGACATGTTTCATAAGTATGAGCAACCATTTTCACTTCCTTTATATACATTAGTTCTAGCAGGCCATTTAAATTAACAACAGTTCCTTTCCAATAGAAAAGTGTGAACAAGCAGGGTGCTGTGTGCATTTTCATTAACATTACAATTGCAGTTACATAAGGCAAATTGGTCAGACAGTAATAGCCTTGTGGTGCCGTGTGCATACTAAAAGGGATAGTGTGCAAAAAGGGAGCGTGTGCAAAAAGGGAGCGTGTGCAAAAAGGGAGCGTGTGCAAAAAGGGAGCGTGTGCAAAAAGGGAGCGTGTGCAAAAAGGGAGCGTGTGCAAAAAAAAAAAAAAACAAAAAGGTTGGGGGGGGACCAGGAAAGATGACAGTCATGCTGTGATGATTCTAATATAAACACGTAACTTATGAGTCTTTGCCTCCAAAGGTAAGTAAAGAAGGGAATGGAGGATGGTGGAGGAGTCAGGTAGAGAGTCCTACTATGCTTTGGCATCGGTGTGTGTGGAAATGTGTGGGTATGCCACCTGATGGGGGAGTGGGAGGAATGCGGTGTGGACTTGAGGGGGGGCTGTTAGGGGGCCGCCCATGACAAGGAGCCTATGAATAACAGTGTCCCCCAGAAGGCTGTCAGTGCAGATGGTACCACCCGTGGGCTGGTTTGGATGGTGTCACCCCTTGAATGGCTGCGTGAAAATGTGAGACCGGGGGGTATAGTTGGTGGGGTCAGCGGGGGGCTAGCCTGGTGATTGGGAGCATGTGTGTAGGGGGTATGGGGGAGTGAAAAGTCAGAGAGAGAGTGGGAGCATGTGTGCAGGGGGTATGGGGGAGTCAAAAGAGAGAGAGAGAGAGAGAGAGAGAGAGGAAACACATTATATTCACTTGCACAGTTGTAAATCCATAAACACATTAAATCTACTTGCACAATTCTTCAAACCCTCTTGCACAGTTCTTCAAACCCTATCACATTTCAATCTCTATACCATTTAAGTGCACATTTAATGTTCAGTGTCTCGTTGAGACCTGGATAGACATCAGCTCTCAGTTCTATCTGCCATTTTAATTCCCGGACTTGCAGGAATGTGTCCATGTCCCCTACAAATTCTGTTATTTTTTCCAGCACTGTGAATTTGAATCCTGTGAAGTTTGGGCAAATAGTACTGTGTTTAGCCAAGGCATTCAAACTGTCCTGTTTGTGTATTGCTGCAGTGTGTTCTTTAATACGGCTACTCAGCTTCCTGTTCATTTTGCCGATATAGAAATTCCCACAGTGTTCGTGAGAAAGCACAGTAGACTACATTTTTGTGTTGCAGTCATAGTGGTCATGTAGACCGACCGTTCTGTTGCAGTGCGGAAGGTGACATTGTTGTTTTTTCGTATGTGTACACAGGCAACACACTTGCCGCAGTCAGACATTCCAGGTTCTGTTGATACTTCGCTCTGTGGGGATGGGCTTTTATTCCTCTCGAATGCACCACCAAAAGAAGAGGTTCGTTTGAAACAGAAGTTTGGGGATGTCCCAAGTAACTTTGTCAGACCTTTTCTCCTCCCAAGATGTCCCAATTGTTGGTGAGGACCCCTCTAATTCCAAACATATCGGTGGAAATTGGAAGGGGGAAACTTGACACCCAGTCCTTTTTGTTCGGTCCGTTCTGTGCCCTTGCTGTGAATCCCTTTTCCAGGATTGGTGGGTACCTGGAGTGTCTGTGCTGTATGATCTCTTGGAACAGGTTGTCCACTAGATACTCTGGGTATTTTCTTTCTAGGAACAAGTTTCTGAGGTAACCTTCCTTGATGAAAACCTCGTCCCTAAAAATGAGTCTGGATAACCGGATGAATTGTCCTTTTACAATATTCTTTCATGAAATGGGGATGCTGGCTGCTGAACTCTAGATAGTTATTCCGGAAAGTGGGCTTGCGGTAGATGTTGGAGTCAAACTGTCCATTTTCCGGGTCTATAGTGAGGTGGATATCCAGGAATTGAGTGGTGGTTCCGATATGTCCTACTGTGAGGGTCAGGAAGTCCAGACTCTGGAAAAGGGTTTCCAGAAAATTGCTCAGAGAAAGTCTGTCCCCCTTCCAGACAAAAAAGACGTCATCAATATAACGCCTGTACATTATGGTGTTGTTGAACCCCGGTAGTGATTCAACCTTATCCATTTCCCAGGCACTGAGGACTAAGTTTGCATATGCTGGGGCCATTTTGGACCCCATGGCTACCCCTTTCTGTTGGTGGTAAATCTTCACGTTGAATTGAAAGAAGTTATTTCTTAATACTGCTTCTGTTAACCTGCATACAGTATTAATCTTAGTCCCGCTTAGGTTGGAGTGCCTGTTCAGGTACTGTCTGGTGAGGGTCAGTCCTTCGGCGTGGGGGATGTTTGTGTAGAGTGCTTCTACATCTAGGGTGACCAGTAAACCCTCCATCCAGCCTTAGTTTGAAGATGTCATTTAGAAAAGCCCAGGAGTCCTTGATGTAGTATTTGCTGTTCTGTACAATGGGGTTAAGGATGTGGTCCACGTATTGTGAAATCTTTTCTGTTTTTGTCCTTCGGTTCGATACCACATGGCGGAAAGGTGGATTTTCAGGGTTCTTGTGAACCTTGGGGATTCCGAAAAATTTTCCAAGGCTGGGTGTCATGACCTGCATGAAGTCTTTTTCGTCTTGAGAGATCTCATCCCTGAGGTACAGTTCCAACAGTAGGTTGTCAATTTGTTTAAAGTTCTGTTGTACCTGGTTCATGTTGACCTTTTTGTAGAACTGGTTATTCATGAGGGATGCTTCAAGTGTTTGGATATATCTCTCCTGCTCCATCACTACTATCCCGGATCCCTTGTCAGCCTTCATGATCCGTAGGGATTTGTCCTGACTCAGTTCCTTCCAAGCCTGTCTTTCTTCCCTGTTCAGGTTGTGCCACTTTGCTGAGGGCTTATCAGAAAGGAGTTTCCTGATATCCCTTTCGCAGGTACTCGCAAAGAGGCACAGTGTGTTGGAGAGTGCAGGAGTGTACAGGCTCTTCATGGTAAGGGGTCTGTTGTTATCTTCCGAGCTTTCCTCATCTTCTTCCTCTTCATATTGTTGTATATCTAATTTTAGTTGTAACTTTCTCAGGTAGCACTTGAGGTCCAGGATAACATCCGCCGTGTTGGCTCTCTGCAGCGGGATGAAAGAAAAGCCTTTCTTCAGTACCTTATGATGGCTTTCTGAGAAATCTCGTGTGGTGAGGTTAAAGATGTCACCTACCCCTGCTGGAGACCTGAAGTCAGTGCTATCAGGTGCTGGTATCAGTGAATGGGGAGGGTGATCAGGGTGGTCCATCCCAGTAATACTAGTACTGTATCCCGTTCCTGCTCCTTCTGCCCCTGTGATTGTTGTTCCCCCTCCTTCCCTCAATATTGTTGGTGTTGTGGTTCCAGTTTCGTTCATTACCCCCAGGTCTGAACCTGGTATAAGTCCTGGTTCTGGTTGTGAGTCCTGCTGAAGATAAAAAAACGTTGTTGCTACTTGTGCTGTTGTTGGAAGACTGGTCGTTGATTTGTGGGGTCTGATAAAGCCTTTCTTGATTGATCGCACTGTCCGGTGTCCTGCGGTTTGTATTGTTGTTGTCCTCATTGTTGTCGTGGTGGTCACGTTCACTGGTGTCTGGATCTCTCTGTGTTGGCTGATTCTGGAGAGGCATTTCTGGTCTTGGCTGTCCCCTAGCAGGAGTATGTACCATCATCTGGGAACTACTCCCTGCTAGTGGGCTGGATGTGATGAGGAGTCTATCCACCTCTGGTGTGTTGGGTCCATTTGTGGGTTCTTGTAATTCTGTCGTAGGCCTTAGTTCAGTTGTGGACAACGGATTGTTTGTGGGATATCTGTCTGGCCTTCTCCGTGTGTGTAAGGAGCGTGTGGGCCTGATCGGGTATGCTTTTCCTTCCTCATATTGTTTAATGTCCCTAAGCAATTTGCCTTTCTTGCGTTCAATCAGTGCCGCCACATGCCTAGTAATTTTGTGCGGTACATTGTCCCACATTTCCACGAAGTCAATAAATGTGGGATCCTGCAGGATGTGTGTTTGCAGATCATCTATTTGGGACTTGTAGGTGGCCATAGTATTACTTTGGATGAGTGCTTTGATAGCTGCTAGCCCAGAGTCATTATATATTTTGGCCAGTTCTTTGTGAAGCTGAGAGTTTGGAGTAGTCCTGTTAGGAAATTTGTTACACCTGAGACCCTGTGGGACTATATCCAGTTCTAAACACCTTTCCAGATAGAAGTTGTCATGCTCCAGGTTTTTGTAGGTTTTAATCAGTCTCTCGAATCTGGTAATTAGAGATCTGGCGCTCTGTGAGACCCCTCTGTTTTGACTGTACTCCAGTTGTGCTGTTGCATTCTGGACCGGGCAACGGAAGGGATTAATTTCCGTCTGCGTGAGTATCAGGTCAAGAGCCTGTGTGGTCCTTATTTCTGTCCCAGTTCTGTTATTAATTGTGGCCCTGGGTCCAGAGTGGTCCGGGGGTTCAGTGCGGTCCCTGGTGATCCTTTCATTTGTAGGTGTTAAAGGTCTGCTGTTTAGGTCCTCGAAGAGATCCTGCCAAACGAATTCCTTCCGATAATTTTGTAAGAACTGTTGTTGGATCAATTGGTGTCCTGCTCCTGGTTGCTTCTGTCTTCAGTTGGCTACTAGAGCCTGAGTTGGGTGCTATGTTTCCTGCCATACTGTCACGCGGAGTAGAAGACTTATAACTAAAATTAACCGCACTCAAAAAAATTGAACGAAGAGAAGAAATTTAAACTAAGAAAAGAACTTCGTGACAATAAAAGCATTCAATAAAATAGCAAATAACACCAACAACTCTTGTAGAACTTTAGCGCTTTCGTCTTATTTATTATCAAGACTTCTTCAGAAAGACATGTTTCATAAGTATGAGCAACCATTTTCACTTCCTTTATATACATTAGTTCTAGCAGGCCATTTAAATTAACAACAGTTCCTTTCCAATAGAAAAGTGTGAACAAGCAGGGTGCTGTGTGCATTTTCATTAACATTACAATTGCAGTTACATAAGGCAAATTGGTCAGACAGTAATAGCCTTGTGGTGCCGTGTGCATACTAAAAGGGATAGTGTGCAAAAAGGGATTGTGTGCAAAAAGGGATTGTGTGCAAAAAAGGGATTGTGTGCAAAAAGGGATCGTGTGCAAAAGGGACTGTGTGCAAAAGGGATTGTGTGCAAAAAAAAAAAAAAAAAAAAGGTTGGGGAGGGACCAGGAAAGATGACAGTCATGCTGTGATGATTCTAATATAAACACGTAACTTATGAGTCTTTGCCTCCAAAGGTAAGTAAAGAAGGGAATGGAGGATGGTGGAGGAGTCAGGTAGAGAGTCCTACTATGCTTTGGCATCGGTGTGTGTAGACAATTGGGTGGGTATGCCACCTGATGGGGGAGGGGGAGGAATGCAGTGTGGACTTGAGGGGGCTGTTAGGGGGCCGCCCATGACAAGGAGCCTATGAATAACAGTGTCCCCCAGAAGGCTGTCAGTGCAGATGGTACCACCCGTGGGCTGGTTTGGATGGTGTCACCCCTTGAATGGCTGCGTGAAAATGTGAGACCGGGGGGTATAGTTGGTGGGGTCAGCGGGGGGCTAGCCTGGTGATTGGGAGCATGTGTGTAGGGGGTATGGGGGAGTGAAAAGTCAGAGAGAGTGGGAGCATGTGTGCAGGGGGTATGGGGGAGTCAAAAGAGAGAGAGAGAGAGAGAGAGAGAGAGAGAGGAAACACATTATATTCACTTGCACAGTTGTAAATCCATAAACACATTAAATCTACTTGCACAATTCTTCAAACCCTCTTGCACAGTTCTTCAAACCCTATCACATTTCAATCTCTATACCATTTAAGTGCACATTTAATGTTCAGTGTCTCGTTGAGACCTGGATAGACATCAGCTCTCAGTTCTATCTGCCATTTTAATTCCCGGACTTGCAGGAATGTGTCCATGTCCCCTACAAATTCTGTTATTTTTTCCAGCACTGTGAATTTGAATCCTGTGAAGTTTGGGCAAATAGTACTGTGTTTAGCCAAGGCATTCAAACTGTCCTGTTTGTGTATTGCTGCAGTGTGTTCTTTAATACGGCTACTCAGCTTCCTGTTCATTTTGCCGATATAGAAATTCCCACAGTGTTCGCAGAAAGCACAGTAGACTACATTTTTTGTGTTGCAGTCATAGTGGTCATGTAGACCGACAGTTCTGTTGCAGTGCGGGAAGGTGACATTGTTTTTTCGTATGTGTACACAGGCAACACACTTGCCGCAGTCAGACATTCCAGGTTCTGTTGATACTTCGCTCTGTGGGGATGGGCTTTTATTCCTCTCGAATGCACCACCAAAAGAAGAGGTTCGTTTGAAACAGAAGTTTGGGGATGTCCCAAGTAACTTTGTCAGACCTTATTCTCCTCCCAAGATGTCCCACTTGTTGGTGAGGACCCTCTAATTCCAAACATATCGGTGGAAATTGGAAGGGGAAACTTGACACCCAGTCCTTTTGTTCGGTCCGTTCTGTGCCCTTGCTGTGAATCCCTTTTCCAGGATTGGTGGGTACCTGGAGTGTCTGTGCTGTATGATCTCTTGGAACAGGTTGTCCACTAGATACTCTGGGTATTTTCTTTCTAGGAACAAGTTTCTGAGGTAAAACCTTCCTTGATGAAAACCTCGTCCCTAAAATGAGTCTGGATAACCGGATAAATTGTCCTTTACAATATTCTTTTTCATGAAATGGGGATGCTGGCTGCTGAACTCTAGATAGTTATTCCGGAAAGTGGGCTTGCGGTAGATGTTGGAGTCAAACTGTCCATTTTCCGGGTCTATAGTGAGGTGGATATCCAGGAATTGAGTGGTGGTTCCGATATGTCCTACTGTGAGGGTCAGGAAGTCCAGACTCTGGAAAAGGGTTTCCAGAAAATTGCTCAGAGAAAGTCTGTCCCCTTCCAGACAAAAAAGACGTCATCAATATAACGCCTGTACATTATGGTGTTGTTGAACCCGGTTAGTGATTCAACCTTATCCATTTCCCAGGCACTGAGGACTAAGTTTGCATATGCTGGGGCCATTTTGGACCCCATGGCTACCCCTTTCTGTTGGTGGTAAATCTTCACGTTGAATTGAAAGAAGTTATTTCTTAATACTGCTTCTGTTAACCTGCATACAGTATTAATCTTAGTCCCGCTTAGGTTGGAGTGCCTGTTCAGGTACTGTCTGGTGAGGGTCAGTCCTTGGCGTGGGGATGTTTGTGTAGAGTGCTTCTACATCTAGGGTGACCAGTAAATATTCCCTCCATCCAGCCTTAGTTTGAAGATGTCATTTAGAAAAGCCCAGGAGTCCTTGATGTAGTATTTGCTGTTCTGTACAATGGGGTTAAGGATGTGGTCCACGTATTGTGAAATCTTTTCTGTTTTTGTCCTTCGGTTCGATACCACATGGCGGAAAGGTGGATTTTCAGGGTTCTTGTGAACCTTGGGGATTTCGAAAAATTTTCCAAGGCTGGGTGTCATGACCTGCATGAAGTCTTTTTCGTCTTGAGAGATCTCATCCCTGAGGTACAGTTCCAACAGTAGGTTGTCAATTTGTTTAAAGTTCTGTTGTACCTGGTTCATGTTGACCTTTTTGTAGAACTGGTTATTCATGAGGGATGCTTCAAGTGTTTGGATATATCTCTCCTGCTCCATCACTACTATCCCGGATCCCTTGTCAGCCTTCATGATCCGTAGGGATTTGTCCTGACTCAGTTCCTTCCAAGCCTGTCTTTCTTCCCTGTTCAGGTTGTGCCACTTTGCTGAGGGCTTATCAGAAAGGAGTTTCCTGATATCCCTTTGCAGGTACTCGCAAAGAGGCTCAGTGTGTTGGAGAGTGCAGGAGTGTACAGGCTCTTCATGGTAAGGGGTCTGTTGTTATCTTCCGAGTTTTCCTCATCTTCTTCCTCTTCATATTGTTGTATATCTAATTTTAGTTGTAACTTTCTCAGGTAGCACTTGAGGTCCAGGATAACATCCGCCGTGTTGGCTCTCTGCGCCGGGATGAAAGAAAAGCCTTTCTTCAGTACCTTATGATGGCTTTCTGAGAAATCTCGTGTGGTGAGGTTAAAGATGTCACCTACCCCTGCTGGAGACCTGAAGTCAGTGCTATCAGGTGCTGGTATCAGTGAATGGGGAGGGTGATCAGGGTGGTCCATCCCAGTAATACTAGTACTGTATCCCGTTCCCGCTCCTTCTGCCCCTGTGATTGTTGTTCCCCCTCCTTCCCTCAATATTGTTGGTGTTGTGGTTCCAGTTTCGTTCATTACCCCAGGTCTGAACCTGGTATAAGTCCTGGTTCTGGTTGTGAGTCCTGCTGAAGATAAAAAAACGTTGTTGCTACTTGTGCTGTTGTTGGAAGACTGGTCGTTGATTTGTGGGGTCTGATAAACCCTTTCTTGATTGATCGCACTGTCCGGTGTCCTGCGGTTTGTATTGTTGTTGTCCTCATTGTTGTCATGGTGGTCACGTTCACTGGTGTCTGGATCTCTCTGTGTTGGCTGATTCTGGAGAGGCATTTCTGGTCTTGGCTGTCCCCTAGCAGGAGTATGTACCATCATCTGGGAACTACTCCCTGCTAGTGGGCTGGATGTGATGAGGAGTCTATCCACCTCTGGTGTGTTGGGTCCATTTGTGGGTTCTTGTAATTCTGTCGTAGGCCTTAGTTTAGTTGCGGACAACGGATTGTCAATCCTGGAAAAGGGATTCACAGCAAGGGCACAGAACGGACCAAACAAAAAGGACTGGGTGTCAAGTTTCCCCCTTCCAATTTCCACCGATATGTTTGGAATTAGAGGGGTCCTCACCAACAATTGGGACATCTTGGGAGGAGAAAAAGGTCTGACAAAGTTACTTGGGACATCCCCAAACTTCTGTTTCAAACGAACCTCTTCTTTTGGTGGTGCATTCGAGAGGAATAAAAGCCCATCCCTACAGAGCGAAGTATCAACAGAACCTGGAATGTCTGACTGCGGCAAGTGTGTTGCCTGTGTACACATACGAAAAACAACAATGTCACCTTCCCGCACTGCAACAGAACTGTCGGTCTACATGACCACTATGACTGCAACACAAAAAATGTAGTCTACTGTGCTTTCTGCGAACACTGTGGGAATTTCTATATCGGCAAAACGAACAGGAAGCTGAGTAGCCGTATTAAAGAACACACTGCAGCAATACACAAACTGGACAGTTTGAATGCCTTGGCTAAACACAGTACTATTTGCCCAAACTTCACAGGATTCAAATTCACAGTGCTGGAAAAATAACAGAATTTGTAGGGGACATGGACACATTCCTGCAAGTCCGGGAATTAAAATGGCAGATAGAACTGAGAGCTGATGTCTATCCAGGTCTCAACGAGACACTGAACATTAAATGTGCACTTAAATGGTATAGAGATTGAAATGTGATAGGGTTTGAAGAACTGTGCAAGAGGGTTTGAAGAATTGTGCAAGTAGATTTAATGTGTTTATGGATTTACAACTGTGCAAGTGAATATAATGTGTTTCCTCTCTCTCTCTCTCTCTCTCTCTCTCTTTTGACTCCCCCATACCCCTGCACACATGCTCCCACTCTCTCTGACTTTTCACTCCCCCATACCCCCTACACACATGCTCCCAATCACCAGGCTAGCCCCCCGCTGACTCCACCAACTATACCCCCCGGTCTCACATTTTCACGCAGCCATTCAAGGGGTGGCACCATCCAAACCAGCCCACGGGTGGTACCATCTGCACTGACAGCCTTCTGGGGGACACTGTTATTCATAGGCTCCTTGTCATGGGCGGCACCCTAACAGCCCCCCCTCAAGTCCACACCGCATTCCTCCCACTCCCCCATCAGGTGGCATACCCACACATTTCTACGCACACACCGATGCCAAAGCATAGTAGGACTCTCTACCTGACTCCTCCACCATCCTCCATTCCCTTCTTTACTTACCTTTGGAGGCAAAGACTCATAAGTTACGTGTTTATATTAGAATCATCACAGCATGACTGTCATCTTTCCTGGTCCCCCAACCTTTTTGTTTTTTTTTTTGCACACAATCCCTTTTTGCACACAGTCCCTTTTTGCACACAATCCCCTTTTTTGCACACGATCCCTTTTTGCACACAATCCCTTTTTTGCACACAATCCCTTTTTGCACACTATCCCTTTTAGTATGCACACGGCACCACAAGGCTATTACTGTCTGACCAATTTGCCTTATGTAACTGCAATTGTAATGTTAATGAAAATGCACACAGCACCCTGCTTGTTCACACTTTTCTATTGGAAAGGAACTGTTGTTAATTTAAATGGCCTGCTAGAACTAATGTATATAAAGGAAGTGAAAATGGTTGCTCATACTTATGAAACATGTCTTTCTGAAGAAGTCTTGATAATAAATAAGACGAAAGCGCTAAAGTTCTACAAGAGTTGTTGGTGTTATTTGCTATTTTATTGAATGCTTTTATTGTCACGAAGTTCTTTTCTTAGTATATATATATATATATATAATACATATATATATATATATATATATATATATATATATATATATATATATAGTTCCCTAGCAGATCGCTGGAGTTTCAGAAAATCCGAAGACCATATGTCCGAAGTTTTGAAACTCCAAAAACTATCTATTGGTATTACCGTATAGTACGGAACCCAGGATTTGTTGTTTTCCTCACTGCAGTGCGATCTCGGAGTTGGTATATTTAAGTAGCAGGGGGTGTGGGGGGTGCAGGGGGATGTACAGGTGCATTTTTTTTTTTTATTTTCTTGTGTTTTTTTGGGGGGGATTTCAAAGCTTTGGACATATGGTTTTCAGAGTTTTGAATTTTCTGTGATCTGATAGGGATCCATATATATATATATATATATATATATATATATATATATATATATATATATATATATATATATATATATCAGTTGTGGCTGATAACTTCCAATCAAAGGGGGGCTGCAGGAGACAGCTGAATGGGTGGGGGTCAATGGGAACAGGTGTGGCCAACTAAAAAGGGAAGGAGCTATGCTCTTAACCACAAAAACTAACTTTAATTAAATACGCTGCCCTGGGTGCCAAACCATCATTATGAGAGTCCAATCAAGACAAAATGAAGTGTAGAAGAAAAAATATTTCACTGCATTGGCTGCATGACAGCTTACTTAATATCTAGATGGAAACAAAAAGATTGTGAGGCATGAAAAAATAAATTACTTTTTAAATACATTGCTGGAATGTCAGTCAAAATCAAGTATAAGAAAAACAAGCAGCACTCAACTGAAACCACTTCTCTTTGCATTGCAGTTCTAATTATAATTT
The DNA here is from genome assembly GCF_019279795.1 of Protopterus annectens. Taxonomy (NCBI): domain Eukaryota; kingdom Metazoa; phylum Chordata; order Ceratodontiformes; family Protopteridae; genus Protopterus; species Protopterus annectens. The sequence goes on from NC_056725.1 coordinate 65,964,695, forward strand.
ATATTCAATTTCATTAAAGTACCAAGTTACATGCTGAAAGTAGCAATCTCTGTGATGTCCCCACTTGTAAAAATGTTTCTTATCCAAAAAAGACCTGCTGCCTGACAACTGTCTACTTGTTTCATGGGGAAAACATGATCAAAGTAAAAAATGAAAAGCAAACAAAAAAACAAGCTCAAGATACATTGCTTAAAGGATTACTGCACAGTTTATGGACCACACATGATAGATTGGCATTATGTTTAGTTTACGGGTAAAGCCTGCAAAGATGACTGCAGTCTCCAATAAATGTAATGAGCTTCTTAAAATAATGTAATCCTGCCTTTATTACAAATACTGTCATATGCATTTCAGTACCCAAGGCTTATACATTATCTAGTTATGTAAGTATTTTCTGCATTGCAACAACAGAAAGGCTTTCAATGTTGGCAGTTCATTAACAGTATGCTTATTAAAGCTTACTTGCATCTTATGATATCAGACAAGCTTACCTGATGGTCATTAAAGCATTGCTACTTAAACACAGAGCAACAGGCACTTTCTGAGAAATAAGCATAAATCAACAATACAAAAGCATGACAGAAACCAGACCATTCTGCAAAATCAAGGACAGATGAAAAGCCACTCTAGTACTTGTGTCTACCTTGGATGGGGGGGGGGGTACTCTGCCCATTTACACTGCATAACTGCTCCTTGCCTTGTTTGAACACATCCAGAGTCACTACATGGGGGAGTGGGGTGCAACAAGTATGTCACAATTTGAAATGTCTCTGGCGGACTGTGATGGCCCTGACACATTTGTCATACCTCTCAACTTCAGAGCAAGAAATATGGACAAAGCCATACACAGAAGTGGGACAAAGGCCCAAAAATGAGGACAATTTTTAAATATTGCTCTTATAAACTTAGAAAGATAATAGAGTAGTAGGTCTTGCATTAGTATGAATTTTCTGAGGGGTATGACATCTGAAACTCAAATGTCTGTCATTATTTTCTAACTTCAGTCTTTAATGATTTGCCACTAATTTGCCAAAAAACACAATTTTATGAAAAATGGACCAAAAATGTGATGCAAAAATATAAAATAGCCACACAATATAGATGGGAACTTGTCAAAGAAGGGACAATTGTTTTAATATTAGTACTGCTAATTTGTGCAGCTGACAAAATAAAAAAAATCTACATGCATTTCTGAAAAAAATAATAATCTATAACTCTAATTATTACAGTTATTTCTTAACTGTAAACCCTCCATGTTTTCTTCCAAAATTGCTATTTTGCGGAGGGATTATTAGGGGAAGAGCAGCATTTTTAGCCAAAATCGGGGACAGTTGAGAGGTTTGGCTATGCCTAATTCTATAAAGCAATTTATTTGCATGTACCTGTCAACCTGTTAATGCAATAAATCTGGACAAGGCCAAATATATTGGGGGAACATATAAACAGTATTAAAAATTGCTCTTGTATAAACTGAAACAGTTGATAGAATAACAGATCTTACTTTAGCATGTATTTTTCTGAAGGTTATGAAGTCTGAAACTCAGTGTCTGTCATTATTTAGTGACTTCATTCCTAAATGATTTGCCAGAAAACCACACATTTTATGAGGAACAAACCAAAAATAAGAAGCAACAATCTATTAATTCTGTGAAAATCTAGACAGTTGGGAGGTATAGTTCAGCCGGGCTGTCTTTCAGTTTGCCGCCCTTCCCCCTCACAAAATCATGGTCAAATGGAGCCTTCCCCCTGCAGCCATTCCAATGATCCATTACTTGGCTATTTCACTCCATTTACCATAAACACTAATGTGTATACTGCTTTACTTCTGTGATGATTTGGACTTCATTTGAAAGTTTTATTTTGCATTTTACAGCACAAACACTAAGACATCTGCTAAACAAAGCAATGCAGTCTCAGAATGAAAACAGACTTAGCATTAAAACTTCTCTGCCCTTGAAACTCACATTCATTGAAACAGCATTGAAACCCACATTCAAAAAAAATACATTTTGCCAGTGGCAGATAAAGATTAACTTTGGGCTGTTTTCAAATCATAGGCCCCTTGCACATGAAACATACATGTGCTATTTGATACACCTTACTGATTGCACTAAATTATATTCCTTGTACAATACAGTACAGTTGTTAGAGGGCATTTTAAATTTATTGTTTTGAACATTTTTTCCAGTAAACAATGAAACAAAATGCATGCACCAATAATGACAAAACTGCCCAGTTCAGAACATTTCCATCATAAAAGTCTACTCAAACTTCTACAGTCCACCATTATCACTAAATATGCACAATCTCTGAAGTAGTAAAAGTCATCTAAATAATTCCACATTAAAGAAATCTGTAACTAATGAAGAGATTGCTGCTAGCAAACACCTTTATATTTCATGGTTTCATTGAAAAATAGTGTTTGTTGCCCCTGAGGAATAAATTGCCTATATTACATTAAAAAATGATAAGCTAGTAATATTCAGTAGGAAATGGATGGCAAACTAATAATAAGTTCATAGTTAGTATCTTCACCAAAGAGGACATTCTCAGTACGGCAGCATCCACCCCTTGTGGGAGTAGAACCCACAGCCTTCTGCATCAAAAGCAAGTGCATAACCTGTTGTGCTATTAACAATGCAAGCAGACTCATCATAAGCAACATTAAACTTCTGTTCCCCTGCAGCTCTCAACTCCTTGTAAAATCTACTCAATACTCAACTGCATCTCAACTTAGTGGCACAAGAAATCTGGAAAAAGCCAAAATTTATTGGGGGGGGGGGCAAAAGCCCAAAAACCAGAGACACATTAAACATTGCTTGTATAATCTTGGAAAGTTGCTGGAATAAAATGCTGTGTTACCACCATACATTTTACCGCCAAGGTCCCTGTGCAAAACAGTCAGAGCAACATACCACTATGCCGTATCAGTTGCTTTGTGAAAGAGAGGAAGACTGAAACTTAAATGGCTATCATTTAGTGAATTCAGTTCTCACCATAGCTGTCAACCTCTTAGAACAAAACACCTGGACAAACCCAATAATGAGGGAATACAGCCCTCAAACATATTTAGTGAATTCAGTTCTTGCCATAGCTGTCAACCTTAGCACAAAAAACGTGGACAAAGCCAATAATGGGGGAATACAGTCCCAAAAATAGGGACAAATTTCAAATATTCATCTTATAAATTTAGAAAATTGCTAGAATAAAAGGTTTTGTGTGTATTTTCTGAAGAATATGAAGTCTGAAATTTAAATGCCTGTCAATTTTACTTATTTAACATTTGTTAACCAGGAAAGTCTGACAGAACAAAAGCAATTTTCAGCAGAGGCCCAGGGAGAAATACTGCAGACACATGTCTTTGTAAAATGGCAGGACATCAGAGCAAACCTGTACAAACACAGGGAGGAGATGCAGACTCCACCCCAGCCAAAAATCAAACCATAGAACCTATAGTTGTAAGGCAACAATGCTACCACTGCACCATCAAATATTTGAGGAATCAAACATTCCGAAACCTGAAGTCTGAAATTCAAATGCCTGTCAATTTTATTTAACATGTGTTAACCAGGACAGTCTGACTTGGAACAAAAAAACTATTTTCAGCAGAGGCCCAGGAAGAAATAATGCAGACACATGTCTTTGTAACATGGGATGACACAAAAGCAAACCCACAGAGAAGATGCAGATCCCACACAGGAGGCACCCCAGCCACGAATTAAACCTCAGAACCTGTAGCTGGGAGGCAACAATGCTACCACTGCACCATCAAATATCAAAGCCTTTAAATATTTAGAAACCACAGATATTATGAGGAACAGAACAGTTCAAATATGAGGCAAACATCTGCACATTTTTTACAAATGGTGGTGGGTATGGAATTTAGGCCCTTACCACCTGCATGCAAAGTACAGGGTTCAAGCCTGAGGTATTCCCTACCACACTACCATGAGTTTTCTATAGCCACCAGTATATAGCAACTGGGGCATCACACACACACACACACACACACACACACACACACACACACACACACACACACACACACACACACACACTTCCTTTCCTAGATAATTGCTCACCTTGCCGACAATCCACCCTTTCTTTGCTTAGATAACTGCTTGCCTTGCTGATGATCCACCCTTTGCCTAGATAACTGCTCACCTTGCTGATGATCCACCCTTCCTTTGCCTAGACAACTGCTTGCCTTGCCGATGATCCACCCTTTGCCTAGATAACTGCTCACCTTGCTGATGATCCACCCTTCCTTTGCCTAGACAACTGCTTGCCTTGCCGATGATCCACCCTTTGCCTAGATAACTGCTCACCTTGCTGACGAGCAACCCTAGATATCCAAACAGTCCAATTGCCGCCGCCGAGCAATATCCGGACAGTCCAAATACTTGAGATTGGTCCAGCGCACCTTGTTAGCTGCTACATGCATCTTGATTGGTCCAGCCTGCTGCTGCTGCAGTCCGGAGTGCCTCCATTCTGTGATGTCACCACCGCAGAGACTGCTGGGCATCTTGGGGCCAAGATGCCTTTCCCCCTATCTAGACTGCTGAGAAAGCAGTCTGAGAGTGTTCCCGTGTATCTAGAGCATGTAAGCAGACTTCCGGGAATTACGGTATTTGTTTTTGTGTTTCTTAGTTTTATTTTCATTTGTTTTCTAGGTGGGAGGGCTGCAGTCCTGCAGTCCTATAGTACGAGCTGCCCCTGATATATATATATATATATATATATATATATATATATATATATATATATATATATATATATATATATATATATACACACACACACACACACACACACACATATATATATTTATATATATATGGTTCCACTTCATATCATCGAATTATCATTTCATTGAATTGCAAACCATCGAGACCAAATCGTCGAAAACCCATTTCATCGAAAACTCATTTCATCGAATCTCAAATCATTGAAAACTATGAAGCAACTACAAATAACATTCCACAATGTTTTTACTACGTTTATGCAGGGGGGCAACCCCCCTGCACCCCCCCCGTAATTAAATATACCAACTCCAAGGTCGCACTACAGTGGAGTTAGGAAATTACCTTTTTCCCCCACTGTAGTGTGACCTTGGAGTTGGTATATTTAATTACGGGGGGTGTGGGGGGTGGAGCTCCCCACATGGGGGGGTGCAAGGGGGCTTGCCCCCCTGCATACACATAGTACAAAATGTCTGGGATGTTATTTGTAGTTGCTTCATAGTTTTCAATGATTTGAGATTCGATGAAATGAGTTTTCGATGAAATGGGTTTTCAATTTGGTCTCGATGGTTTGCAATTCAATGAAATGATAATTCGATGATATGAAGTGGAACCATATATATATATATATATATATATATATATATATATATATATATATAACTCACCATGTAGCTATTCTGATCCACAGAAAAAAGGGTAAACTTTTGAGGGACTTAGATCAGTACGAAAATCAACGAGCCTACTCCTTAAGAAATGAAGGCAGGCATAGATTTAATTACAGAAATAGACAGAGCATTATTTTGCAAATAATTTCTTTTGATCCGCAGCGGGGTGTTGTTGCTGACAAAGAAAATGTTGTTGCTGCTGGGAATAATGTTCTGCCAGTTCAATCGCTATTCTCTTCCCGCCCTAATTCCCTTTCTGACACCAGTGCTATTCAACAGAACGCCAACTTACCTGGCTCCTTGTCTGACTTTTCTCTGAACCAGTTATATGTTAATCCTCTCAATAACTATTCACCTCAAAATATGCCTAACATACCTAATGTGTCTGCTGCTCATGATAGACATGATATTCTTACATGTTTTCCTACATGTTCTCCGAATTATGCAGCTGACCATATTCAACTTTTAGAACCTGTTGCTCCTGTGTTTACCAATGATTCACTTTTTTTATCTTCAGAACTTCAGGAGAATATTATCAACACTTTTTCAACAGAAACAAGAGGAAGATTGAGTTCGCACAAGGGTAGAGTGAGGCAGCAGGTTCACAACGGACGGCCAAGAATATCGGATACAACTCTAACCCGCGGAAGGTGGAACCTCAGAAACAGACCTACTGTAAAGGAAGAAAGGGGATGCCCTCGTGGATGTCTCAGACATAATAGTTTATCGCTGACCAACCCATTTATTTCAACCACAGATGCCTATGCCCTACCTAATTCTGCTTTACTTGCAGATGTTTCTTCGAATTCTACTTCAGTTGCGGATGTTTCATCTAATTCTACTGCAGGACCTATATTTGACATTGGTTCCTTTGCAGTCAATACTTTTAGTGAAGTTTCCCATTCTGTTCCCACAGATATTCCTTGTGTGCCTCATGTAACTTCTTCTATGTCTCCTGCATCTGATACATTTAATTTGACCAGCCCTCCCTCTCATGCATTTACTCAGAATTCTTGTATTAAAACCATTAGTTGTATGCAAAATTCGCAGTCTGAATCAGTTGCTACCACTTCTGATATTTTCAGTTTAACAGATTTTTTTCCTGTACAGACTCTGGAAGTTTTAGTAAGGGTTTCTCGTTTATACCGTTGCAAAGGGCTGATTTGTCCTCTCTACTCTTGGATTTAAGACTATATGTAAGAAAATTAAATTTAAAACTTCTGTGCCAAAAAGATTCTATTTACTCTAACGATGTTAATGATGAGAGTGATGTCAAAAAAAGTATTTATAAACCTCCACTGAATAATACTTTACTTATTTTTTTAAAACTGTGTGAAAAAGATTTTAGAAGTTTATTTAATGCTTCTGGCCATATGAAATGGTTTAACTTATCTACCAAACAAATGTCAGCCCTTAGGTCACTACAAAATGGCAAATCCCTGAGAATAATGCGGGCTGACAAAGGTATGTGAGTTGTTCTGATGGAGCAGGATAAATACATACAAACATTATTCAGTGATTTAAACAACAGTCTATATTATATGAAAGTCTCTGTTGTTGAGGTTAACCATGCTTTTAAAAAAATTGATAGAACCATAGCATCACTAGTTAAAAGGCAGGCTATCTCGGATGTTGAAGCAGATTTTATGTTGGTTCTGTATCCTCAGTCAGGTAAGTTTTTCGGCATTTAGAAAATTCATAAGGACCAATCTAACCCTCCCTTCAAGGGCGCCCGCAGGCAGATGCAAGGGGGTGCACTTGCACCCCCCTGGAACCAGCTGACCAAGAGAGTAATTTTCTCTTAATTTAAAAAAAAAATGTTTGGGGGCGTTCTTCTTTAAGAATGCCCTTTGCATCCAGTTTACATCTTCATCTTCCGCTCGCGTAGGGAATTTGAATTCTGGAAGACGTCTGGACTGCAGACGAAGAAGGTACAAATTACAGGTAAGCAAAGGAGCTGGAACCACTGAGCGGCGGGGGGGGGGGGGGAGTACTTTTTGTCTTGTCTAGTTTAGTCCCTGATGGCAGCAGAAATACAAAAACTCATCGTCTAGGAGGACCGGAAGCCTTGCATGCGTCTGCATCATGTATTTATGTGAAACCCAAGTTAGGCATGAATTTCCGTAACAGGTATATTATATTGACCATAAAGAACGTTTCCTCTCTCACACTCTATGAAAAATATAATGCCACACAGCCTGAGTGATTTTTCTAGCAGCTGTCTTCTTTTCACAGGTCGACAGGTAGAGAATATGCCTTGAAAATTATCAATAAAAGCAAATGCAGAGGAAAAGTAAGTTAATATTCCTATTGCAGTCACACAAATGAATAATTTTTACATTTATTAGTAAGCTGCTCCTTTGTAAAGACTTAAAAGTCAATATAAGTGATTTACTCCTCTGTAATGCTTATTGAAAAAATTGTATTACCCATGGAATAACTGATTTACACTAGGAATAAGTCTGTTTGAATTTGTACCCAATGTTTTTGCAACAGAGTGCTAGAAGAAAGATGTATCAGCATTCTTTGTCAGGTACACAGATGGATAATGTTTTCTACTGTCGGTTAGAACTTATTTTAAAATCTCTGGAACAAGAGTTTATTTTTTATGCATTGAACAGACAGCAGGACTTGTATTTTGATAACTATGCCACTTTATTCATTCTAATTAGTAACTAATCTCAGAAACAAAAACATTTTTTATGCAGCAACATCTCACCAGTTACCAAGCATCTGCTGAATATATTCAGACTGTGTGGCTTGCATATGAATGTTGTTGACAGCACTTATTTGTATAAAATATTATGTGTTTACAAATGCAGTCACTGGAAGTTACAAGAGCTGCTGAAAGGAGTTCCTACTTTTATTCCCAGGGTAGTTAACTGTCATTTGAATATTTGAAGACTTTTTAGACACAGATTCCCTTTAGTGTTGTTCTGTTGTCTGTCTGACAGCAGAAATTATACAATTCTTCTCAGCTATTACAGTCCAAACAGACAAAGAGTGATGTTACAAAATTCACGCTATAAATTAGTTAAGATAGAAATTTACTTACTATCTGAAAGTTAAGCATGACTTCTTAAGTGAAATACCTCAGTTTACTTGTAGAATTTACATTTGTTTGTTTGTGTCTTTCGGCTTTTCCCAGTTAGGGGTCGCCACAGCGGAACTCCGGTCAGCTAATGATTGGCAGTAGATTTTTACGTACTGGCTTGCCAGGCCTAACGCACAACCTTCAATGAAGGAACGCCCATTCACGCATGTCGCTACACAGAAGGTGCTCTAACTCAGAATCGAACGGGCAACGTCTAACTGTGAGGTGACAATGTTACCACAGCACCACCACCGCAGTAATACATGTAGAATTTACATTACATTTTAATAATACTGAGGTGTTGATTAGCCAGTTTATGCATTTTGTGGATTAGAGATACAGTATGTCAATAGCAGCAGTATATTAATTCTGGTGATCTTAATATTCTTTCATAGAAGAGATGACATTTCTGAGTAGTTAATGTGTATCACATTCAGGCCAAAATCTTCAAGCTGGGAGTACGATTGATGCATACAGTGAGTCAGCCTGATGATGAATCGACATGCTGATTATGTGCTTTGCTGAAGCACAGATTTAGAGATAGATGGGGGCTTCTGGAAAGGGTGGTCATGGGATGATATAATACAGAGTGATATACTCCTTTTCTGCCCAGGGAGGTAGGTTTGCAACCATATGTACATTAAATCCAAATATCGGTAATCATTAAAGAAGTAAAGCATAAAACAGTATGCACACAGAGATTTGAACAGTGTCAATGACAAATGGGGAGAAAATATCCAAGCAATGAGGCACTGGAATGGCTGCGTGGGTGGGTGGGTGGGGGGGTGCTGCGTGGGTGGAGGGGGTAGGGCTGCATGGGCAGAGGGGATGGGGATGTGTGGGCGGGGATCTGGGTTTGCACCTCCCCTGAAATAAATCCTATGGGCTCCCTTGCCTCCCTTTAGACATATAGTCTCTGATAAGAAGACTAAAACTGAGAAAAATCTCTGTGTACCTAGCTTAGGGATTCATGGGATTTTTTAAACCTATTATTTTTACATCCTCCTACTGCTTGAGATAACATACTGGTCACACTGGACATTGAATCCTTATACACAAATATCCCACACACTGAGGGTTTATTATTTCTTAAATATTATCTGTCCCAACATACCAATTTTTCAGTTGATAAGATAGAAACTATTTGCGCACTTACTTTGTTGGTTCTCAAAGGGAATTTTTTCCATTTTAATAATTATATCTTTCAACAGATTAGAGGTTTAGTGATGGGGTCAAGGATGGCCCCATCTTTTGCTAATCTAGTCCTAGCTGCTTGGGAGACTAACACTGTAGTACATCTACCTGGATTTGCATACAGAAGACTTCATAGGAGGTACATAAATTATGTGTTTTTTTTTAATCTGGCAGGGTGGTGAGCCTCTTTTATTTGAGTTTATTGACTCCTTGTCAACTAGCTTACCTTTCCTTCATTTTAAAATTTCTGCATATGGTAAAGAGATTAATTTCCTAGATACACACATTAGGTTAAACACTGACACTCTTTCTTGGTCCTCTAATATATATAGAAAGGAAACTTTTAGGAATAACTATCTTGACTTCACCAGCATGCATCCATTTTTTATGAAGCGTAACTTGGCTAGGGGACAGCACATTAGACTGTCTCAAATCATTAGTGACGATAATGTTTTTATTAAGGAAAGTGAAATATTTACTATTTTTTTATTACTAAGAAAGTATCCTAAAGCTTTGCTGAATTCTCTGTTCTCAGAAATGTTATCACTTATACACACCAAATTCCCTCCTATTATTTCTCATGGATTTGTTCCTAGAAGTAATGTAAATACCACCTATTCTGTGGAGACTGCTAATACTCCCTCTACTGTTTCTTCACATCATAACCTCATCATTATACACTCCTTTGCAGCTAACAGCATAGAATTTTAACAAACCATACTAACATAAACACAGAAAGGGTTGACACTAGTTTCACTAATGCATACCCAAAAATCCAAGCACATCATGTTACTTCTAACACTATTAATGGGAACACTTCTCTGGACAGACAGACTAGCTTTCCTATACCTAGCTGTAGGGATTCACAATCCATTATAAATATTATTTGCAATAATTGGGGTATTTTAACTAACAGTCAAGACGTGTCTGACAGACTAGGATTTGCTCCAGTGTTTACTTATAAACGGACAAAATCACTCAGGATGTTTGATGAGAATAGAGACTCTCTATTTCTAGTGTTAGCCCCTGATAATACAGTGCACACATTTGGCATGTTTCCTTGTAATAACTGTGGCTTGAACTTACATTTATAAAGGCACCTGTTTTGTGTTTAGACTCAACAATTATACTGTTTGCTTTAATAACTATTTTAATCGTAATTCTATTAATGTTATAGATGCTGCTTTCTGCACTTCATGCATGGCATTTTATATAAGAAAAACTACTAGGAAACTGTCATCTAGAATCAAAGAACATTGTGCAGCGATTAGAAAAGGAGATAACCGTAATGCCTTAGCAAAACATAGTATTACTTGCTCAAGTTTCACTGGGTTTACATTTCTTGTTATTGAAGCAGTCCCCATGTTATTTGGTGACTAACACATTATTAGAGGTTAGGGAGTTACTATGGCAGCTTAAACTTAGAGCTGATGCCCCTCCTGGTCTTAATGAAAATTTGAATATTAAATGTGCCCTAAAATGGAACTACTAACCCGACATTTACTTTTTAGACTTCCAATATGATGTTATTGGGTCATATTTCTTTAACTGTGATGAGAATTTGATTCTTTAGCTGTCATACGTGTTTGAATTTTTGGAATGTTTTACATATTATAATATGTTTGTAGAGTTCTATGATGTTTACTAGGTTTTGTTCTGTAGGGAACTCCTACAGTTCTACACTATATATACAGCTTGTTGTTTATTCTAACGTTTATCTGAAGAACTCCTTGATATTAATAAAGGATGAAAGTGCTAGACACTGGCTCCTGTGTGTTGTATTAGTACAGCATGTGTTTCATTCATTTTTTATTTTTAGTCTTAAGAAGTGTTTCTCTAGAAGAAGTTCTTGTATTATATATATATATATATATATATATATATATATATATATATATATATGTGTGTGTGTGTATAGGTTTAGGCGGCATGGGGGTCTTGCCTCCTCTTTCCAACCTTTTCATTTGATCCCTATTATATGAACAGACAGCCATGCAATGCTCTATGTAAGGCGTGATAGCTGTTTAATAAAGTGGCAAAATAATTTGTTCATCCCTGCTAATAATAGTTTACAAGATATCCTTATTGGTTATGTGACATTTTGACATTTCCTAAAAACATTCTTTAAGTTATATGCCAAGAACGATCCCATAGTCCAAAATAAAAGTTCTACTCAACACAAAAGTAAATCCAATAAACAGAAGTAGAGTAGAACTAAATGATGATGGCCAGGTTCAAGTAAAAAAGCTTTATTGCAGTACTTAAGCACTTTCACAGTTAAAAACAACTGCTTCCTCAGATGTTAAAACAAAACTGAAAAATCATCATTTATATAGCACCTACATCATTTCCTGTCTTAGAAGAAACTAATTAGGCAATTAAAAAATTTTGAGCTACCTAAAACAAAAAAAAAAAACAAAAAAAAAAAATATATATATATATATATATATATATATATATATATATATATATATATACCTAAAAAACAAACTATTTCACGTATATGTATAAAAAATATGTATTTAATATATGCATTCTTTAAAAACACAAACACAATCTATATCTATATGTGTGGAAAATACATAGCATGATGTTGAAAACATTCTGTCAACTTAAAGGTGAATTCTCCTAAAAAATACAAAAAAATTACCTACGTAATGGGCTAGCTTTAAGGACAGATCTAAAAGAGTCAGCTGTCATCCTGATAATCCATCTTGTCTCCAAAACTTCCATTCTATTCCCAATATCTCCTAGTCTCCAATCTAGTCTAGTCCCTTCCACAGCCATAATCTTCAAATGGTGTGTGTTGTCCCTCTCAATAATATGCCTTGCTAGAGCGTTAGTTCTAGTCATATTCCTGATGTCATAAAGATGCTCTCTTATCCTATCTTTTAAATGTCTGTCTGTCTTGCCTATGTAAAATGACTGGCATATTAAGCAGTGTGCCGGCTAAACAAGATGTACACAGGTTGCCACTATTTTAAACCTGAATAGTTTATTGAAATCAGGATGAAAAAACTGTCCCGATACATCTAAGTAATCACAGAAATTACACTTATTGCACGTTGCAAAACTTCTTTTTCTTCTCTTTTGGCTGTTCCCATTAGGGAATGCCACAGCGGAGGATCTGTTTCCATTTCTTCCTGTCCTCTGCATCTTGCTCTGTCACACCAACCACCTGCATGTCCTCTCTCACCACATCCATAAACCTTATATTAGGCCTTCCTCTTTTCCTGTTACCTGGCAACTTCATCCTTAGCATATTTTCCCAATATACTCTGCATCCCTCCTCAGCACATGTCCAAACCAATGTAATCTTGCCTCTCTGACTTTGTCTCCAAACCTTCCAACCTGGGCTGACCCTCTAATATTCTTATTCCTAATCCTGTTCACCCTCGTCACACCCAGTGCAAATCTTAACATCTTTAACTCTGCCACATCCAGCTCTGACTCCTGCCTTTTTGTCAATGCCACTGTCTCCAACCCATATAACATAGCTGGTCTCACTACCCTCTTGTAGACCTTCCCTTTCACTCTTACTGGTACTCGTCTGTCACAAATCACTCCTGACACTCTTCTCCACCCACTCCATCCTGCCTGTACTCTCTTCTTCACCTCTCTTCCACACTCACCATTACTCTGAACTGTTGATCCCAAGTATGTAAACTCATCCACCTTCGCCACTTCTACTCCCTGCATCATCACCATTCCTCTATCCGCCCTTTCATTCACACACATATATTCTGTCTTAGTCCTGCTGACCTTCATTCCTCTTCTCTTCTTCCTCTTCTTTGCATGTTGCAAAACAATTACCTGAATTAATATCAAATTTCTTGGGATAAGACAGCAACCTTCATATTCTTGTATACAAAGCTGGGGTTATTGCCTACCACTCCCTTAATATGATCGTCTGCTGTTAATACTGGCCAACATTTCTTGTATATATCTGTTACGCACTTCACATTACTTGCAAATAGAACAGGCATCCTTAATACAGTGGCTTCCTTAGTATTAATATAACCTACATTATCAGTTACTCCACTCTCAACCCTCTCAGAGAAATACAGTTTTGCTGTTGTACTCCTAAGGTTCTCAACCTGTCTTAAGACAGTTTTGTTGTACCCTCTCCTGCCAAACTTGTATTCAAGATCTTTCACTTCCTCTCTAAATACACTCTCCTCTGCACTCATCCTCAAGACCCTCATCCCCTGTCCCCTCACTATATTGTTAAAAATATGAGGGGGTGCATACTATTCCTGTGCAAAAACTAATTCTGTAAAATTCTTTTCTATGTATCCTAGTGCTAACATTATTCAATACCTTCACATCCAAAAAATCTATATGAGTATGTGAGTAGTTCATGGTGAATCTTAAAAAGGAGGTAGAGTGACTGATGTAATCTAAGAATGAAGTCAAGGTATCAACAGTATCTTTCCAAACTAACAACAGGTCATCCACAAAATGGTGGTACAGACCTATATGCTGATTATATGATCCATTTACAATAAACTCCTCTTCCCATGTGACCATAACCAGGTTGGCGTAGCTATTGGCACAAGGAGTGCCCATAGCTACGCAATCCCTTTGTAGGAGGATATCATCCTCAAAGATGAAACATTATGTTCCAATACAATTTCCATCAGAAAGCACAACAAATCTATCATTCTCTGATCAAAATCACTGTGCCCTGAAAGGTATTCCTGCAACATCAATACCCATCTATCATTGGGTATAGTGGTAAACAAAGACTGAACATCCAATGTCACAAGCAATGGGTTGTCCATATGATGTGTTTCTTTGAAAAACAGGTACATCTGCTCAACAAACTGCTGGGAATCCCTCAGAATAATAGGGTTGTTACCTTGTAAGGATTTAAGCTTCCTCTCTATAAAAATGGACAATGGTTCAGTGCAACAATTATGCCCTGAGACTATAGGTCTCAGGGGAGGTTTGAGGGGATCTTTATGTATCTTGGGCAATCCTTGTATTGTAGGTATAAGTGGTTCATCAACTTTAAGGAAATTATATAAACTCTGCTCTATCATGAGTTATTAAACGCTCCCATAGCATACCATGTATTTGCAGGATCATCTCAGAAACATCACTTTTGCTAATATTCACATATGTATCCCTGTCACTTAACATGAGTCTCATGCTGGAAAAATAATGTTGAAAATCCATGACCATTAAGTGGCCCCCTTTATCGGCCAGTCGTACAATGATGGAACAATCTTTTTGTAAACACCCAAGGGCAACATGTTCCTCTTTAGTCAAATTCTGAAACTCCTTGAGTTTTGAGGAAGTCAAATTATAATCAGTAAGGCACTTCTAAAGTTCATTGGTGCAAAGCATCTCAAAAGCAGCCAACACAGGATGATTTATTGGTTTAAATGTACTAGGTTTGGATAATGGAAGTCCCTGTTCAGCAAAATTGTTATTAGCAAAATTTAATTTTGACATAATGCTCCTCATGAAACATTTTAAATCAACTATAAAATCAGTTACCTCAGCCCTCCTGGAGGGAATAAAGGAAAGTCCCATCTCTGGAACAGCCTTTACCGCACCCCCCCAGTGATCTACTAGATATATTCCATATTAGCAAATCTTTTCCTGCCACCACATCCTCTTCAAAGTGTTCATTGTGCTCTGCTCCATATTGTGCTTCCTCTTCATCTGGGTTCTGCTTCTTGATCTCCTCAGGGCCTCCCCTGCATCTTTGAAAATGGGTAGAGGAAAAGAAAGTGGATCACTGTTGGATGTGTTGATAGATAAAGGAGTCCCTCTGGTGTCAGAACTGTGCAAAGCAGCTTCATCCCTAGAGGTGTGTCCAACGGAATCAATAGAGTCCTTTTTTTGTATTGATTCTGCAGAGGTATAATTAACAGATTTCCTCCTGGCTCCTAAGAACAAGACAGATTGTTCCGTTACCGGATCTAAAATAACTGGAGCAGGGAGTGTGCCCTTTCTTGTAGTATCAGAAACTGCCACAGCACCAAAGTCACTGATAGAAGATGTTTTATACCAGAGGGAGATGTCAGTTTATTATTGGGTATTTTAACTGTTGATTTAACAACCTTGGGCCTAGTAAATACTTGCCCATTCATGAAGTCCCGTCTAGCCCTCAGTTTTCTTGGCTTTAATAGACAGTAGCTTTTTCTCAAATAGCAAAACAGAATCAATGATAGCTCCGATCAGGCTGTCAATACAAGCTGACAGAAATGCATCATAAAACTCACCTTGCAAAGTTCATAGGTTCATAGGTGTGTACTAGGCTAATGGCCCTGGATCATTTACAAGCCTAGCCCATAGAAGTGCCATGGCATTGTGCCATCCGACGTTAGTTCCCAGTGCCTCTATCAAGTAGAGCCACTGGAGTGATCCCTGGGGTGAACTTTCTATTATCCATCTACTCATTAAGATTTCTCTTGAAGAAGGCCAGTGAGGTGCTCTGCTTTACATGTATGGGAAGTCTATTCCAGAGCATGGGCAGTCCCTTGGTGAGGAACCTGTCCCTCCAGCATGTTCAGTTGATTGTGGTAATGAGGTTGAGGTCTCTGGAGTGTGTGGTGTGGAGGGTTTGGAATTTCTTTAGATGTAATATTTCTAACAGAGCTGGGTCAGGCATGGCTTTGTAAGTCAAGCAGATATCGCCTCTAAGTAGGTGATATGAGACAGAGAAATGCTGGAGTCTTTTGAGTCTGTCCATGTAGGACATGTGTTTAAAGCCTAGGATCCTCTTCATGAGGTACTTCTCTGGCCTATCCAGCTGTTGCAGGTGTCTAGTGAGGTACATGCCAAATGGGGCATTATACTCAATGATTGGTCTAATGAGGGAAGGGTAAAGACAGATGATGACCTCTTTCTTCCTGGATGCAAAACCCTTAGTAATGAGGTGTGCCACATAGAAGGATAAAGGATAGGTTGCTGTCAACCTGCGTCCCCAGATCTCTTATAATGCATTCAGTATTCAGTGGGTTCCCATCAATGTGGTAATTAGTAGGAACTGAGTTTTTCCCAAAGGGGATGATGATGCATTTTTTGGCGTTAAGCTTAAGGCCATGGTTTTGACACCAGTCATTGGTCTCAGTGATGCCTTTCTGTAGGATGTCTGCATCACTTGGGGAGTTAATAATGGCTCCTCGCTTGCAGTCGTCTGCGAACTTGGTCAGCCAGAGTCCCTTTGTGTTGGCCTTGACTTCTGAAAAGTAGATGCCAAACAGCAGAGGACCCATGACTGATCCCAGTGAGACTCCACTCATGACTGGTTGGCAGTCTGATTTGGAGTCCGCTACTTTCACACTGTGTGTTCTATCTGTGAGCCAGTTTGCAACCCACCTAGTGATATAGGGGTTGATGCCTAATTTGGTGAGTTTATCAAAAATTCATGAGTGAGGAATGGTATCAAAGACCTTGGCCAGATCAAGGTAGGCTGTATGCACTGCCTTACCTTTTTCCACAGCCTTGGTGACTGACTCAAAGAAGTCAATCAGGTTGAGCAGGCGTGATCTCCCTTTCACAAAGCCAAATTGCATGGGGGTCTAGAGTTTGGAGTTACCTATATCTTTGTTAATCAGGTCCATGATGATGCGCTCCATAGCTTTAAATATCAGACTCATCAGGCTAATGGGGCAATAATTCCCAGCCCAGGGTCTGTAGTCACTCCCCCTTAATGGAGAGGTATGACTATAGCAGTGTGCCATTCGATAGGGACAAAGCCTGAGATGAGGCTGTGGCTGAACAGGGCACACAGATGTGATGCCAGTTCACCTTGTAGTTCATGTAGAACAAAGCCAGGGATATTATTGGATCCCATGGAAGATGTATTCTTGGCCTTGGACAATGCAGCTTTAACCTGTGCTGCAGTAATGCTGGGTGCTTGGCATTCTTCCAGTATTGTGACTGGGGGAGAGAGTGGTAAAGCTGGCATTGAATCTGTCAGCCAGTATGTTGGCAATATCTGTTGGCTCAGTATAGGAGGTACCATTGTGCAGTAACTCAGAGCAAATCAGGTATTGCCATGGAGGTTCTTGATATAGCTATAGAAAGCTTTGTGGTTGTTTTTAGTGTCTGCTGCAATTCTGCCTTCATAGCTGGCTTTAGAGGATTTGATGAGGGATCTCAACTTTTTGTTGAGGCTAAGAAGGGAGTTTTTCCAGTCTTGGGACTTAACCTTTTTCTGCAACAGTATTTTCCTTTTGTTGTATGGTTTATTAATGGCAAGGGACCACCAGTTTAGCTTTCTTTTTTTGAAGGAGAGCTTCTTGGTTCTGTTGGGTATGGCTAGTTCCATGCATTTATTTACATGTTCATACAGTGCATTGGTGTATGATATGGCAGTCATGCAGCTATTTTCCATTGGCATGGGTGCTGTAAAGTTAACCACTTCTGTTTTTAGGAGTCCAAAGTCAGCTTTAGAGAAGTTTTTCAAAGTGGTTACCTTTGTGGAGGGTGTGGGTGAGATGAGGATTTCCATGGTGATTAGTTTATGTTCTGATCTGACCAGGGAGGGATTGACTATTGGTGTAGAGCAATGGTCGCTCATATTAGTAATAATAAAACCAAGGATGTTGCTTCCTCTAGTGAGGGACAGAATGAGCTGGTCCAGGGCATTTGAATTGATGAATTCCAGGAAGCGTTGGGCCAGTGTATTGGTGCATGAGTAGTTTTCTCAATTGATGGAGGGGTAGTTGAAGTCTCCTAGTAAGAGAGTGTTGGGTTGGACCTTGATAGATTTCAGGGTGCTTAGGAACATGGAGTGGCAGTCTAGGGACATGGTTAGGGACCTGTAGCAGGCTAGAACCTGGATCACCATCTCACCCAATATTAGTTGGACCTGAAGTATCTCAGAGGCATTATGCTGGGCTACTAGTTTGGAGGTGTCCATATCCTTATGAATATGGAGACACCACAACCTTTGGAGCTTTGGTCCATGTTTTAGGGCCAAAAGGTGTGAAATGAGTTTTAGCCTGGTAGTGTAGGGGTGTTTTCTGCTGCTTTAAACCAGGTCTCTGTTACAGCACAAATGTCGTTCTCCATTTTGAGGAGTGTTATGAGCGAGTGCATCTTGAGATTTAGACTTCTAGCACTGAGCAGCATGACCCTCAGATTGTATTTATTTATAGCTGTTATGGTGGTAATTTGGTCTTTGGAACACCACCTAAAAGGCACTATAGGTGGTGGCAAAAAACTTAGCCAGTACCTGGAAACCCAAGGGTGACAGATGCAGGCCACATCTGCAAAGCGTCAAGGTCTGTCAATCATGTCATCCCAGGGAGACAGATACTGGATCCCCTTAGATTGACACCAGAAACTTAGCCAATCATTTTCTGCTTGTACTGCAGTATCATTCTGGATGATGGTAGGATGCTGCTCAGGGCTAGGGTCATACGTACCTGGGTCACATATTCCAAGAGCTCCTCCATGTCTCTTTTCATGTAGTCCAGGAAGGTGCATCTCAGGTCATTCATACCCACATGGACAGTGAAAGAGTCATACTTGTACTTGTGGAGTGACCTGAGTGCATGTGTTATGTTTCGGATTCTGGCACCTGACAGACAGCTGACTGTTATCTTCTCCTTATTCAACCTAGTGAGTGGGACATATGTGTGCCTCAGTATTGAGTCACCTATGATTAGTGTATTGGGCAAGGTGTTTACCCTTAGGGGCTTAGGTTGAGGGGCAAACTATGGAAGTGAGCTATGTGTCCTGTGGTTTGTGCTGTGTTGTGGTGGTCAAGTGCATTTCTGTCTTGGAGGTCTCTGCTGTTTGGGTAAATTTCTCTCAAGAGCCTCTGCGAAGGTGGGTGTGTGGTTTGTGTTTTTATATGAGAGCTGTGATAGTGGGTATTCTGGAGGGCTATGTGTTCCATGTGGTGTGGTGTGGTGCAGGTGTTGACCTTTTTCTCTTCACCAGCTAGTCCGGTCTTGGCTGGAGAGTGCATAACTTCCAATTTGGTGATATAAGTGCATCTCTTACAAGTCTGAGTATTGAGAGGTAAGAGGAGAGGGTTGTCTGTGTACATTAGGCAGTTGCTACATTGCTTCAGAATGCCCAAGCACACCAGGTTAATAGGAGAAAGCACAGGAAACTGCCCTTTAATCATGAAAGGAGGGGTGGTCATAACTACTAAGTACTAGAGCTATTTCTGTGAAGAATGACTAGTGCTGATGGCACTTAGGTGTGCTACAATAATTGCTACAGAAACCTGTTGAAGTGCAAAGTAATTAGGCTATTTGAAGTGCAAGAGAGAAAGAGCTAGAAAGATCTAAGGGAAAAACTGAAGAGCAGACTTTCTGGCACCAGTAATAGTTTACCTCAGCTCAGCACCACTGCATGGAGCTTAAACAAGCCCAAACTAATGCAAATGCAGGCTTTTAAACCAGAAAGTTGAAAGGGATAGAAAAACAGCCCAAATGGCCAATAAACTACAATTTCTGGCCAGAAACCACTCCTCTTGTGGTAAATAGGCTACCTAGTGCTTATTACTCCCACTGATAAACTAGAAGGCTTCCCTCCAACACAGAAAGGCTAGGGGGGGCTCAGAAGCTTAAAGTGAGCACTTTCTGGTTTAATGTTCTCCTCCAGTTTGAAGTAATCAATTAACAGCTTAATATAAGTGAAGCTTAAGTCCAGATTCAACTGTTGCCATTTCGTTAACAAATCAGGGTATCTATCACCATATGTAGGCATTTGTAATGGTGATTTTTCAGTTTTGTTTTAACATCTGAGGAAGCAGTTGTTTTTAACTGTGAAAGCATTCACGTACTGTAATAAAGCTTTTTTACTTGAACCTGACCCCATCATTTAGTTCTATCCTTTAAGTTATCCACAAATGTAAGTTTACTATCGAAGAACACCCCAAAGTCTCTTTTTGTAGTCACATTGTCCAAAATTGTGTTGTTAATGACATAAGGATAAATAAGATTGTCTGCACCATAATGGTCAACCTTAGTTTTGTTCACATTAAAGTGTAAAGATTTAGTGCTAGACCATAATTCTAAATCTTCCATAAATTCCTACAACCTGAATTGATCTTCTAAGTTAGTACCAATAGTCTCTACTTTAGTATCGTCAGTAAATTTGCTGATCGAGGCCTTACTGTAGGAAAGGAATTCAAACATGAGTATAATAAACAGGTGAGGTCCTAGTTCAACCCCTTTGGGACTCTTACTTCTACATTTCTGGTAGCTGAGAAAACATTTCTAATTTAAACCTTGCAAGTTCTTTCTTGCAACCAATGTCTCATCCACCTAATAATATAACTATTAAAGTTGACTTCTTTCATTATATTCAGAATATCAATTATCAAATGATAAAATTTTTGTATGTGTGTATGTGTGTGTGCGTGTGTGTGCATGTGTGTGTGCCTATGTGCGTGCGTGTGTGTGTGTGTGTGTGTGTGTGTGTGACTGCACTGAATGTTAAAATGGCAGATAGATGCACTTGGGGAACCACTTGGGATCATATGGTAATCATGTCACATGATTAACTTAACATCTTGAGTGGCTCCTCCCATTGCATTTTCCCTTGTGACTGAGAAGGTGCTCATGTTGTAAATGGAAATAAGCATGTCCCATTAAAACATGTTTTTAAAAGCAGCCCAGCTCAGTAGTCCTGCTGACTCCTCCTCCTCAAACCAGGCAGGGAATAGCAGCAAGAGACAAGGGAATAAGGTCATTCTGATATCAGATATGGATTGTCCTAACAGCATTTCAGGGCAAACAGAGTTACTTTGAAGTGCTCCTGATTTTGTCTGGTATTTCTGGTCTGTGCTTTGTAAAATGTTGGATTTCTGGTATATTGGCACTAAGGAAGAAAGTTAAGGATTGCACTTTTAAGGACTGCTGTCACTAAACAAAGACAGGTACTTGTGTCTCAGACTTTTATTCATGTCCTTCATAAAATGTATGCAAATGCAAGATCTGGATAAGCATATGTATGAGTGCACAGACACACACACACACACACACACACACACACACACACACACACACACACACACACACACACACACACACACACACACACACACACATACACACACACACTGACTCAGTTATGTTTTATTACATACCTCAACTCAGGCAGCCAGTCTAGTTGTTAGGGGAAGAGTTATGCCCTTTCCTTGCATGTCTGATACAAAGTGATATGGGATGGGATGGTATATTGTGTAGGTCTTCCTCTGTAAGAGTCGGGTCTTGAACAAGTCACTTAACAAGACAGTGATTGGGGCAACTAGGAAACTGGATCAAGCTCCTCAGTGGTCCACTGAACTACAAATCAAGTAATTACCTATAAAAATATCTATCAAAACAGAGCTTCTATAACTCTAAACATGTATGACTTTGTAATATATTTTGTCTGGCAGCAGGCACAGAAGCTTAAGGTTATCAATTATACTTCCTGTGATACAGTGTTTAATTCCCTCAGCCCTCATTTGCCTACTGTGTGATCTTGAGCTACTGGACTCCAGAGAATGGATGAGTCTGAGGCCCAAACTACTGAAGGCGTTGGGGTTTGGCAAAATAGTTAAGGTATTTACTTTACAGAGAAAATGTACAAAGTTTGGTTTTCAGCTTTGGTCACTGTCTTATTATTGGACAGGCATGTAATCATTTTTCAGACTGATTATCTAGTGTTTACCTATAATACTATTTTAGGGTTGGCAGGGTTGGATTAATCACTCAGGTGTTTACCTCATGCACACAAAGTACAGGGTTTAATTCTTACCTTTGAGTGAAACTGGCTAGGCTTAAAATGGTTCACAAGGACAGTTGGCCTAGTACTTACCTATGGACATATTAACATGCATGAGACCTGGACGTAAACATATAGACAACAAGGATATTAAGCGAGGAAATTGTCCTAAGTATGATGAGTCTGTGCTTTGTGTTGATATATTAGTAACTTAGGGAATAATGGGGAAGGGCCTCTTGTATGTTATTTACTTTCTTTATGTTTTTCATCATAGGTTCATAGATTAGTACTAGGCTAGCTGTTTGTGTGGGCCATTTTAAGCCTAGCCAGTTATCCCGTGGGAGAATCCAAGCCTGCACCTTGTGTGTGCAAGGTAAACACCTTAACCATGATGCCAACTTCCTTCATCATGTTTGGGGATTAAAATGGTGACACATTACATTCTAGGGATCATATTTGTAATATCCTATGTAAATATTGCTTTGAGAGCATCTAACAAACACTGCCTATACCAGGAAAGTTAATCAAGCAACAATTGTGGCAGAGTTTAACTCATTTCAAATATTTCCAAGACTTATATTAGCTGATCCTTGAATAGTAGAATAAATTTTACTTGACCCAGCTATGCAGAATGACACTTTAGCAGATTAATGTGGTGATGATCCTTCTAAAGTGTGAAAGTTTGTTGGCCCTGTGATTTTACCCAAGAAAAGTAAAGTCTGTTAGTACACAGATGAAGAGAGAATGAGTGTACTTTGCAGAAACCTACAGTACTGCTTTCTTTCAGACTTCACAAAATCAACTGCTCTTCATCATGAGCTATGTCATTATAATTATCTGGATTGGCTGTCGAAGGTCAATAATAGCCTGAGATCAGCGAGGGAAACTATCCATCAAATGGGAGTGGATCACTGGATCATGTCAAATATCCTGTCAGAAGACAACTCAGTCAGGGGGTAAGCTTATATATTTAACTTTTAAGCTTATATAATTTTTTTGAATTCAACAATTATACATACCAGCAACAACAAGGAACTGCTATGGGTGCAAACAAAACAATTTCTTTACCAGGGAAAGAATTCGCTTATATGCCGTTTCGTGCTTTCAAGTTCGATCAAGACGCATTCGAAAGAATGTGTCTTCGATCATATAATAGGGACTCAAAAAATAGTGGTCATAAATGAATCTGTGCACATTAAGCTAGGCTATGTAATAGCCACATTGCCATATTTGTTAAGTTGGAAGGAAAACCTGAGTTGTTCTTAAAGTTATGCTGCTGCTGTTACACAGGATGGAATGGCCTAAATATAAATGGACATTGTGCATAACTCAGGTGTGCTGTTTAGCCAGGTTAAGACTAATTGGAAAATGAGAGGGAGATTTAACCACTATTTGAGGAAGTTTGAAGAAACAGAGAATGGACCTTACAGAGAAGATATGCACATTGAAAAGGTTTAGGGGAGGTAATAGTGGCGCAGAAGGTTAGGGTTTAACTTATGGTACACTAGGGGTGTGGATGAGAAAGAAACATTAAAATGCAGATAAACTGATGGCAGCGTGAAAGTCTGGTGAGGACAAAAATGCAAGATTATATGAAAGGAATTTCTTGTTTGTGTATAAAGTGTAACACTGCCATGCTCAGATGTCATGTCATAGATGTTACACAGTAAATGACTCATGCCACTGTGGATGCCTTGCCAACTACCACCCTCAAATGGCTCCACCTTTTTAGAGAAGAACCACAGTAGCCAATCACAGTATAAGTATATGTACACACACACACACACACACACACATATATATATATATATATATATATATATATATATATATATGTCCACATTTAAATGTCAAAATTCCGAAATCTCAACTTTTAAAAAAAGTATCCATAACATTGAGATTTCAGAATATTAACATTTAAAAGTGGGTTAAAAAATAGAGTAAAAGAAACTGTTTGCAGGGGGCAAGCCCCCAGCACCCCCACACACCCCTACTTAAATATATCAACTCTGAGATCACACTACAGTGAAAAGAACAGTAAGTGCAACAGGAGCATTACCATTCTCCTCAATGTAGCACAATCTCAGAATTGGTATATTTAAGTAAGGGGGTGTGGGGGCACAGCCCCCCTGCATTGGGGGTGCAGGGCAGCTTGCCCCCTGCAAACACTCTATTAAAAATCTCTGTCTTTGTTTTTTTAACACACATTTAAATGTCGAGATTCTGAAATCTCGATGTTTTAGATACGTTTTTTTAAAAGTCGAGATTTTGGAATTTCGACATTTAAAAGTGGATATATATATATATATATATATATATATATATATATATATATACATTATATACATACACATACATTTTACTTCTCTTAATTTTAATGACATTATATTTCACTTGTTGCTCTAAGAGTGTTTCTTTATGGTAGTTAAGTTCTAATGGCATAATTTAGCTTAAGTGGTTAATGACACCACAAGACGATAGCCCTTTAGTTCTGATGAAGTCTTGTATAATTTAGGATGAAAGTGCTTAACGTTCTTAGTTATTTTTACAGTAAACAGCATTTTAAATCATTAGTGGCATTAGTATCTTACTTGAGCCATTTCGTTTCTGGCAGGAGTTTTGTGGTTACTGGTTTTAAACTCTGCTTGGCTGGTCTTTTGGTTGGTTATATGTGATAAAAATGTCCAAAGAAAGTACTCCAATTTACTTTACACAAATAGACTCCTGTCCTCCAAAGACAGACTAATAACTTTTTAACTTTATTAACTCACCATGGTCAGTAATTTTTAACTACAGACATCCTCCAACACAGTGGCTATAGCTATATTGTTAATTACATCAAGTGTTTGTGTAAAAAAATAAAAATAAAAAAAATAGTAATGACCGAAGTAATGAAAATATTAATAACAATAATGACCAAAATAACATATCTCAAAAACACAGTAACCATAATAAAGCATTCCACCTTAATTCACACACATTCACATTAGTCCTACAATACCATAGTAAAGGCAGTTTAAAATGATGACAAGAGCATAGGGTAATTTCCTCTACAGGTAGCCCCACCTGCATAAGCAGTTATAGCAACTGGGTACACCCCTTATTATTATGAAGAAATAAATTACATGTACTTTATTGATAGGTTTAGGGAGCTATGTGAATTTGTATAAATATCACTAGCATCACACCGTAAGCCAGCCATGTGTATTACAGTTTAAATAGAACAGTATGTATGATGAGATCATAATAAATATTTACCACCTGATAATATATGCTGTCTGTGCGAACAATTTCTGCGGAAGTAAAAGTCATCTGAATAATTCCATATTATAGAGAATGCTGCTGTTGGAAAACAACTCTGCATTTCAGTGCTTCATCTACAGATGCAATGCCCTTGAAGAATAAATATCCTGTGTTGCATTAGAAACATGATGTGCCAAGGATATTGTTATGACCTTTCCTGAAAAGCTATAAAAATGACTGGTGAAAAATAGCCACAGTTTCAAAGTCAGTTAATAGGCATGTATTCCAGGGGACCATTAAGCACCCTAGCCCAAATTCCAATGAGAACTATTTGGTAATGGGACATGCTGAAGGTCATGCAGTATGTAAATGATTCAGGTTGTGCATCCTTGCATAGGAAACGTCTGATTAACCAGCCAGTGCTTTAGTCCTCTGAGCTAAATGACAGCCAAGGTAACAATTCTTAACTAAATGCAAAAATCCTTAACAGTTTGATCTTGCAGAGAAATCAGTATCAGAGTAATATGCAATAATACTGCATAATGGATGCAGAAGGTCAGACAGTTCTGATAAGCACTCCAAATAATGAAGACTAATATAACCCTTACAAATGTCAACCCATTCAAATTTGCTTAAGTCTGTAAAGAAATGAATGCAACAATTTATTGCTAAAATGTAACATGTTTAGGCCTTTTACACAATCCAGATCTATTAATGAATTCATTCATTCTTTAGTGCAAGGAATATAGCAAAACAATTAAAGACATTATAAATGCTGCAGCAGCTTTTGCACAAGCACTCACAAGTCATACAAAAATCAGAAATATTACTATATACAATGTACTGTTTTTTTTGGGGGGGGGCTTGCATGCTTGTAGGACACTTCATTTTAGACCTCCTTATGTCATCTCTGTCATAAGGAATAGCAATCTCCTCTGATAACACTCAGTACAGGTCTGGCCTACCTGAATGGCTTATGATGCTTTGTTGTAGCAGCATATGGCTAAATAATTAACAAAACCAGATCATGGTCAAATGGGGTCCTATGCAGGGTAATGAATCAGGCCCCCACCAGCCATACCAATATCCCATCACTTGGATATCTCTCACTGGCATACTTCTCAACTGTCCCTGATTTGGATTCTAATTTTACCTATGACCCTCTTAATCTTTCCTAAAACTGGTGATGTTTGGAAAATAAAGGTGGCAAATTACATTTAATAAACAATGACAATAATTTACTCAAGTAAAGGCACATTTGTTCACATTATTTTATTTTGTCAATGTCTCAAATTAATAGCATTTATTTTTTAAAAGTGTCCCTGACTGTCCCTGGTTATTTCTGTATTTGTCACTGATTCTGTTAAGATTGCCCCCCCCCCCCCGATTAAGTGAGAGCTATGCTCGCAAATTACCATAAAACACTGTTGAAACTTGTCAATGTGTATACCATTTTTTTCTATACCTTATCAATGATCACATATACTTGGATTAAATTTAAAACATTGATCAACAAATTGATAGCACAAAGATGGACAACCATTTGATGAACAGAAGAAAACATTCTCACATTGGAAACAGACAACATGAGCAACTGTAAACTTCTCTTCCTTTAAAACTCACATTTATTGAAAGTGTATTTGGTAATCCATTAAACTACAACAGATGTGTAGAGATTCATATTCAAATGGCACATAGGGAAGCTCTAATTAGGGGTCACCTGTAGGGTGAAGGAATTCAAAAGACAAATATATAATTACTTTATGAGCAGCTTGGAGCAACCTATTGGACACTGGTATTATTTATTTATTTATTTATTTATTTCAGTTTTGTGACTGGGGGGTCCACTGGGCTCAAGAGCCCATTTTCAGTGGAGGCCCAGGGAGAGAAGCTCCAAAATTACATAGTAAACCATTAGATATTTAGATTAAGTTACAATTCATGATGCAGATACATAAGATAAGCAAGATACAGTTAATATAGAGGGTGTAGATACCTTATAAAATCAGGGACATAAACAGGTAAATTGGTAAGGCTCCACATTACATAGTAGACATTAAATTTGTGGATTAAAGTTACTATTCAATATTCAGACATGAACTGGTACATTGATAAAGCTCCACATTACATAGTAAACATTAAATATTCAGATAAAGTACCCTTCAAGATGCAGATACATACGATAAGCAAGTTACAGTAACTATTGAGGGTGCAGATACATTTTAGAACAGACATGAACTGGTACATGGGTAACTTAGCATATAAGTCATATGTTGAAAGGAAAAAATTCCAATGGTTGTATAGAAAATGTGTCTTGTTTGGGTAGTTATGGCAGAACAGGTACAAATGACAGGGAGAGCAAACTATGTACAATATATACAAAATGTACATGAGATAATGCTGGAGTGAGTCATTTTTAGAGGCGTTAAGTAGTAGGCAAAGGGGAAGTAGGGAAAATATGATTTAAAATGAGGAGAGATGAAGACTAGGTGGGTAAAATGCAATTGCACTTCCAGTTAGAGAAAAAGTAGGAATGAAGATGTGATTTGAAGTTGTCAATGTTTTCAATAGTTCGTAGAGAAGGAGGGAGAGAGTTCTATTTTTTGGCTAGGGAGAACGACAGGAGGTGCCATCCAGCAGGGCGGATTGGTTTATAGACTGTGAGAAGGTTTAGGTTTGAAGATCCAAGTGGCCTGTTAGGGGTGTAAGGTTGTAGGATGTTGGAAAGAGCAGGGCATATGATAGGGTTAAAGAATAGCCTATGGACAGTAATAAATTGGAGGTAGTCGAGATGTTGTATCTGAGGAACACTGTTGAAATGACTTATTCAGAAAATCCTAACCCAATGAATGTTGAGAGAATCAAAAGCTGCACTACAGGAGGCAACTCATTAACAGCTCATAGTCCTAACTTATCTGCACTAAGAACTAGACAAACTGTTGTAATCCAACACAATGCATTTCCCAGCCTTCTGCAATCAGAAAGCAAGTTAAATTACAAATGTATTCATAGTTAATATTTTATCATAAAACTCTTAGACTTTATGCAGTGCAGTTTATTCCTAGCCAAATAAGCAAGCTATGAACAATCAACAAAATAAGGAAACCAAGGATTATACCCGAAGAATTGTAGGCATGTGGTGCAGGGTTTTATGCTTTTTATCTCAATGTATGTACTGTGTAACTAAATAACTAGGGTATTTGTCTCTCTCTCTCTCTCTCTCTCTCTCTCTCATATATACACACCTTTACAATGCTCTTGAGAGATAGAGTTCACATGAAAACTAAATGTATTTCCCAACACTAAGAGAGCTCACTCTGTCATTACAGGTGATTACACCTGGCATTTATGGAGGGAGTTGCAGTCTGGAGTTCACCGTCTGCTTCCATAAAGCACTACCATTACTAGTGTTTGTACTGATGCTGTGCTACTTCCTGTATTCAACAAACATGCAAGCACGCTCATTGTGCTGAGTGTGCCACTTATATGTCTTGTATATTAGAAGTATCTGTGCTATAGGCTTGTGATGTTTTGTTGGCTGGCCATGGGTTCCCCAGAAGCTCTAGGCCTTCATCTCTATTATAATATGCCACTGGCTATAAGTGTGACAGCTTGATACACTGAAATCTGTGGTTACATAATAATTACATTTCATTTTATTTTTATTTTATACACCTATCTCTTATTTCCTTCATGATGAAAACCCATACTTAAGAGGTTGTGAGACCAATCTCTCCACCATCCTCTGGAACCACTCACTGTTATATTCTAACTCCTTAGAAACTGTGGAAATTTAAAAAAATAAGAAAAAAAAGGAATGGGTTACTGAACCTGAATATGTGTGCTGTGTGCTTTAAAGGATTATGTTATTTAATAGGTTTCATCATACAGCTTTGGTTATGTAAACACCCCCTCCCTATCCTGCATTTTACGCTGCACTCCAATAAGTCTGCGATTAGGAAATGTAATGTAACTATGTAAATGTAAGCAAAGTGCTATACATGGACCACAAAGAAATGCTTTTGTTAAAATTCTGGATATAAACTAGGGAAGGCATCTGTACTGCAAAAAAGTAATGTTAGTATGCCTTTGTTAAAATGAGGAAACTGAGAGCAACTGAAAAATTTTTACAAGCAGTACTGAACTTCTGCAATTGATACATTCATAGGCCCCCAATACATTTGCTGGAGGGGAAGGTGACTAATGTATTGATCTATGTATTGGTGAGCGGGCTGCTGCCATGGTGTCATCATCATCATCATCATCAAAGTTTGGAAATTTTGAAAAAACACTCCAACAGTCCCCCAAAGGGAACACAGGAATTCTCCTCAAATTGTTTATTTGAGGCACAGCAGTGCTACCAGTTTGTTTATTTGAGAAAATAAAGAAATTGAAGCCACAGTGGTGCTTCCAGTTTGTTTATTTATATTTATATTTATTTGAAAAGTGTGGAAATCCCCAATACTTTATCAGGACTCACACCACAACATTCCTGAATAAAGATTTCAATGCCACGTAATAACAACCTGTAATGATATACCTGTGATGATATACCTGTGATGATATACCTGTGATGATATACCATTGTCTAACATACAAATGGATAACAATAAGAAGATACAATGTTTTTAATGGCATTGCATTCGTATAGTGCTGTCCCTGTCAGAAACTGAACAGCAAATGATGTGACTCTCCTGTCATCTGAAAGAACCACAAGCAGCACAGTGGAAGTCATGAAACTAGTATGACAAACCACCTATGCTAAATTATTATATCATCTGTATTCATGGTAAAAAAATATCTGAGATGAAAGGGATTGTGGAGGTCCATCACAATGTCAATGGACACATTATTATCATGGTACATGTCAGTCATGCATTACAGTATAAGGCCCAACAATGCTAGCACTTTTGTTAGGATGACTTCCTGAGTGTGTTTCAGACAGGATGTTCCTGTAAAAATAGTTATAAGGTAGCCATGTATACATTTAAATGCAAGCTCTGCAGGGAAAATGGAGACAGCAACAAGCACTATACACACCTATAAGGTTTCCATGATGGATATCAACTTTCCTACCTATCTAGTTTAAACAGTCTAGGGAACACTGTTATATTTGCAAGAACCACAGGAAAGTCTGACTCCAAAGGTAAATATTGCACTTTTGTCAGGATGATTTCATCAGTGTGTTTTAGACAATTGTTATAAGGGAGCTGTTTACACATTAAATGCAACATTTGCATGGGAATGGAGATGGCAACAAGCATTAGACACATGCATGCAAGGTTTCCATGGCAGGTATTGAATCTCCTACCTATCTAGTTTAAACAATCTAGAGATCAATGTACTAGTCCCAAGTGCCACAGGAGAAGTCTGATTCTGAAGGTAGAGATTGCACTTTTGTCAGAATGATGCTATCAGTTTGTTTCAGAGAGGGTGTTACATTACAATTAGGGATAAGTGAGCTTTAAGAACAGTTAAATGCATTATTCTCAGGGGAAGTAGATTCACCACCCAGTGATGCACACATTCTTGCACACACACACACACACACACACACACACACACACACACACACACACACACACACACACACACACACACACACACACACACATGCAAGTCTGCCATGCTGGGTATTGAACCTCCTACTTAACTAGCTTACAGAATCTAGTCAAAGCACCATAAGGGAATATGTGCAATATCTCTGTGAAATTGCATATTTGAATATTTGCAAAGATCAGTATTTGCAAGAGATAGTGCTCTGCATCCCAGGTCATGCAACAAATGTATATGTATGCATAGGAGAATGTAACATCAGTATGATTTTCACAAGTAATGACATACCTTGATAATGCAGTGTTCAGACTGTCCTTACTGTACAATGTGATACTGTACGTTCATGAGCATGTTCCATATAACTCCAGGATGACATACATATTGACTGCTGCACAACACTGGATTTTCAGTAATGATGAGTGCACACTTGGATTGTCTCTTTCTTGCACTATATCCATTGACAGGGCAAACGTGGAAGTCTGATATAGGACATTGCACTGCACAATTGCAGTGATGGTTGTGGTGATAATAGGTTAACCAAACTGGTAACATGGTGCAAATATAAACACTGTAGAGCAGGCACAGTACTTTACCTAAATAAATTAGTTGAGTTTACATCCTTAACAAAGAGTGCTCATCTCTGGGCAATAGTAATAAAGAGACAGAAACTTAGTGTAACAGAAAAATATGATTCTCTGCTCCCTTCTTTGGTCTTCTTGTACAGTTTAAACACAGCTAGACTGAACTGATTTGTGCTGCTGATGGCCAAGTGTTAGTGCATATGTAATCCTATACTGAAGTGTTGAACTGTGTGTTGCTCTGTGCTGACTCATGTAGAAAGATCTTTACAAGACTGCATTTATAATAGGTAGCAGGCAGATTAGTGTAGCAGCAGGATAATGAAGTGCTAAGTAAAAGGCTTAGCCAATATGTACTGAAACAGTAGTCAGACAAAACATAATGACACATATTGTCATCCATATGTATCTGAACATTTCCATCATTCCATTAAGTAATTGAGACCTGCTTGCTATCTTAACACAATATGTATAAATGTATATTTGTGGCAGTTAATAGTTGACAGTGGATTTCAGCAAGCATGATTGTATGCAATCATATTTATTGCCCTATTGAGCAATGTAATCTGTACATCCACCTGTTCCTGTTGTTTAATTTACATTAAACTGAATAAACATAGCTTAGCACAGTGGTGCAAAGTGAGACAGAATAATGTAGATGAAGGCGATCAATTTCAAATTTATTGCTATAAGCATTTTACACCCATTTAGCATTCATTGCATTTGCTGTCTGGAGCCAACCATTGTGCAAATGCAGAGGAGAAAGAATAATAATACAGAAGGGAGAAGTTACATTGTCAGGGTAAGATGGAGGCAGGGACAAAATTATTTATTGATGAAGTAGGATAATGGTGCCTCACAACAATATGTAGCCATAAGGTACAACTACATTCCCAAACCAAAAGCAGTCATTAACAACTAGCTGATGACTGGAATAGAGCCCATGACATTTAAAAAGATCTTTCTACACATTCGAGCATAAGCTCACCACAACACAAAAAATACTATTTCCCAGTATTGAAATAACACTATTGAAGCACATTGAAATGTACGGAAGAAGGAGGGCAAACAGAGAGTTAGAGACAGATGCAGAGAGAAATTGCACAGATGTGTTTTGTAAGACATGTAGGAACATCTGTATGGTGTGTCCGTCTTACTTATGAAATCATCAGTAATCAGACCTGCTCTGTACAATAAACTGATTGCTATAGGTACAAATAAAGGGTGGGAGAGTTCAAAAACTGGGAATACCTAACCAGGATAAGGTTGGCTTCTTAAGTCTCTCTGTTGGCGTCTGCAATGCTTTTGAAAATTATGTCTTGCTGATCTATTTCAATATTATGTTAAGGGAATGTGCTATATGTAGTAAAATACAGACACTTGCAATTAAATATATGATAGGAATATGAGCTGTCACAACGTAATATATTGACACACTGCTGTAATCAAACCAATGATACTATGGCAAAAAAGCAGACTACAAACAGGGTAAGTATCACAACATGTCACATAGGAACTCCTAGTTGAATACATACAGCAGCCTAATAAACATTACATTAAGTGTACCACAGTAATGCCTTTAGTATGGCTTTACTGTGTATTCTCATACCACAGCAGATTTAAGCACATTTGCACGGAAGTAACTGGAGCACTACAGTATTTACTTACATTCAGCATCTCTGTGCTATGCCAAAATCTGAGCAAATGCCAAGGGCATAAAGTGAAGGCTTTTCCATGGGCTATTTCTGGCCATATGTGTGTAGTGTGAGAATCTATTTTTTAACCAGATTAAACATGTGAAATAGGGGTGAATAAGACACTGGTGAAAATGTGGTTGGCAAGCAGAGGGTAGTATACAAGGAAAAGAATACAGGAATTTGCAGGAGGGTCATGGGACAGCACCATAGATCTCCACATCTTCACAATGTCAATGTATAATTTTACACTCCATTTTATGACTTTTCAGAATCACCACACCAGTGATGAGTGACAACAATGAAATAATGTTGTATGATCAATTGAATAGAATCACTTGTGTCAGGCTGGCACAGATGTAAAGTGCAGAGCTATGAATGGGGTGCAATTTTTTTTTGTGGGATAGGTGCTGTTTTTTTTCAGGAGAGAGAAGAATTATAACCCCCTCAAAAAAAGTGAGGGACAAGGGTGGGGAAGACAAAAAAAGATAATTAGATACATGTCATGTAATAGTACTATATACTTGAAACAAACTTTTATTTGGGAATACATAAACAACTATGATGGTTTACTATTGCACACCTCTGAAACACCCATATATAATAGAAAGGTATTCATGTAATATTAAAAAGTTGTCTTTTTCTCACTGTGATGAATTAGACTTATACATTCCAACTTAATAATTACAATTATGATAATTTAATTTTTCCTGACAGATTGTTGTTAAGATCTTATAAATCATTATCAATTTTAAAAAAAATTTGCTGCTGGCTACTGAACTCACACACAGTAAAGCTGGTGTTCTAATTGGCTAATGCAAGCAGCAACACTTATTTGGGAAGGCCTGCATGCTTGAGATGAATGATGACATGCCTGCTTGAGATGCTAGCGCTGGAGGGAATGAGAATAATATTATGGCTTTAATTTTTACTTGATTCATACTCTTACCTCATACCTCTCTGAGGTGAGTTAATGTTTCCTGGCGTGCCTCACAGTTTGCAGCTATCTCCTATGCAGCTGCAGAGAACAAGAAGAAGACAAATATATATTAATGCATAATGAGTAGCTGTATTGGCTGACTAGATAATTACTGCCTTATCATATCAGGCAATGGGTCATTATACTTACAAAACTCGGGGGAGGGTGTCCCAGTCCTAAATCCCATTGGCTTAGGAGGTCCTGCTTGTATTTTTTAAGTTCACTGTAATGGTGATGGCTTTGTTCCCCACTGCGTGGAATACCAGTTGCAGTGGAAACAGCCCTGGATAAGCTATTATAAGCCTTTGCATTATACTGAGACCCAGTATAATGCCTCTGCAGCTGCCTAAGGCTGTAGCACTTCACAGGGAGTGCCAAAAATATCCTTAACTCCTTAGTACTCCATCTTTGTGCTCTAAAAGTCGCACCATATCACCATTGCCAGCCATGTCTGCAAAAGTCAAGCTTACAAACTGTCTGAATTGGCACCTAATTCAGATATCATGTTACTGGCATTTCCAAATGCACACAGCCTTGCCAACTGCATTTGGGAGATTTTAAGTGGATGGACCCCTTGTCAGACACATTGGCACTACTTACAGCAGATAATGGTAAAGGTGTTAAACATAGCATTGACTGTGCCATGTTTGGTGCTCTACCTATTCAACAATGGACTACCGGTCTGCATGACTTCTGAGAGCTGCACTTTTGAAGGTGAAAGATGGCTGGGTTTTGACATACACTCGGCTTGGGGCTTCCCCAATATTAATATATTTTTGTAACAGCAGGGAATAAAACCCATGGGATACAGGAGACAAAAAAATGCAACTTAATGTATTAACTGACATTGCCACAAGAGAGCTAACTTTAAACCATGGAAATTTGACATTTACTGATAGAATTAATGGAGTTACACTTCAGAGAAATCTATATGTATGTGGTAGTAATTCTGTCTTGAAATGCATTCCCATTTAAAAGTCATTCTTACTGCAGGTAAGTCTGGTTCACAAAGATGCAGCTGAATGTGATGATGAAGATAGGTGAGTTTATGCTACATGCAGGCTTCAGAAGACGTAGGGGTCCCACATAGTTGGGATATGTGATGAGTCATGATGATTACAACAAATTGTGCCCATCATACATGTGCTAGGGATTTTTTATGACAGAGAATTATTTTCATGTCTAGGAAGGTGGTCATACCTTAGGTTATGTATATGTGTAATACATTAGTGATGTGTGCTAAAAAGCACATTGTCATGATGCAATGCTTAATGATAAATTGCTTGTAAGAATCATATTTAACATTATTATTTTTCATTACTGTTACAGTCCTATTCAAAACTTTCTGAAAATTTGCCCTTTTTAAAAAGTACCTTCTAGCTGGATTTGAATCCTTAATAGCCTGTATTATTCATCTAAAGTCATTGGTCTTAACACCTTGTGCCACAGAGGTAGCTTTATGACAAGCAGAATTTCTCCTCTCCATTCTGTCCAGAGTGCTGAAGACAGAGCACTATTGATAGGTGTTTTTGATCTACCTAAGGAAGCCGAAACTAAATATTTCACTTTTTTCCTTAGGTAGTGAACTGTATTTGTGCACTGCAAAATGGAGACTAAATGTACCTTAAAGTGGAAAACAATGGAAAAGTAAATATTGTGAATTATGGAAAAGTATTCTATAAACAGGATTGGGAGGCCACAGTGGTGTAGCGGTTAAGATTGCCACCTCACAGCAAGAGGTTTACCGATTTGATCCTCAGCTGGGGTGCCTTCTGTGCAGAGTCTGCATGTCCTCCCTGTGGTTGCATGGGTTTCCTCTGGGTGCGCTGGTTTCCTCCCACATCTCAAAGACATGCTGTAGGTGGATTGGAAACTCTAAATTGGCCCTAGGCGTGAGTGCATACATGTGTGTGCCTTCTGTGGAAGGTTGAGCACCGGGCTGGCAACTTGGCACCGTAAAACTCCACTGCCAATCATGAGTGGACAGGTGATCCGCTGTGGCAACCCCAACTGGGAAAAAGCCAAAAGAAGAAGAACATTCTGTAAATAGAATTCAAACAATGCTTCATTTACTGTACCTTCTTTCTGTCTATTCCCCTCAGTTACAACTTTCACCACAGAGAAAGTGACCTGACAAGGGAACTTTATGGAATGATTAATATCCAGAGTGCTGCCAGTTGAACAATGCTACCAGGTGTTTTTGTGCTACCTAAGGCAGCCTAAACTAATTTTTTCACTGTTTTCCATAGGTAGTGGACCGTGTTTGTACACTGCCAAGTGGAGAGCAAATATACCTTAAAAAGAAGGTAATTAAAAAAGTCATATTGTGATAAATTGCAATGTGATGTCTACACTGGATTCAAACAATACTTCATGTGCCTTATTCCTCTCAATTCACTTAAGTTACATCTTGCACCTGAGAGCTTGACATCTGTCAGGTGCATTTACTGAAGTTAGTACTTTCCCTGTTGTTGGGGGCTGCACAATAATGCCAGGTGAGTTTGAGCTACCTAAAGCAGCCTAAACTAAATTTTTCCCATTTTTTTCCTATGTAGTCAACTGAGTTTGCATGATGCCAAGTGGAGAGAAAATATATCTTAAAGTGGAAAAATGGAAAAGTAATTATCATTAATTATGGCAAAGTGGTCTGTAAACAGGATTCAAACAATACTTCATGTACCTTATTTCTGTAGATTCACCTCAGTTACACCTTGCACCACAGGAAAAAGTTACCTGAGAGTGTATTTTTTTGAATGATTACTATACAGAGTGCTGCTGGATGTAAAAAGCTACCAGGTGTTTTTGAAGATTTACCTTTAAAAACTCGAATCACAGTGGTTCGAGTGCTCATATGAGCGACTCGAAACCACGAAAGTGAAAACATCAACAGTCCTTAATGTTTGAAAAACAGCAAATCAAAAAGCAGATTTGCTGTTTTTCGAACATTAATGTTGAACAAAAAAAACCAAAGTGTAAAGCAGGGGGGCAAGCCCCCCTGCACCCCCCATGTGAGGAGCTGTGCCCCCACCCCCCCTACTTTATTATTCTAACTCTGAGATCATGCTACAGTGGGGAAGGAACCATTTCCCGATCCCCACTATAGTGCAATCTGCCCCAGAATGTCGAATGAGCGAATCTCACTGTGCATTCGTTCATTGCACATTTGAACCTTTTTCCGTTCGGTGTTTGCAAACTTTGCAAACTGCCTTTCAGAAAATTGCTGTTCGCTCTTGTGCAGTATGCACATGTAAAGGTAAATTGTTTTTGAATTACCTAAGGCAGGTAGGCTAAACTAAAATTTTTACTTTTTTCCTTAGGTAGTGAATCGTATTTGCATGATGTCAGCTGGAGATCATATAGAACAGACATGGTAATATATGTTATGGCAATTACAGATAGTGAATAAAATGTAATGCATGGGTGTATATATATATATATATATATATATATATATATATATATATATATATATGGCAATGATCAGAGCAAGACCTGCAGTCAAGTGATCAGCTCTTGCTTCTCACATCACCATGTAATATCAGACATGTACTTTGTGTAAGACATTATAAGACCTGTAGTTAGAGAAATATTATGCTACAGTAGACAGAATAGTGATCACATGTTGTTAGCAATAGTGACAAGAGTTGATTTTTAAATGAAAATCCCATGGTATTATTAAATGAGATGAAATATATATTCTGACAATCTTTTGCAAAAATATCATGTCAATGGATTCAAACTTTGCATCGGATATACTTTATCTATCAGTTCACTGCACTTACAACTTGTGCTGCAGAGAAAGATACAAGTTAGGTGTTTTTTCTTCCCTGAGTACTATCCAGAGATCTGTCTGCCACACAATGCCACCTGGCTGGTTTGCGCAACCTATGGCAGCCTAAACTAACTTTTTCACCTTTTTCCTTAAGCCTTAAAAGTAATTTTCATACTGCCAAGCAGTGTGCAAATAATACTAAATGAGACAAGATATAAAGAAGCCTATATATCAGTCAAGGTACTTGCAGACTTTTTTTCTAAGTCCCTTCTCCCTGACACATCCCCACTAGGTGTATATTAGAAATAGGAGACTATGAAATCTGACTGTTCATGCTGTCAGGGTAATCAGAGACACCTGCATGCTTTTAACAGCTAACACTTCTCAGTGCTTGTTCGTATATTGCTGAGGGTGTGTGTATGTAATTGTGTAGGTCTCTAATCCATATGTACATTCCTTACAATTAGTGCAGATTTTAGTATTCAGGAATGCTAATGATTTCACACCTCATTTGCATACTCACAGTACTCACAGGTCTGATTCTGCACTATATAGTTGTAATAATGTTGCTAATGCCATTTATCATACTGGGAACACTGTTTTGAAGAAGAGAGTTAATACTGGTAGAATTACAAGATTTCGGGTGATTTAACTATTTTCTACACTGCTGTATTGTCAAGGTATGCTGCTATTTCTTAAATAATACTTTCATTGTGACAGTACAAGGTTGAAATGCAGTGAGTGATGAGGAGTATTTGTGCATTTTTAAATGTATTTATCTTACCTTCAACATAGTCATTTCTATATTTCTAGAATTATGCTACTGAATGCTACATGACAAATATAATTTCATTTCATGTCATGTTTGTACACTTTTTCCAGATAATGGTATTGTAAGTATGCAGGGAGGTCTGGTGTTTTTATCTGTGTTGGCAGGGAAAGGAAAATGTGCTCTGTTTGTGTATTTCAGTCAGACTGGTCTCCACTGCAGGAATAAGGACATTATAAAAATTTGGTGTTACTTATGTAATGCTGCATTGATAATTGCTAACATGCAGACATGTATTGCAATGTTTAAACCCGTTATCTCCACTGCAGAGGTGTTATACAATCTATGCTGGTAACTGTGCCCAAAATATACTTCTTTTTTATGTGTTTTGTTGGGGGTGGATTGAGGAGGTTGGTGTGTGTGTGTGTGTGTGTGTGTGTGTGTGTGTGTGTGTGTGTGTGTGTGTGTGTGTGTGTGTGTGTGTGTGTAGGGGGTTGGATTAGGTGTGTGTGTGTTTGGATGGGGGGGTTGGTGTGGTGGGAGGTTGGATTGCAGGGGCTAACTTGTATGTACTCATAAAGCATATACATATATTGATATGAGGGTTATCAGTAAAATAACATTTTTATTTTAGTTACAGTTTCCACACTTCACTATCAATACTGCAGGTACAAATTGAGTCCTTGAGGGATGTTCCTGTCTGATGCTATCAGAACACAGCCATTAACGGACCCTGGAAACTATCACCCCATAAGCCTGACTAGCTTGGTCTGCAAAGCTATGGAAAGGATCATCATGGACCTCATAAATAAAGATATTGGGGACCTACAGACACTGGATCCTACCCAGTTTGGCTTTGTTAAGGGTGGATCCTGCCTCTTAAACCTGGTTGACTTCTTTGAAACAGTCACTAAGGCCATTGACGAAGGGAAGGTGGTCCACACAGCCTATCTGGACCTCGCAAAAGCCTTCGATACAATACCCCACTCGGGCATTATAGATAAGCTCACCAGCTTAAATATAAACCGCTATGTCACTATATGGGTTGCAAACTGGCTCAAGGACAAAACCCACATGGTTAGAATTGCTGGAGCCATGTCAGACTCCAAACCAGTTACAAGTGGCGTCCCACAAGGCTCAGTCCTGGGACCTCTCTTGTTTGGTATATATTTCTCGGAGGTACAGGCCAACACGGAAGGACTGTGGCTGACCAAGTTCGCAGATGACTGCAAACTGGGCGCCATAATCGACTCTCCAGCCGACACAAGCATCCTCCAAAAGGGCCTCATAGAAACAGACAACTGGTGCCAGAGCCATGGCCTCAAGCTAAACGCCAAAAGTGTATAGTCATCCCCTTTGGCAAAACAAAGTGCCCACAAATTACCACATAGGTGGTAATCCATTAAGTACAGAAGAAGTAATTAGGGACCTGGGGACCCAACTTGATAGCAATCTCTCATTTGACAACCACGTGGCCAA
Organism: Protopterus annectens; assembly: GCF_019279795.1. Taxonomy (NCBI): domain Eukaryota; kingdom Metazoa; phylum Chordata; order Ceratodontiformes; family Protopteridae; genus Protopterus; species Protopterus annectens. Next base: position 66,005,159 of record NC_056725.1, read on the forward strand.
AGTGGTTAGAAAAACATTTTATATAGCCCACCTAATCATGAAGGGATTCACATCTAGATTAGGGAGGTCATCGTGCCTCTTTACTCATCCCTCATCAGGCCCATAATCGAGTACAATGCCCCTTTTGGGATGTACCTTACCAAACACCTGCAGCAACTGGAAAGACCCCAAAAGTACCTCACCAAGAGGATCAAAGGGCTCAAACAGATGCCATATGCTGCCAGGTTAAAGAAACTCCAGCTCTACTCAGTGGCATACCGCCTGCTCAGAGGTGACCTGTGCCTGACGTATAAGGCCATGTCCAACCTGGAATTAAGGGACATGCTGCACCTCAAAAAATCCAAATCCCATTGAGCTACACGCTCGAGAGACTTGAACCTCAGCACTGAAATAAATAGGACATGCTGGAGGGACAGATTCATAACCCAGAAGCTCCCTTCACTCTGGAATAAAATCCCAGTCCAGGTTAGGCAGAGTCCCTCATTGACTCTCTTCAAAAGGAATCTTGATGAGTGGATGGGAGATCGTAGGTTTACCCCGGGTATCACTTCTGTGTCACTGTTAGTCAGAGGCACAGTATACTAACCTTGAAAAAGGGCATAGCAAAATTAATTTAAAATGGGTGGCGAAAGCCAAACATACTCTGGCTAGGCTTATAAATGCCCTAGGGCAGATAGCCTAGTATGAACCTATGAACCTATTACATGGTTAAGTAAAGGTTGTGGAGTCTGACAGGCATCATTTTTGCTATTCGTATGTGCATAGGTTCTAAGGATTTGACCTAAGTAGTGATTGGGTGTGCTATAATTTGCTTCTTAGTCAGAGTCAGGACATACTGTGTACACCTCCATCTGCCAGCACCATCTGCTGTTGGTGGTTCTCCCTCAGACTCCTCATCTGTACCTGCTGCTACTGGCCCAGCCTGTGGCCCTTGAAACTGTGGTCCTGCCCCTTGTCCCTGATGGAGCTGTTTCCTGAAAATGATATTGTGTAACTGGGCACAGACAGTAAGTATTTCAGCACAGGTGCCTGGGTTATACTGCAGTGCACCTCCTGATGTGTCTAGACATTGCAACCTTGATTTAAGCAAACCAAACATGTTCTATTGCATTCCTTGTTTGAGAAGGGCCTTATTGTATCCTTGCTAAATTGCAATGAGAAATCTACAAAGGAGTTGTGTGGGTTTCCCATGGGTGCCATGATCCCGGGCTCTAGTGCATAACCTGCATCCCCCACTAGATGCCCTTGAGGGATGTCACCCATAGTACCATATATGTGAGTCATGAAAATTGGGTTATCTGCACAGACATTGTAGATGATCCCTTGGGCATTACAGGCAACCTGTCAGTTTATAGAATGAAAACCTTTTCTGCTGATGTAACTCCTATCCTGTTCCCCAGATGGTGCTTTTATTTCTATGTGTGTGCATCCTATGGTCCCCAGTACTTGCACATACAGCATAACAATAGCATCAGCAACCCCTAACATGTTTTTTTTTTCTAAGTGTAATCGTATCTGAATTCCAAAGGGTTTTGTTTTATAGGGCAAAAGCCTTCATCAGGTGCAAATGACTGCTTCATAGCTTCCTGAATAGCTCCACCATATGGGGTTGGTTAATTAGCATGAACTCTGTCAGTTTATGCTTTATTTAGCATATTGTGTCATGTATTATTTGTTGCACAGCTATACATGTGTAGAGCCACTTAATGAATAAGAAAAAGCTTGCCACTGTGTTGGCAGAGCTGCTCAACACCAATCCCGGCCCATGACTTGATTGTAGTTGTACATCACCTCCCTGTGGGTTACAGACTAGTGTCATTAGCTAAAGTTTGAATGTGTAGCCTGTATCACCAGCAAAACAAAACAGTAAGGGGACAGATAACAAAACATGGGGTAATTACTCAGTTCTACATATGTCACATTGATTAACAACATAGAATAGCTTGCACGTAACAACTAGGTGACCATGAGGAATCCAATCATGCAGGAAGAGGCAGTGTAGTGAGCCTGTGTGCCAAATGTGAGAACCGTGGCCTCTACCAGAATGCTGGGCTGATACATTTTTGAGGCACTTCTGTGCATCATACCCCACCTGGTAGTTGTTAAAAAAGTATCCCATCTTGTTCAGTACTTCTCCAGTTATGGTCCTGAGGGGGCCATTATAGCAATCCTGGCGCAGTCTATCTCATCAATTACCTCTGGAAAGTCTGCTGTTCTATAGAAAGCATGCACATTACTAACTCAGTTCTATGGTGACACTCGGAAATAGATATGCTGATCCACATGTGTTACTAGAATATTGAGGAACTGCTGCAGTACTCTTAAGGTAGAACTTGTGAAATACCAAATGTGTTACCAGTTTGTCTCTGAGTTATCCCTGTGGCAAGTACAGCAATGACTATACATACCATGGTATCCACAGGTATAGGAAGCCCATGCATTCTCCAATTTCCTATTTGTTGGCCTTACAAACTCACCACAGCCCTTATTATACCCTTGTCCATTCTAAACCTGCCCAGTATTTCTTGTTCAGCAAATTTGAGGTGAGTTATGCTTTGCCTTTACATTCTTCTTAGGCTGGTGAGCTATGCTTCATGCATTGTGTATTTTGTTCATTAGTGAAATGAACAACTCACAGTGGGGAACAGCCAAACATGCAGTGAAACTATGAATCTTCATAGATTGCAAAGTGGATATAAAAGGCATGGATTTACTTTTTGTAACCAATTTGTACACAGCACAGATACATATCACAAAGTGACTATAAATCACTTAAAGGAGGAAAGAGTGTGTCATTTGCATAAAAAAGTCACAGATTTTTCACACATTTCTCGTTTATATAAGATTTTCACAAACTTATTATAACACCTTCTGTTTGGTGCAGCTATTTTCTCTGAATTGCACCTGAGCTGTGTGTGTTTGCAACCTACACAAACACTTTGTGGACTTTAACATAATGACTATGAATACTATCAAAGCTTCAGTCATGGCAATAGAACAGAAACATATTAAATGAAAATGACATGGAACCATTGATCATCTATTCCTAAACAAAGGCATAATAGAAAGCTATAAAAAAGGAAAAAAATCGAAGTACGACTTGGCTAAATTAAAAAAAAAAAAGCAAAATAAATGCATTTAACAGTATTCCACTTGTATGGATTATAGAATGCTTACAGATGTATAAAATATACCATACTCTGATAAATTACATAGCACTCACTCTGAAACCATGGCAAATCACTTTACAACTGAGTCATGTAAAAGGATAAATTATTATCATAAGTATAGTCCAAAGATAAATATTTCAGGGTGATTCTTTATCACCAATGTAGTCTTCCCTTGCACTTAAACCATTAAGCTGTTTATAGTACAGCCAAGGGTATGACTGCATTTTGACTTGCAGAGAACAACCTGACCAAATGATGTCTCACCTTATTTTTGTTGATAATTATTTAAACCTGTATAGCTCATCTGATTGAAAGTGGACCTACAACTGTTAAAATATTTTTCAGACAATGTAAGAATGATGTTTGCCCTTAATAAATACGTAAGAACAACAGTTATAACAGGAAAATGGAAGCATTAATAAAATATGGTCTTGTGAGAGGAATGGGATATAAAAGAACTGGAACAAGAGGGAGCTAATAAATACCTGGGAATAGAGGAAAGGTTAGCAATACAACATTAACAAATGAGAACAAAGCCTAGTAAGGAATATTTTAGAAGATTGAAACTGATGCTGAAACCTGCTTTGACATCTGTGAATAAAGGTCTTACAAAAATATCAGCTTGTTCTTTCTGTTCTAACTTACTGCTTCTGTTTGACTGACTGAGCCTCAAAAATTATTGGATCTGTTGGACGGGAAAATAAGAAAAGTGATCCATGCTTATAAAAGCGTAGGGCAGTTATAAATGTTTTGTCTGAAGCTGTATGATCGACTGAGAAAGTCATTATAAGTATAGGTCTGCAGTCACAATATTGCATACATATTTGCTGTCATTATCAGATCCAAATGTAGTGAAAACCATAAACCAAGACAGTACGATTAAGATAACATCCTTGCTCAAACTAGGAGAAACATCTTGAAATGGAGTGGGTATGGAAATCAACACAGAAGTGGGCAAAAACAGGCAGCAACATAAAGTGTTAAAAACTAAAGAAAAAATATAATGATTGTGTCAAAAAGATAAGGAAGGTGAACTGGAAAGCCCACAGCTGTAGTGATAAATACAGACAGTTTCTGGAACGACCATGTCTTGATCAAGGGTTGACACATGGATATCTACGGAGAGGTGAATTTAAACCAAAAGATGAAAGGAAACGATACTAATGGCAGCTCAAGATGGCAGATTATTTACACCGTGGTTTACCATGGTTCTGTAGTACTGAATTAGGACCAGCTGCACATTTCATTACAGGTTGTGATAGTGAGGGTCTGTATACAGAAGAGTCTAGTAACATCACAAGATTGTTAAAATGGGGACTGTGCAAACACTAAAATATACAAGTACCAAAGAAGCATCGGAAATATAAACCACAAGTAATTGCTGAAAATGAAGAAGTGAAAAAGCCCAATATTATAAATGAAAAAGAAAAAGAAATGCAGTGTTACTTCTTGAAATTTCTACACTAAGATCAGTATGGAATAAGGGCACTCTGGCAGTTTTAATAGCAGTAGGAACAACTTGGGTGCTGCCAAAAAAAATTTCCAATCATACTTAAATTATTTACCAATACAAGTAACTCAGTATGAGCAATAGATGGAGACAGTTCTGGGTACCATGTGGGTACTGGGAAAATCATTCTTAGAAAACATAAAATATTGTTGCAATACTGATTTCATGAACTTTAGTTGTACATGAATTAGGAATGAGGTTTATTTCTGTCATGGTATCAGCGACCCCCAAAATTTAGAGAAAGTAAAACAGAAGAATACATCTTAACCTAATACATATTAACATAGTTATAATGAGGTATGAAATCAACATTTCATTTTGTTATGAATTCTGGACCAAATATTCAAAAATAGCCTTACTGTGTCTCTAAGTTGAAAACATATTTGAAATACACTGAGAAATATGGCTGAAAAAGTGAACCTGACTGTGATGTTGCTCCCTTACAGTGAAATATTGCAAAAACGTTTGCAAGTAAATAAAAAAACATATCCTACTTTGTAAATTGTGAATGCTGCTGTATTATTTTAGTGGTATCATAAGAGTAAAATATTATTAAAAAAAACCTTAAGAATTCTCTTTACACCAGTGTCTAGTTCTCAGCAGGGCCTAATTTAGGTGAAATGGCACTCCAAGCAAAGTATTACATTTTGCCCCAAACTCAAACTACCCTCCTTGCACACTGGCCCAGTACCCCCTGGTTCACCTCCATCCTGCCCCCTCCAACAGACATACACACACAACATCCAGATAACATTTTTGTACCATTTTTGCCTTACTCTTCAGCTTTTCCCTGAATCCTTTCAACATACCCTAAATGACCAAGATTGCAGTAACTGCATAGAAAATAACTGAATTAGGCTGGGGTATGATGGGTCTTTAAGCTCTCCAAAGCCACAGTATTCTAGGTGTCTTGAGATGTATTTTAGAGAGGTTTTTTTCCAACCATACCTCTCAACCGGCAGTCATTGTAAATTGGAACAAAGACCCATGAAAAGTAAGAATATTCAGCAAAAAAAAAAAAATGTATATCTAATTAGTATAAAATACGAATAGCAAATAATGCATAACTCTTTCAGTAATAATGTTTGATATTGCCAGGATAAAAGAGCTCATGTATTGTAGAAAACCCAGGGAAAGGTAATTCAAATGAACGATAAGACACAGTTCTTTCATAATAAATTCCACTGCTGTCGAAGATGGTTGAAAAGAGGAATTTTAATTAAAAAACAAACCGACACTGAGTAGTACAACAATATTAAATGAATAATGGGTTAAGCGCTTTTGACCTTTCTTCTTGGTAGGACTTCATCAGAACCCCATACAGACATTTAATGCAGTTTGTATAATTAATCAATCAGGTCATATGCCCCACTGGGACCAATCATAAGACAAGATCAACAATTAATTAGTTCAGCATTGTCAAAAATCAACATTAAAAAGTTAAATGTTAAAAAAATCACATGAAATATACTCAAAATATAAAAGCAGCCAAAAAATTGTCAATATCCGACCATAAAAATACAAATTTATTCATATAAAACACTTATGTTTGTCGAAATATAATTTAATGGCTCTAAGTTTTAGAGCTGGTAAAATTGAAATCTGTTCATTAAGTCTAGGGAAATAAGAGGCATTCAACTTTAATTGCCACATTAGTTCTATGTATTCAAGTACAGTTTCCCATTGATCTCCCTATACATTCTGCAGTACAAATTTCAAAATACCAAACCTAAACTTGTTGAAGTTAGTACAACTTAATTTGTGTTTATAAAGAGAACTATTCATATTCTTTCTCAGTATGCCATAATTATATTCATAAATTCTAGTATGTTTTCTAAGTATTTCATATAATGTTATCCATACTGCAATGCCAATTATTTTTTAACTAGTTTGTATTTAGATTATACTGTATGCTTTATATATTCTACATGTTCTACCTGTAATAAGCTTGCATTTATGGTTTCTAGATTATAATTAAGTTTTTTTTGCAGAGTTTTTGTCCTTGTTTTCACTGAAAATGGACTCTTCTTGACCCAGTGGACTATCCCGGTCAACAAATGTCAATAAAATAAATAAATAAATACAATGTCTCTCTGTTTTCTCCTACATAGAAAGTTGCACAGCTGGAGCAAACTGCTGTATTCTACCCCATTGGTAGCACAGTTTGCCCTAGCTAGGGCAGCCCCAGGGTTCTTTAAATTATTTATAAAAATGTTTCTTCTTCTAAAATAGAAGAACATCAACTACATGCTCCACAGCTCGGATACCTAATAATAACTTGTTCTTATGCAGGTGGTCTTGTTTTTCAACAAGCAAGTTTAAATGTTTTCCTCTCTTATAAATAAATTCTGGTGACTCACTTACCAATTTAAACAAATCAAAATCAATTTTGATTCCAGTTGTTCTTCACTATATTTTTAATCTCGTGGACATTATTACTATATTTAATAACTAGGAAGTTAGAAAAACTCATCATACCATTTTTTTATTTTTACTACCGATGCCTTATGTTCAACCCCATACTCTGATACTAAAAGTGGATGATATCTAGAACCCCATCCACTGGTTACCTCATTACCTATATTCTGAATTAAATCATATGGGTAGCCTCTTTCTAAGAACATCTTTATCAATTTACCAAGGTCAGCTTTAAAGGTTTCCAAATTTGAACACGTTCTAGCTGCCCTCATGAGCTTCCCTTTAATATATTTTCTTTGCAATGGTAGGGGTGGACAGCCTTTGAAATGCAGGTATGTACTGGAAAAGGTAGATGGTTGATTCAAAGCACTTTCAAATTCCATCACACAAATCACATTACAGCTTCATGGGTTCATAGGTGTGTACTAGGACAACAACCACAAGGGCCTTTTTAAGCCTAGCCATGCATCCCAAATCTCTGGCATGTTCTGATACCCTTGATAAGTGTAAGCAGGGACTTGAGAGGTGAAACAATTACAAGCAGAGGCCTGGGAGATGAACCATTTACAAGCTGCCTGTGTCTATTAGAGACATAGGTGGCAAACCAAGGATGAATTTCCTGTTCCCCATCCAATTGTCCAAGTTACACTTGAACTGGGTTAGGGGTAGTCTCTGAGATATAAACCTGTCCCTCCACCAGGTTCTTTTTATATCACAGGTAAGGGTAAGTCTTTAGAACAGGTAATTCTGTTGTTGTTTGTTTTGCGGATATGCAGGAGGTCCATCTAGGTGGGTTCTGACAATGCCTTCTATGCCAGGCATAGATCTCCCCTCAACAGCCTGTAGGAGACAGAATACAGGGATAGGGCCTTGAGGCAGTCTGCAAAGGACATGTTACTTATGCTCTGTATTCTTTTGGTGAGGAACCTCTGTGGACATTCCAGTTGTGGGATGTGACTGATTAGGTGCATACCAAATAGGGCATTTTACTCAATGGTAGGTCTGATGAATGCTGAATTCAGTAAAACACTGACCTCCTTGGACCTAGATGCCAAAGCAAGAATAATGAGCAAATGACAGTTAGTTGTTTTCCTCCTCAGACCACCCAAGCATTTATAGCTAATCTCCTTGTATGATATGGTAAATGTCTGAGTCTTATAAAACAAACAAAAGTAAACAAATGCTCTCAACTTTGTAGAATAAGAATCAGAAACAAAGCCAAAAATATTGGGAGAGGGGGCAAAAACAGTGACCCAATTTGAGCATTGTTCATCTTTTAGACATAGAGAGATGATAGAAAAGTAGAACATTTCTAAAGGAAATGAAACCTGAAAGTCTAATATCTGTCATTATTTAGAGACTGCAAACCTCAACAAAATATCATAAAACGACATTTGTTTCAAATAACAAAGCAAATTTATGAGACAAACTCCGGAACATTCAGCCAAGTCAGAAGCAGTTGACAGGTACTCTGTTTTATCTGCACATCTATCCACTGCCCATACCTGCTTGTTTGACAAATAAAAAAAAATATTTACCAGATGCACTTGCCGGCTGTGATTGATTATTCCAGTCCTTGCTATTCTATGAATCAGGTAGATCATGTGATGGTAATAAATACTTATATATTATGTACCCCATAGGGTACTATGGCATTGAACAAAGGTATCTTTCTGCCATTTATTTTTTTTTTGCATTTTAAAGAAATGCTGCACATTTTTCCTAAAATAAACAAATAAGAGACAGAAAGGCATCCATAGCTGGGAGGTGCCATGGCCTCCTAGCTTGCCTATGTGTAAGATTGATTATTTTCCCCAGCCTCCCTTCAAAGTTATATGATCAAGAGTTCCTCACCTTCATTTTCCTAATAGAGTATTTCAGGATCATTTCTTTAATTAGTTTACTGAAAAATGCACATGTTTCTGTGACAAAGATGTAAGGAATCAACAAAAACGAACACATAAAAGTAACATCTTATTGCTGTCCAAAAACAAGCCATTAGGGAGAATCAAAGTGTGGCTAGTAGAATGTATTCTGTCCCTGGGAGAGTAATGTTATTATGTTACTTGAAGTAATGTTGACAGAAGCATTGCTGTGTGATGGTGAAATAGTTCAAGTACAAAAACGTAAATCAGATTACCAGAATGAATGAAATGAGTGCATTTCTCTGGAAGGTTATATGATACAGGAAATAAGAATGGAAAGGATGCAGTACGATATATATTTAATATCTATGTGGAATCACAAGGTAGTTTTCGGTATTATAAAAGAATGTTGAAAGGACCATCCTTTTATGTAAGTATTTACAGCATTAAAGTACAGCTTCCAAGTAATTTTGGAGATTGAAGACTGTTTCCTATTGTGCGCTGACCAAATAAAGTAGTGTAGGGCTTCATGAAAATGGAGAACAATGTTAAAACATTTTAATACAGATGTTTCCCAAAAATTATTATGGTGTTTTCATTCAGAAGTCAAAGCATAGCTAGACATGTTACACATGTTACAGTACATATTTTTAAAAATAATTTATTTTGTGCAATGATGTGCTAAAATTTAAGTAAAAAATATCTATGTGATTTTTCTTAAGGTTTATGAGCATATAGTTTTGTTAAATGCCTTATTGATTGCAATGACTGATTATTTGGCTAATTTGCTTAAGCCTTTTATTTCAGGATTTTTCTTTTAGTATTAGAAAGTTATATTAGATACATTCATGCACTCTGTAGGGTAGGGAGATGCACTTGGGGGCTGAGGGATTACATTCTAAAAGTGGGTGCACAGCTCTGAATTTCTGGCTACACCACTGCTGACAGGGGCATGTAGGGTTCCATTAGTACTCAGTAGACAAGGATGACAATCTCTCTCTCTCTCTCTCTCTCTCTATATATATATATATATATATATATACATATTTATATATGGGTGTCCTCCTTTTGGTCTAAATGCATGTTGGTCGATATCTGTTTAAGTAATTACATTTGGTCATATGCAGATGGTCAACAGGTGTACTAGATCGGGAATCACTGGCTAGGGGAACATTCCTTTACCAGGGGATTGTGCAAACTCAGAGTTAGTAAATATAATTAGCATGGGTGTGGGGGGCTGCAAAAAACAATGTGATCTCTTTGTTTTTGTTTTAGGAATATTGCATGCATGAAGATTATTTCTTGGTGTTTGCATAGAAGCGTGTTGACATCAATTTGCATTTGCCAAACTTTTGTGGCCAATGTTTCTGAGGTCGATGTTTGGTCTACTCTAAAATGAGTGGACCGATATATATATATATATATATATATATATATATATATATATATATATATATAAATATTAGATATGATATTCCCTTGGTCAAATGCTTTTTTTTATTGAGTTTGAAAAAAAGCTGGTATGTGTTATCACAAGTCAGCTTACTGCATCGGCTTTTTTTGTATGTGAGATGGCAGTACAGTGGGGATTGGGGCCAATTTGGCACTTTCCCACTGTAGTATAATGTAGACATTTTATATATATATATATATATATATATATATATATATATATATATATATATATATATATATATATATATATATATATATAAAGATAGATATTTATTCCAAAGATGCTTCTTACCCTGCAAAAACACTTGTTTAAATGTATATGTTTTTCAATGAGCTTTTGTTTGAGCATTTGAGCTTGATAATTTGTGGTTCAATATGCTTTTCTTTGCTATGACATATACTATATTAAAAACATAGCTGAAATCAGCAGGAAAAAAAACTCCTTGTGTCATGCTTTTTCTTTTATAACTAGCCTTGAAAAGTGTTAGATGATTTGTCAGTAATTTTAGCCCTGTTTACTTATCGCGGTCATTCCCCACATTTTACAAGCGTGACAAAGCGTTGTGCTGCAGCATACTTGATACTGATAGTTGGAATATCATGACAGAGACATGTTAAACTGCTGTGCACAAGGCACAACTACATACTAATATGAAATTTACTGCTCGCGTAACCATAACACAAAAGGATAAAACAAGAGGCTGCTGCCACGTGCAGTGCTCCTCTGACCTTTAACATCACAGAAAATAATACCACTGCCTTTGATTATGGTTGCAAACAATTCATTATGCAGACTGAACATGAGAGCCAATTTAATTATTCGGAAAAAGTATTCAAAGTCATAAAAGAGCATACTTCTGTTGTATTTGTGCACTTAAACGCTTTTAGTAAGGACTTTTGCTTGTTACACAAAACACTATGTTACATAATAATTGGAGACTTCATGAAAGGCAAAAGCACTGTATGAATGCCAAAACTAGACTGTTTGTAAATAATAAAAAATATTTTTTCTATAAAGTGTAAGAAGTTTGAGTTACATCTATGGTGATTTTCAGTGAAGTCATGTTCCCTAGAGGTAAACAATTTAAGTAGTTTGACATAAGATAGTGGAAGTAGACGGGTTGGCATGATGCAATGCATTTTGGGAGGAAGAAGTACAAACTCTTTTCTGAAGTCATAGCAGTAGGCATACAGAATATTGCCCGCTATAGCATAATTAGAAAGTTGTTTTCATTGTGAAATAAATCAGCTATATATAGCATTGCTATGCTCTTCTACTATTCTTACCTGCTTTACACCTGTGGCATTCAAAATATTTGGCATCACTCCACCAATGATTTCATAAACACAAACAGCAACTTGCAGTTTGAAAGGATTCCTAAGGCTTATCTTGATTGATGAGCTAAAATGTGTTTTAAACATCATCAGGTGTAAATTAACAAATGTCTGTGGCTTGCAAATATGATATTTGACATAAGTACTATAATTTATGTTTAAATAACATGACAAAACATATACTGCATGACAAATGTTTGAAGGTATTAGTAGTAAATGTATAAAAAACATGCAACTATCGTTCAGTGTTTTAATTTACTACAATAAAATGGAATAATGTGATCTGGGATACAGGATGCATATCTAAAGAGAACCAACAGATGTGATTTTCAAGTTTCATTCACAAGCTCTTGGGATTATTTAACATTTCACATGCTACTTGAGATTTTGATGTATCAGACATTTAACATTATGTATCTAAAAAGACAATGGGTTTTCATATGTTACAGTACTTGTTAGAATAGTGTGTTAAATACACATGACTAAACATTGTATTGTTCTCTTGTGTTGCTTTGCCAGTCATTATGTTTCACCAGTAGGCTGCTCTTCCTCCATTTTATTTAAACATTTGCAGATTGTTGAAATGTTACCATAATAGCTCCATTCACATAATTGTGTACCCACTAGAAATCTCAGTTTTATGACTGCTAAAACTTTACCCACCCCCTTTAGAGACTTTTTTAGGCAAAGCCAAAAAGACAAAACTGCCAACATAATGAACAAGTCTCCAAGCAGCCTTAAGGTGTTACTGCTCAATGCAAGGAGGATAATCAAAAAACCCACACCCTTCATGCCCTCCTCAGCCTGGAGAGTATAGACACCTGTGCTCTGACTAAGACTTGCTTTAAAGCCATAGAAAGTTCTATGGCAGTGCAAGGCTGCAGTACCTTCCCCACATTTAAACCAACAACTGCACAGACGAGGACCAAAGGTGGAGGTGTCTTGATCTATGTTAGCTACAATCATACCTCCAGCTGGTTAAACCGTAGGATGCCAAGGAGCTCATCCACATGCAAGTCACCATAGATAAAGTCTCTCGTAATATTATGGCTAGCTACTACCCTAGAGTCTCATGACCTACACCTACTAGAGGTGCTCACCATCCGACCAAACACCGTAATCATGGATGAATTTAACTACGCCTCTATAGACTGAAAAATGTACACTGCCTCAAACACATAGGCGTAACACTTCCTGGACTTTAGTAACACAAATACCCTAGAACAGATAGTGCACAATCATACCAGAGGATCAAACATACTGTATCCGGTACTCACCAACATGAGAGAGTGTTGTACTCCACTGTGTCACATCCTCACTAGTGATGTCAGATCACAAAGCTGTCTCTTTTGAAATAAAATCTCTTTTGAAATAAAAATCAATCAAAAAAAAAAAAAACTAAACCAGTAAAAGTTAGAAACTATTCAAAGGCAAACTAGATCCTATTAAGTGAGAGTCTGTCAAAATTCAAGGATCCACCTAACCTGAGACCACAGCTATCTATGCAGAATTAGTCATAGAGTTTGTATACAAACTTGTGAATGGCTGCATAATGTACCTACCAGAAGTAAACCCAAAAGAAACACTAAAAATAAACCTCACTGGAGGAATCTTCGCCTAAACGCAGTTGATAATAAAATAAAAAACTCATGGCAAGAAGAGCAGCTCCCTTAAAGACATGTGCTCTCTTATACAACTAAACAAGCAACTAAGAGATCTAATTAAGTCAAGAAATGACAGATACAGGGTCAGTATAGCCTCAGATGTTAAGTACAATCACAAGGCTACCTTCATCTATACCCACAACAACCTTAGCAATGTGCTAAACTGGTGAGGAATGGCACCACGTTAACCAATCAGTGAGACATAGCAAATCTACCAGCTGATAAAATCATCTGAAAGTTCACACTCTCCCACTCCTCTTGGGATCCTATGACTGAAACCATCAGCTGATAAAATCAGCAAAAAGTTCACACCCTCCCACTCATCTTGGGCTCCTGTGAGTAAAACTACCAGCTGATAAAATCAGCTCAAACTTCACCAACTCCCACTCCTCTCGGCTCCTGTGAGTGAAACCCCTTCAACTTACCTCCTGCAACTGTTAACAGGGACAAGATGCTGGTAGCATTTGCTAAAGCCAAGAACACTGGCTCTATGGGCTTCGACAACATTCCTGGTTGCCTCCTGAACAGTCTTAAACATGACCTATCAGGACCACTTGAGGCACTCTTCAACTACAGCATTGAAACAGGTTGCATTTCAACTGAATTGAGGACAACAATAGTCATTCTCCTCCACAAGGGCAAATCATCAACTGACCTGGAAACTACAGACCCATCAGTCTATTGAGCTTAATATGCAAAGCCATGGAACAAATTATAGTGGAAATGATAAACAAGGACACTGGCAACCCACAGATACTGGACTAATCCAAATTTGGCTTTGTTAAGGGAAGGTCATGCCTACTTAACCTGGTAGACATCTTTGAGAGGGTCATCAAGCCAATGGATGAGGGTAAAATAGTGCATAGTGGGTATCTTGACCAGGGCAAGGTATTTGATACAATACCCCACTCAGGCATTATTGACATGCTCTCTGAGCTTGGCATAAATACTTGCATAACTCACTGGATTGCCAGCTAGCTAACAGACAGGGCTGAAGAATTCACGATCAGTGAGACCACCTCCATCAAGAGATCGGTCACCAGTGGATTACTCTATGCTGAGCTCGATGCTGTTTGGCATCTATTTCTCGGAAGTCAAGACCCCTAAGAGTCAACCAGACGTAATGGACCTGGGAACATATATAGACAGTAATCTGGCTTTTGACCAACTTGTAGCTAAGACAGTAAGAAAATCATTCTGTGTTGCATAACTAAACTTATAGGTAAGGATATAGCAATCAGTTCCAAGGAAATTATAATAACACTCTACTCAGCCTTATAAGATCTGTCAATGAGTACAATGCTCCCTTGGCACTTACCTAACTAGACACTTGCAGCAGCTGTAACTCCAGCAAACATTTTACACCAGGAGAATTCAAAGCATAAATACCCTGTCTTAACACTGATCACCTAAAGGCTCTGTTTCTGTCCCTGTATTCAGCTACCTACAGGCTGCTGAGAGGGGATCTTTACCTAACTTACAGGGCTTCCTCAGACTCAGCTCTGTTGGATCTTTTGCACAAGTACAAAACAAACAGCACCAGAAACAGTAGATCCAGGGATCTGATCTTACCTGTGACATAAACAGAACATGTTAGATTGACAGATATGTGTCCCAAAGGATCCTGCTGTATGGAATAAGCTCTCCATCCATATAAAACAGAGATCATCCCTGAACCTATTCAAATAAAACCTTGACAACTGGTATGACCCCATTGTCCCTTATGGACAGAGGCCAGCAATAAGAAAACCATTATCCTAAGAAGCCCCCCACCTCATTTAGTTACCTCCCTACTAACATGACTCCCCCCTTATTCTTCCCCTTAGGGATGTCCATGATACATGGGATCCAAATGGGTTTGGGGTGTGTGGTTAGGTTTATAAGGGCCCTAGTGTTCTTTAGCCTAGTAAAAACCTACAAGTTTATGAACATATACATGATAATACAAAACAAATGAAATGTTATATTTATGCTAGCATGACTGATGTGCATTTATCATTCATTAGACATTTAAGAACTGTTTTCATGGTGTTATACCTTTGTCATAGTAGTTCACAAATGCAGTAAAATAAAATAGGAATAAAAATAAATTATATGCTAAAAGAACAACTTTTAATGCAGTGTGACCAACATGTAAGAAAATATTCTATGCTGCCCATCTTATAGTAAGAGTATGACATCCAGGTCCAAGAAAATTATAGTACCACCATATTCAGCCCTTATTAGACCTATCATTGAGTACAATCTCAAATCTAAAGTTACAGAGGCTGGAATATTCACTACAGTGTAATATATGAGAAAATACAGCTTTCAGGATTTGTTTGTTCCTCCTTTTGCATGTTCTGAATATTTCACCTGTGTGCACTTTTTATTGCATCTCTGTTTTCTCAATGGTACCTTTGTTAACCTCTTTCCAGTATTGAATTATCTCTTCATTGTCTCATTGGGATGATCAATGAAAGGATTGACAGTTAGAAAAGCCTAGATGTCAGTGGGCCATCTTACTGCACTAATCTTTAGGAAAAAGCCAACACTGAAATTATATCACTTTCATTCAGTTTAACGCTATATCTGCAAATGGTCCATCGAGATCAGTGCAATACCCTGATAAACAGCAAATGAACAAACAAAAAATATATAAATAATTTACTTCTGGACCTTCTGACTTTCAGATAAATCCTTGACAGAAAGTACTTCACATTCTTGTCTAGAGGGTTTTATAAGCTTTTCATTAATGTTCATTAGTTACTATGTTTAATTGTGTAATTAATGTGATTAATTTATGTCTAAAATACAAATATGTTAGAGTCATACAGTCAATTATATCCATGTTTTCTTTTCAGCTGTAGCACCAAAATACTTTCAGAATAAAGAGGGATGGATAGAAACATAAAAAAGAAACAATTTTGTAAATTTATATATACTTTAAATACATGCTCCTACTCAAGAGGACATCAGACCATAGACTTTCATGCTAATAAATGACGATTCCAAAATATGCCTATAGGAGTCCAAATGCAACTACTGTGCCGTTGCACAACTGGGTGGGTTGGCACATCATCTGTCCTTACTATTACATGTTGATTCCACTGCTTCCACTGGTCATCGGTCATGTTATAGTTCATCTGTCCCCCTTCTTCCAGGATGGGTGAGCTGGTGTCAGTCACTTTCAGCCAGCTCTTCAGTGCCCAGATGGATCACTAATAAATCATCTGGGTTACAGTGGGGACTGTATACCTTAATCCCATGGTACCAGAAGAATGTCCTGTGAAATTTAATCCATTTGGTATAGTCAGGTTAAATCACCCATGTCACTGACATATTCTTATATTCTAAGCTTCAGGTACAATATTTTCATCTCAGTGTATAGTCTTTTACAATGATAGCACAAACATAAATATAAAAACTTGAGACCGACTGAATGGTTTCAGAAAGCTGAAGGAGAGGTATTCAGAACTTGCACTGGGTTTTTACCATAATAAACAATAACAATAATCCCATCCTAACAAAGTTATAACATCTGGTGTCAATCCTGACCCTTTAGGAGACCACCTCCCTGCCTTCTCCATTCGAGCCACACCCACCTCCCCTCACTCTCACCACTTTATTCAAACTCGTAACCTAACTCACTTTAATTAAAATTACTTCTCTAACTCCCTTAAGCTAACTAACTGGAACCCCCTAAAAACACTGCCTCTAGACAAAGCCGTTGACTATTTCAATTCTACATTCTTAACTGTCCGTAACTCCCAAGCTCCAATAAGAAGAAAAAGAATCAAAACTAAAACCACCCCTTGGCTCACCAATGAGACAAAAGAGATTATGCTTCAAAGAGATAATCCTGGAAAGCTTACCTTAAACACAAACAGCCTGAAATTTTCCTTCAGTTTAAGCAATTAAGAAACCTGGCCAAAAAACTAATCATTACAGATAAAAAGTCTTACTGCATTAAACTACAAGAAAACCACACAAGAAATCCCAAACAATTCTGGAACTCCATTAACTCCCTCCTTAGACCTCAACCCATGTCCTGACTCCAGCAAATCTGACCCTGAAATTGCCTCACTATTCAATTCCTTCTTTACCTCTTCCATCGTTGATCTAACCAAAACTTTCACCAACAACAACCCTCCCCCCATATCAATCTTCCCTTCCCTTTCCACACCCCCCCACTTTCGAACTCAAACCCGTACCCACCGACCTAATAAAGAAACTGCTCCATAAACTCAAGCCTTGCTCCAATGCCCCTGATAACATCCCATCCTCCTTCCTAAAGATAGCTTCTGATTCCATTGCTATACCTATCAGCATCCTAATAAACAGGTCTCTACATAAATCCTATGTACCCAAACTCTGGCATTCTGCTTTCATTGTTCCACTTCACAAAGGTGGCAAGAATTGTAATGTCTCTAATTTCTGTCCCATTGCCATCCTCTCCCCTATATCCAAAATTCTAGAAAAATGTATCCACCTACAGCTCATGCCTTTCCTTACTGAACACCAACTACTCTCTCCTACCCAACACGGCTTCTGCCCAGGACACAGTACTAACACCACCCTTCTCTCCTTCCTTCATTCTGTGAACTCTGCCCATGACTCCGGTAACTTAGTATCATCTGTTCTACTAGATCTATCCAAAGCCTTTGACACCATCTCCCACTCCTTCCTTCTAAACCATCTCTCTAACCTCAACCTTAGCCAAAAAGCTCTTTCCTGGTTCACTAGCTACCTTTCAAACAGGTCCCAAGCTGTGAAATGGGGCCAAGCAGCATCAACCTTCCTTCCTACAGCTACCGGAGTACCTCAAGGTTCCATTCTTGGCCCATTATTATTCAATATCTTTATTAACGACTTCCATAAAGCGATCCCCAACACTACAATTGTGCAATATGCTGATGATTCCACTCTGATCTGCCACGCCCCTAACCAAACAGAGCTCCAAGCTCTAACCCAAACAGCATTTTCAACCACTGAAAATTGGATGTTCCAAAATCACCTCTCCCTTAATGCCAACAAAACTAAGATCTTCCTCTTCACCCCCTCCAAATCCTCATCTCTTGATAAAAATTCTTTCCATATTACCAGCCTTACCAACTTCACTACTGAGATAGTAACCTCCACCAAACTTCTTGGTGTTACAATTGATGACCAGCTGAAATTCAATGCTCATATCCAGCTAAACATCAAAAAACACACATAAAACTTGGCTTATTGTACAGAAACAACCACTTTCTGTCTCCTTCCACTAGGCTAATCCTTGTCTCTACTTACCTCCTTCCCTCCCTACTATATGGCGCCCCTCTGCTCACTAATCTATCATCTACTCTTACCTCCAAATTGGAACAATGCTACAACAAAATATCCAAATTTGCAACCAATGCCAAATCCTCCACTCATCACTGCTCCTCCCTTCACTCTCTAAACTGGCTTGAACTCCCCAATCATCTTACCTTTCTCCAACTCACCACAGCCCATAAATTAGTGTTCCATCCAACTAACTGTCCTGCTCTTTCCAATATTCTTCTACCCTATACCCCCCTTAGATCCCTTAGGTCTTCTCACCAAAACCTGATCACAGTACAAAATCCCAAGCGCCCAGCTGGCCAACTGCTCTTATCCTTTACCCTAGCTAAAAATGGAATGCCCCACCCACCTCTCTAAGAACCTGCAACAACCTAGAATACTTCAAAACCCAACTTCATTCCCACCTCTATCTAAATAGAATATGCAACTGCACTCTTCAACCTACACCTTTAAAACTATCCTCCTCCTTCTCTCCTGGCTAATCTCTATACTTAACTAACCTTTTCTAGCCTCTCCAAAAATACTAGCTGTATAAGATACTAATACTTTTTGCACTATTTGCAGAAGTTACTAAGCCACCCTAGGCTGACCTCCTTTCCCCCTCACCTCTTCTAAAATACTAATTGCATTAAGCTACTAAACAGTAAATTCTTCTCTTTTACAATATAATATATATAATTTTTTTTTTTTTTTTCCTGCTGAATTTAACTGAAACTGTTAATACTTATGCTATTTTTAGCCTACTGATACTGGTATTGTGGACTATTTGTAGCTACCTGTTAATTCTATTGTACTTTTGTCTGAACTCTTTTTTGTAATAAATACTGCTGTTTTTGTGGAGCTTTTCTCCCCAGGCCTCCACTGAAAATGGGCCCCCAAGCCCAGTGGACCTCCCCGGTAATCAAACTGAAATAAATAAATAAATAAATAAATAAAACAAAACACAGCAAACTTGCTGTGGAAAACTCCATTTATTTTGTCTGATAATGTCAAAAGCCTTTCAAATGAATGGAAGAGCATTAAAGAAATTCTATTGTGAACCCAATGCACTTGCAGTTTCTCACTCAGAAAAGCAACGAGGAGCTTATTGATGAAATTTTGCATTCACCCTAATATTATGGACATGAGGTTTTGTGAAAAGCTGAATATTTTCAGAAAAGAGCCAAACTAGCCATGTATGCTTTACTGACGAGTTCATAAATAGGGCAAAACATCTCATGTCATGTTTACAGCTGGTGGTGTACGCATACTGTATATCGGCCTGAATGCCTCAGTAAAGACATGAAAAGTAAAAAGTCAGTGGGAATTCAGAAGCCATATAGCTGAAATAGTTTTGTGTCCTTAAGTGGCAATTTGCATATTTCCCATGGGCCTCCTTCAAAGCAGGTTTAAGATATTACACAGTAAAATCTCCAGTCCACCAAGTTCATTTTCATTTTCTAAACAAAGAAGAACAAAGCAACACAGAAATAGAAGAAAGTGCAGTGATGGCATCTGTGTCACATAATCACCAGCTGATCCTCCATTTCCACTTTTGCTTTTCTCTTCTTACTACTTTTAGTATCCTGCTGTCTGTACAACTTGTCTGAAAATGCGTATCATCAATGTCCCCGACATCTATTTGCTAATTATTAACTTTTCTGTTTAATATGTTGGCTGTTGATTCATTCGCCCTGTTCTCTCTTCGGTATTCCTCTGACGTGAGTAGCTATACTATAGAAAAATACAATTGAGGCTGTTTATCCTCCTTGCTTTGTAAATGATAATCAGAGAAAGCAAATAAGACTTGGTATTTATACATATATGTGTAAAACACTGCTACAAGCAAACAACATCTACTTCATAATTCTACAAAATGAAGAGAAGTGTATTTTTATAAGCTTTGTAACTTATCAGGGAATTTTGCCTTTCCCCCACTTATGTGTGCACAAAAGCATGCTGAGCTGTATCAAGGCATGTACACATACCACATTCACTTTTATTTCCTATTACATATAAGTAGGTAGGTAGGTACTAGGCTATCTACCCAAAGGCATTTATAAGCCTAGCCAGAATGTGTTGGCTTTCACTGCCCCCTTAGATTAGTTCCCTGTGCCTCTGTCCAGCACAGCCATTGAAGTGATCCCTGGGGTAAACTTTCTGTTTCCCATCCACTCGTCAAGGTTTCTCTTGAAGAGGGTTAGCGAGGAGCTCTGCCTAATGTAGATTGGAATCTTGTTCCAGAGCATGGGAAGTCTCTGGGACAGGAATCTATTCTTCCAGCACGTCCTATTTATTGTTATGGTGAGGTTTAAATCCCTGGAGCATGTGTCCCGAGGGGATATGGTTTTCTTTAGGTGGAGCATGTCCATCAATTCTGGGTTGGACATGGCCTTGTATGTCAGGCAGAGATCACCTCTGAGTAGGCGGTATGCAACCGAGTACAGCTGGAGTTTCTTCAGTCGAGCTGCATAGGGCATCTGCTTGAAGCCAGTGATCCTCTTGGTGAAGTACTTCTGTGGTCTTTCCAGTTGTTGCAGGTGTCTTGTAAGGTACATCCCAAATGGGGCATTGTACTCTATGATGGGTCTGATGAGTGATGCATACAGGGGCCCAATGACCTCTTTTGATCTGGATGCAAACCCTTTTGTGATTAGGCAGGCCACATAGAAGGATTTTCTAACCACTTTGGCAATGTGATTATCAAAGGAGAGGTTACTATCTACTTGGGTCCCCAGATCCCTTATTACATCTTCTGTATTTAGGGGGCTGCCACCTATATGGTAGTTTGTGGATACTTTGTTTTTTCCAAAGGGGATGACTATGCACTTTTTGGCATTTAGCTTGAGGCCGTGGTTTTGAGACCAGATATCTGTCTCAGTGAGACCCTTTTGGAGGGTGTCTGTGTCAGCCAGAGAGTCAATTATAGCCCCTAGTTTGCAGTTGTCTGCGAACTTGGTCAGCCATAGTCCTCCTGTGCTTGCCTGTACCTCTGAGAAGTATATGCCAAACAGGAGGGGTCCTAGGACTGAGCCCTGGGTAATGCCATTTGTAACCAGTTTAGAGTCAGACTTAGGTCCTGCAACTCTTACCATGTGGGTTCTGTCCGTGAGCCAGTTGGCAACCCATCTCGTGACGTAGAGGTTTATGTTCAGGCTGGTGAGCTTGTCTATAATACCTGAGTGGGGAATGGTGTTGAAGGCCTTTGCTAGGTCTAGGTAGGCTGTGTGGACCACCTTTCCCTCATCTATAGCCTTGGTAACTGTGTCAAAGAAGTCCACCAGGTTTAGGAGGCATGATCTGCCCTTAACAAAGCCGAACTGGGTAGGGTCCAGTGTTTGGAGGTTTCCAATATCTCTGTTAATGAGATCCATGATGATGTGCTCCATAGCTTTGCAGACCAAGCTAGTCAGGCTTATAGGGAGATAGTTCCTGGGGTCTGTTGTGACTCCACCTATGTGGAGTGGAATAACTGTTGCTGTGCGCCACTTTGTGGGCATGTAGCCTGTGGAGAGGCTGAGTTTAAACAGTGTGTTTAGGTGAGGGGTTAGTTCATCTTTGCGCTCATGTAGGACGCAGCCTGGGACACCATCCAGTCCCATTGATGCTGTATTTTTCGCTTTGGAGAGGGCTGTTGTAACCTGAGTGTCTGTGATTTCAGGGGCACTACATTCTTCTGGTATAGTTATGGGCCCTTTTGGGGGTGAGAGGGGGGTGAAGTTTGCACTGAACCTGTCTTCCAGGATGTTTGCTATATCGGTCGGTTCAGTGTATTTTGTGCCATTCTGCACTAACTCTGAGCAGATCTGAGAATTGCCACTTAGATTCTTGACATAGCTAAATAATGCCTTGTGGTTATCTTTGGAGTCCATGGCAATTTTTCTTTTGAAGCTAGCCTTGGATGATTTTATGAGAGATTGTAGTTTCTTGCTGATACTGATCAGGGATGTCTTCCCTTCTTGGGATTTTACTCTTTTCTGTACTAGTTTCCTCCTTTTTGTTGTATAGCTTGTTTATGGCAGGGGTCCACCAGACTGGTTTCCTTTTTTTGGAGGAGTGAGTCTTGGTTTTCTTTGGGATAGCACGATCCATGCATTTAGTAAAGGATTTTGCAGCTTGGACAGCGTTATCCTTTAGCATAGGGGCTTTGAAACTTCCCACCTTGGTTTAAAGTAACGTGAAGTTTGCTTTTGAAAAGTTTTTCACGGTGGTTTCTTTCACCGGGGGTGGTGGTGGAATGTGGATATCCAGAGTGATTAGTTTATGGTCAGATCTAACCAGTGAGGGGTTGATCTCCAGTTTGGATCACCGGTCGCCCATGTTGGTGATTACCAGGTCCAATATGTTGTCACCTCTGGTGGGGGTGTTGACCAGTTGATCCAGGGCATTTGAGTTTATAAATTCCATGAAATGTTGAGCAAGGGAATTTGTACTTGAGTAGTTCTCCAAGTTAATGTTTGGGTAATTGCAATCATCCAATATCAGGGTGTTTGGTAGGACCTTTATGTTTCCCAGTGCTTCCAGGAATGCAGAGTGGGGGTCCTGGGACATGGTGGGTGATCTGTAGCAAGCTATAATTTGAATAGCAGTTTTGCCCATTGTTAGTTGCATGTGGATTATCACTGAAGTATCGTGCTGTGCCACTAACCTGGAGGTGTGGGTATCCTTGATGAATATGGATACTCCCCCGCCTTTTGTATTTCGGTCCGGGTTTTGTGACCAAAATGTATGGTATGAGTTGTAGCCTGGTAGTGCTGGGGTGCTTTCTGGAGCCTTAAACCAGGTTTCTGTTACTGTACATATTTCGATTTTCTCCATACTGAGGAGTGCCTTGAGTGCATGCATTTTGAGGTTTAGTCTTCTGGCATTGAGTAGCATTACCCTCAGTTTTTTGTTACCTGTGCTATTTACGGCGATGGGCTTGTGTTTTGAGCCTTGCCTAAAAAAGGCACTATGGGGGTGGCAAGAGCCTTGGCCAGTATTCGAAAGCCTAAGGGTGACAGGTGCAGTTGTGGCCTAACTCAGGGATATATCCTGCTCGGGCCATGAATGGGATATTTAAAGAACTGCTGGGTTCACACTTCTTTTTCACACTGTTAATTGTTAATGATCTCCAGAAAGCATCATGCACCCACGATGATTCTGAATACTTGAGATAAACACTGCATTTGGGTGGCCCTTCATATGTTTATATAATACACTATTCAAGCAATGACATCTCAAGTCACAAAAATGCTCCATTATTCTGTCCTTAAAGGGTCATGAAGTTTTCCCCACATAAAAAGCTCTATAATTACACCTGACCATGTAAATCATTTTTCATATGTTAGAAGTAAAAAAACAAACAAACTCCTCCATATAAATTTACAATATAAATACTTGCCACAGTATACAAAACCGTTTAATTATGCCCCCAAAATAATTTGTGACATGGAGTCCCCCATCAAGTCTTAAGTGCAGCGAAATACTGAGATATAGATTTAGCCCTTGTATAACCAGAAGGGTATTGATTTGTCAATACACGGTTTAAATGGCAATCAGCTGTCAAGATGCACCAAGGTGTGGAAACAGTATGGCACATATTGTGGTGATAAATAGCAACTCTTGTCTCTTTCCAAATATGTATTTAGAAGTTACATTGAACATGTCATCACTGCTAAGGAACACAGCTTATGTCCTGCTCACATCCTTCTTACAGCCCATCTGATCAAAGCAGTTAGCTCCTTCACTCCAATGGAGCCCTGGAGGTTTATACTTGTAACTCCTAATGACTGTATCCTGAGATTTTTTTGACAAAATCAAGTTGTAGCCTCAAGTTCCAAACAAATGTTCATATCTCTGTAAGCATGAGAAAATACATGTAAATGGTACAGTTTTCAGCACAAACAAATCTTTACAGTGGTAGTATTTATTGTATTCTAGGTTTTGATCTGCTTTTTTAAGTCATAATAATCACAGTAAATATTAATTTTGTAAACAATTTACAGTATCTTAGTAATCACTCAAGCTGTACAGATAAGCATTTTCTTCAGCCATCTGTAAGCTTTCATGTGAGATTTAGAAATAAAAACTATGCTACTTGGTTGTTCAGATATTTAGAAAAATATGAAAATTGTTTGAATATAAGTAAATAGCATATGAACAATAATTAATATCTATTAAACAACACTAGACATAGGCCAACTGTCACTGCTGCTGTATTGCACTAAGGTGAAATCTTTCAGTGACTTGTATGTAGCATGGTTTTGAAATTGTTAATGCAAGTATGAGCAGGTTATATTAGAAGCCTTAAGGCATCAGTAGGATGTAACTGCAGGTGCACCTGGAGACATCACTATGATGTAAGTATTATGTATCAGTAAAATCAGAGCATAAATGCTTTAGCCTGAGGAAAATAGATTTATGAATGTTTTTCTCATCTATTTGAATGATAGTCAGTGTCATGGAGAAAAGCATTCTTGGAAAAAACTTCCACAAGACGAAAGTAATTAGTATTCCTTGTATGGCATCAGATATAGATACATCTAAAAAGTAAATATTAAATATAATCTCAAATAGTTTCCATTCAGATATTGTAAAAAGTCATACCTTACCATTCATTCACTCTTCTACATCATCCAGAAGTCATCCAAAGAGCTTTGGCTCACATCAATATGTGTTTTTAAAAGGGTTCTACTGTATTGTGCATCATAAATAAGGCAGCATTCCAAATAGCACATGAACTGATTGGAATAAATTGTGGTGAAAGCTACCTTAAGGCAATCATCTGTAATTGCAGGTAACACTTTTTGCCAAAATAAAACACAATTCTGATTAATACAGGTGCTACCAACTGTAGTAAAACCTTATTAAATTGTTTATTGTACAATCTGGATTCCAATAACCAGTAAGAAATAGCATTTAAACCTGCCCAGTAAAAGTTGTTATTGAAGACTGGTGCAAAGTGCACTATTCACAAGCATTATCTAACAGTTTCAGACATAAGAGCTAAAACAATCCATAGAGTCATATATTGTAGCCCTGATTAATCATGATAAGTGTTTCAGAAATAGTCCTTCATGTTACTCATTTTAATATACATTCTGTTGATCTGGCATTGGCCATAGGACCTATAGGGAGAAGGTTTGCTCTGATTAGTTTCTTAACATGAATCATATAATTCAATATAACACCCAGAATAATATTGGTAGATTGACAAGAAATGAGGTTTCCCATGATTTATGGGAGTAATACACTTGGTATTTGTGATAGTGCTTCAAACATTGGTCTGTATTAATAACTGATAGATACTTAAGTTCTGTATTAATGCAGACATTTTGCCTATACAATGGGTAAAAATTGATCACTGTATTTGTCCTCTTTTAAAAGCTTAAAGGAGATGTCAAAACAAAGTTATATATTGCAAATTGGTGTGCAGTTAAAATGTTTTACTTCTTTAAACACATCTAGTGTTTTTGATATACCCTAGTGAATTACTTGCTTGAGTGTTTTGCTGTACTGGTGAAGATTTTTATGTATGGAAAACGTTATGACTGTTTAAGGACAAGATAACAGAACATCTCAGTGATTTGAGAATTGCTTCAGCAATGCATTGCGTAAATACATGAAGGTCTACCAAAAGCAAGGTTTATGTTTATTGGCTTGGATAGGTTTATACTCAATGGGCCTAATAAATTAGGCTGGACTTCATATTTAGATTTGAGAGAAAGGATGTGGAGTTTTAACCTTGGCATAATTTTTGCCCATGGCTTAAATGAATATTTATAATCTATATTCTGTCCTATGAAAGAATTGTGGTATTAGTTGAAGTAACCTCCATGTATTTCAGTGGGATAATCTACTTATGATTATTTTCATCTGTGGAAATTGTTCCCCTTAGGTGTGGCTATTTATATAATAGTTGTATGTATACTTGGCAATATTCATTTGTAAACTAATTTCTAAGGTCACTTTTTGATGTTATACAGGTTTCCAACTACTAGGGGTCAGAGGTGCTATGCTCATGCTCTATGTGTATTAATTGGGCTTCCTTTGTGAGGACTTATCCACCAACTTTTTTAGACTATAGGAACATAATGAAAAACCACTCAATACATGTATATGCATATATATGTATTTATTCTTTGATGATTGCATTGGGCAATTTGTTTCATGTTATACTTTAGGGCCTTATTTAGATGGTGTACATTTAATGTTATTATCACACTGGTGCAACAGTTAGCATTGTCACCTCACAGCAAGAGGTTCTCCCATTCGATTCTCGGCTGGTGCGCCTTCTGTGTGGAGTCTGCATGTCCTCCCCGCAGTTGAGTGACGTTAAAGACATGAAGGTAGGTGCAAGCGTGAATTGGCGTGCCTTTGTCAAAGGTTGGGCATGGGGCTGGCAACTCAACACTGTAAAAATCCACTGCCAATCATGAGCGGACCAGAGTTCTGCTGTGGCGACCCTAACCGGGAAAAGCCGAAAGTCTTTTTATCATGCTGAAAAAGTCAGTGGGAAAAACTGGTCCATGATTTGTATTATATTTATCCCATCAGATGCTGCAATTATTTATTTATTTATGTTTACTGCTGAATGCTGGAGTACATTTTGTTTCTTGATATTCTTCATTCTGTGCATTTGGACTTTTGGGTTTTCTGCAGCACATAATTTACTGAGGCCTCAGGAACCCCAAGCTGCAAGTACTAGAGTCTTCATTTTCCCAAAAGCCTTTTTTATTACCTATATAATATCTATACAAACTCATATTTATATCAATGTCTTTTGATCCACTCTTCTGCCTTATATCTTTACGCCTACTTCAAAACTTCTTTATTCTTATACAGTGTAGAAAAACATGAATCAACAGTTCTTTTTTATTATATACATTACATTTTTTTCTCTTCATAACGTCTACACATCATTAATCCCTTCACTGACATTTTACCAATAACAATATCCATAAAATTCCTACATTCATAAATATGTTTACATTTCCTTTCTTTTTTGTACATTTCTTTTGATTTAATCTCCTCTATCAAGGGGTTATCGTATGGCAGATACTCATTATTTTATCATACAATTCTTTTAAATCAGATTATTTGGATTGTCCCTAATTTCTTTCCTTATCCAAGAAAACTATCCCCATATTTTAATCTCAGAATGCACCATTTAACTCTTTTATTTAAGAATTCTGGACTAATCCAATTATAATGGGGAAGGGGCATAGGGCAAAAATCATGATTTGTTTAAATATTGCTATAATTTACTTGAAAAGGTTAAGAGAACAACAGATTTTGCATCAATATGTATTCTTTGAACAGTAAGACATATAAAACTCTACACTAGCATCATTGACTGAGTGTAATCCTAAGTGACTTACCAGAAAAATCAGAACTTTTATGAGGGGCAGGGAAAAATATGAGGGACAATCAGGGAGAATTGAGAGG
The DNA here is from genome assembly GCF_019279795.1 of Protopterus annectens. Classification (NCBI taxonomy): domain Eukaryota; kingdom Metazoa; phylum Chordata; order Ceratodontiformes; family Protopteridae; genus Protopterus; species Protopterus annectens. The sequence goes on from NC_056725.1 coordinate 66,033,288, forward strand.
TATGCACACCTAAGAAGCTGACCACAAATACTTTACTTTTTCTCTGATAGCAAACACATGCGAAAAAGCTAAGAAACAGGAGTTATTAAACTTAAACCCAGCTCTCCATTGAATTATTTAACACCCCTCTTTTCACAATATTGAACATGCTTCCCCTTTTAACAAAATAAAATAATATTTCCCTCCTAAATAGTGATCCTTCGATACAGAGTGCACTGCATATACTTTGTTTCCAAATGACAAATACTACATCGTCCATGCTTTACTGTCTCTAGTACAATTTGCATAATTTCTTTGCTTTGCTTCTTAATACTGTCTCCTTTCCTAAATGTGATTGCTAATGCTTCAATTTCCTTCAAAGTGAAAGCTACTTTCATAGCCTCCTTGTATCCATTACTTTTCTCACGATGTACCTGCAAACCTACCACTCCTAACCAGTTAGTCATCCTTGCATCATCACCTCGATAATCCATAATCTATTTTAACAATTATATTATCATCAGAATTAATAATTAATGGAATTCCTAAATCCACTTTAAAGGTATTTGATGTTTGCTTCATTCATAACTTTTTCAACATTCTGAACTAGAGAATATATAACCAGCTGAATGAAATACCACTTTGAGGACATAATATCCCTGTTTTACTCATTTTTCTACCCTCAGTTTTTGGGCTAACACTCCATTAACAATTTGGGTAACCCATGATACTTCATACACAGCCTTCAAAAAAGGTATTAGTCTGTCATGGATCCCTTAGAAATATATTACCCTCATCTCTCACATAGTTTCTTAACACCACAACCATTTTCCTTTTAATTCTCCAACTTTTATACCATTTATTATTTCCTTAATAAGAATAAATGTCTCGTTACAAGATTTTTCCTTAATACCATACACACAGTCCACGAAAACTTTGTTAATAACACCATGAAATCTATTTTGCAAAATATCCTTTGTAAGTTTATAATGTACATTCCCTAATGATATTGGCCTCCAATTCATTATTTTTGGTATTATTTTTCCCTAAAACTTTATCAGTCTTAAACAAATCTCATATTATCCAGTCCATTAATAAACCACTCATTAAGTATTGCAAAAAAGCATTTCTTCTCATATTATTCCATCTCTTTATAAATATTATATACAATTCCTTCCATTGTAGGAACAGAATAATTTTCCCTTTAGAAACAATTTTATGTAATTCTAGTAATACTACATATTTCAGTAATTCTCTCTTAACTGTATCAGAAATGCAAACATTTATACCCAGTTCCATTCATCCCAGGTTGAGAATCCTTTTCTGTTTGATATTCATTTCATCTAATTTTGATAATGCAATTTATTTCTATAATTTCCTCTTAACTGTATTAGCAATTTACTATCCATTTTACCCTGCTTACTACTTTGCTCTTTTTATAAATTCACCATAAACATCTCATCACCACATCCATTATTTCACTATATGTTCATCATAAAACCACAACTGCAGTAACCTTAGAAGTCTGCGGTATATGCTGTCTAGGATATTACAGCCAGCTTCGGAAGATTATAGGCACCTTCCACATACCCAGATGATTGACAGGTTGAGCAGGACTGCAGAAAACCAGTGGTCTGGGCACTAAGAACTTCAGAGCTTTCTTACTTTCAGAGTGCTCCTCTTGTGGCTTTTGAGGATCAATGGTTGGCTAGGGTTTGTCTATAGCTGGGCAGGTAAGCTCCCATCTGAGAAAAAACATTCTCATTTACTTTTTTATAACTGAAGCAATACTTTTTATGAAAAACTATTTAGTTTTAGATAGGTTTTACTGTTTTTGGAACTGTCTTTAGGCATTTCTTTCAGTTGAAGCAGTCAGCTTACTTTTCTATTTTGACTGTAAGCTTCAGTTTTAGTCAGGATTATGGTACTTTTTATGTATATAAAATATAGTGCTTTTAGGTGGTCAGACACATATTTTTTATGCTTGTCACTGTGTTGTTTTTGTAGAAACACTATTTTTGGATACTTGCCTGTTTACTGACTGTTGCTGACATCACTAGCCACATTTCCAGCTTCTTTCTGGGTTAAACATGGAACAGCTTACTGGTTTCTAATTTCCTTCTTCCTCTGGAGAAAATTATTTAAGAGCCGTTGACACTTCAGTAGGCTGTTTCTTTGTCACAGTCACAGATGGATGAACCTGTTGTGACAATTTCTGGTTTATCAGACTGTTCCTCTTGTTCCTTAGTTTCTTCTGGTGTTGTCTCTTCAGACACCATGGACCAGAGGTAAGACATCCCCTGCAGCTGTTACCATGCCCTCACTGGGCATGGAAGAGCTATTCTTGTTGGTCTTAGAGGAAGATGAGGGGAATCCTTCTCTATTTAGCTAGACTTAGATACCTGATTCCTGAGGAAAAATCCATGTCAAGTCAGTCAGCTTTTAGGGGGTTTACTGTTAAAAAAGCAAAAAAGCTTAACATTTATTGTTCCCTATCTTTGTTTTCTTAGAGAATTTGGGATTTAACTCCTGCACTATTGTTATTGAACCAGTGTATGGAGTGTGAATCCCACCACTGATGCACATTTATATATACATTGCAATTGGCCTTAAGGATATATGGCGAATTTGCCCTGTTGCCTTGGGTAATAGCCAAGTCCTTCTTCACTTGAATAAGCTCAACAATGTACAGACACATTAACGAGTTATAATCAGTTTCTTCTCAGGATTTCACGCATCTCAGACTGAGTCCACTGCCTTACATCGGCAACTGTCCAACAGTGATTAAAACTTGACCATTTTATTTTATATATAACCTCAGAAAATATTTTCTAGAATGGGGAGCGTGTCTTAACCATCAATACCCTCCCTTCCCAAGTTGACACTCCCTTTTCCTGTGTTTGTGGTATGCTGCCAGCAGTTATCCCAACTAAAAATAAGAACATACCTTACTATTTGGCTTAGAATCAGCTAACTTTTATTTATTTAAAAGGTAGCAATTAGCTTTGAACAATCACCCTTTATGTGGTGGATACAATACATTTACAAGAACCAGTAAAATGCTCTTAAACTAATAAATAAAACATCATCTACAACCATTCAAAGTTAGTTGATCCTTTCTTTGCTTGAAATAAATTACAGCATTTTATTCTCAAATAAATATACAAAAGTACAGTGTCTGTGTGAAGTGAACAAAAAGCACTTAAAAAACAAAAAACAATTCAGAAAATTTGTTTTAAGATCTGAATTAAAAATGTGTGCTTCTAACTAAATAGTACAAAATCTGCATAAGGAACTGAACAGAAAACATTCAAACAAACAATGTTCAAAAACTTAACATCTGAACTAGAGACTGTCTGTTTCTGGCTAAATATATATTGTGCCTTCACTGTTTCTGATAAGTCAAAACAAAATTTTAAGAATTCTCACAGACAATATAAAATTGTTTGACCTCTGTTTTCAAAACATCCTCCAGCAGGCAAAGCAATAAATCCTATAACATTTGTAACATTTGAATTAGTGCTCAATTAATCTGTTTTAGAAGTCCTCGACTAGAACTTCCTGTGGTTAAGTTTAAATTTTAGAAAACATCTTCCTGTTTCCACAGTTGCATACTACTTATAGGTTCATAAGTTCATAGGTAGGTACTAGGCTATCGGCCCAAGGGCCTACATAAGCCTAGCCAACAAGATTACCTGGCTTTAGCCACCCAAGAAAGTTATTTTCCTGTGCCACTGTCGAGCAGAGACACAGAACTGATCCCCGGGGTGTATTTCCTATTTCCCATCCACTCATCAAGACTTTTCTTGAAGAGTGCTAATGAAGAACTTTGCTTGACATAGATGGGTAGCCTGTTCCAGAGTATGGGAAGTCTCTGGGACAGGAATCTATCCCTCCAGCATGCCATGTTTATTGTGGTGTCAAGGTTTAGGTCCCTAGAGCGTGTAGCTCAGAGGGATTGGGATTTCCTTAGGTGTAGCATGTCCAACAGCTCTGGGTTTGACATAGCTTTATATGTTAGGCAGAGATCACCTTGGAGTAGGCGATATGCTACGGAGTAAAGCTGAAGTTTTTTGAGACGGTCAGTGTATGACATTTGTTTGAGGCCAGTAATCCTCTTTGTGAGGTACTTCTGTAGCCTGTCCAGCTGCTGCAGATGTCTTGTGAGGTACATTCCAAAAGGGGCATTGTACTCTATAATGGGTCTAATGAGTGTCGAGTAGAGGGGAACAATGACCTCTTTTTTCCTGGATGAGAATCCTTTTATGATGAGGTGTGCCATATAGAAGGACTTCCTGACTACTGTGGTGATGTGACTATCAAAGGAGAGACTACTGTCCACCTGGGTCCAAGGTCTCTTATCACACATTTGGTGTTAAGTAGATTGCTGCCTATGTGGTAGTTCATGGGTACAGAGTTTTTACCAAATGGGATGACACTGCACTTTTTGGCACTGAGCTTGAGGCCATGGCTCTGACACCAGGCATCTGTCTCAGCAAGTCCCTTCTGTAGGATGTCCACATCATTTGGGGACTTGATTATGGCTCCTAGTTTGCAGCCATCTGCAAACTTTGTTAGCCAGAGGCCTTCTGTGTTAGCTTGTACTTCAGAGAAGTAGATACCAAACAGGAGAGGTCCCAGGACTGAACTCTGTGGTACTCCACTTGTCACTGGTTTGAAGTCAGATTTGGAGTCTGAAACTTTTACAGTGTGGGTTCTGTCAGTGAGCCAGTTGACAACCCATCTTGTGACGTAAGGATTTATACCTAGTTTAGTGAGTTTAGCTATAATTCCAGAATGGGGGATGGTGTCAAAAGCCTTGGAGAGGTCAAGACAGGCTGTGTGAGCCACCTTACCCTCATTTACGGCTTTGGTGACTGCCTCAAAGAAGTTGATCAGGTTCAAGAGGCATGATCTGCCTTTCACAAACCTGAACTGGGTGGGATCCAGAGTTTGGAGGTTACCAATGTCTTTGTTTATTAGTTCCATAATGATATGTTCCATGGCCTTGCAGACCAGGCTCGTCAGGCTAATAGGTCGATAGTCCCCGGGATCAGTGGTGGCTCCCCCTTTGTGGAGTGGGATAACTGTTGCTGTACACCATTCAGTGGGCACAATACCTGATGCGAGGCTATTATTGAACATGGTGCTTAAGTGGGGAGCCAGTTCGTTCTAAAGTTCATGTAAAACACAGCCTGGGATGTTGTCCGGTCCTATGGATGTTGTGTTTTTGGCTTTAGTGAGTGCAGCTTTTACCTGCGTAGTTGTGATTACAGGGACTCTGCATTCTTCCTGTATAGATATGGGCTCTTTAGGGGGTGGGGGGGGGGTAAAGTTAGCACTGAACCTTTCTGCCAGGATGTTGGCAATATCAGTTGGTTGTGTAATTTTCATGCCATTGTGCTGTAACTCAGAGCAGATCTGGGTGTTGCCATTGAGATTCTTGACATAGCTATAGAATGCTTTGTGGTTGTCCTTAGAATTAGTGGTGATTTTGTTTTCGTAGCTAGCTTTGGAGGATCTTATAAGGGATCTCAGCTTCTTACTGAGGCTGACCAGGGAGATCCTCCACTCATGGGATTTTACTCTCTTTTGCAACAGTTTTTTTCCTTCTGTTGTACAGTTTGTTTATGGCAGGGGACCACCAGATTGGCTTCCTTTTTTTGGAGGATAACATCTTGGTTCTGTTTGGGATAGCACGATCCATGCACTCATGTAAGTGCTTATAGAGTGCATTTGTGTAGGATTCAGCAGTTGTAACTGTATTGTCCATCTGCATGGGTGTAATGAAGTTCACCACTTCTGTCTTAAGAAGCATGAAGTTGACTTTGGCGAATTTTTTTACCGTGGTTTCCTTAATGGGGATGGGAGCGGGATATGGATATCAAGGGTGTTTAGCTTATGGCCAGATTGCACCAATGAGGAGATGACTTCAGGTGTGGTACACCGGTCACTCATGTTGGTAATGACTAGCTCTATGATATTGAGGAGGGAGCATTCTATCAAGGTATTCTCCAAATAAGGCATCATCATCATCATCACGTGACTTAGTGCAACAGTTTCCAAAGAATATTAGATTTGCACTGCAGAGGTTTGCAGTCATGAAGCAGAGTTGGGCTTATCTTTAAACTACATTTTATATGCAAATTAATAATATATATTTCTATAGCTCTACCCGTGTATCTATATCTGCCTATGTATATCCATATATACAGATGTGCACGTATATGTGTAAGTATATATATATATATATATATATATATATATATATATATATATATATATATATATAGTGTGTGTGTGTGTGTGTGAGAGAGATTTATACACTTATTTTAACTGTAACACATCCACTTTTAATACATTTTTCTTTGGAATAACAACATTTCCCCAGTTCTTCTTCCAAAGATGATATCAAAAGCTTCCAGCTAATAGAGAAGGCAGAAAAAAAGAGCTTCAGGGTCCAAAGGGTCTTATTTTTTTGATCATGAACAGTGAATTATTAAGATGAAGGTCCTGTTTTGTGGTCATTTATACCATATGTTTTCCACACTGTCTCTGGTAAGAAGTAAGGGCTGTAGTGAAGTTTGTTCTTTTGCCACCAGTGTTTGAGCTTCTTTTTGCTATTTGGTTTGTATCCATCCTCAAGATGATGTCAGACTTTAATGTTAATAAAAGATTTGGAACGAGTGTGATAGGTCCTCAGAAGCATTATTGGCTGAAGATGACATATAGGTAGATAAGATGGAGTATTTGCATTTTTTTAATTTGTATATATATTTTTTGTGCCCTGTTACCCATCAGCTTCCTGCAATGTATTGACTCATTCATTCATTCATTCATTCATTCATTCATTCATTCATTCATTCATTCATTCAACATGTTTCAAAAGCTGTTCCTAGTCCATTCATTCCCTGTGAGGTAAGACCTGATCATGGAGCCATCATCCTGTCAGCCAATATGTCATTTTTGATGGGGTTTAACCCCACCCCCTTTAATAAAGCAAGCTCTCTATCCCCACAGAGGGACCAGTTATGCCACTGTTACCCACTCACTGACACATCTCCACAATGGCAATCAAATGGCTTGGATGAACCCTGGACTCTGTTCCCAAGGGAGAGGCCTACGGCAGTCTATCTCATGATCGGCACGGGGAGGAACCACTACAACCATCTGTCCCAGGTAATTAAACTGATGTAAGTCACATGTTTTTTGCCCAACCTCCCAGGCTTTTCCAGCTACATGTGCCACTAACTGCTCATGAGACATCTGGGTCTTTGTCATGGCATTATCCCTCTATGTGACAAAGCTACTTTTGCATCAGTTTTATGGAAGAATGGACACTAGGCTAATTAAGATGTCTGAAGCTTTCCTGAATTAGAGAGATGTTTTTTAATTAAATTCCTGACTATTACTATAATTTTTGGGAGGTGGGATATATTAATTGCTGTGTTGATCGTCACATCTAAGTTTCTTTTGCAGAAATGTATATTTTTTCCATATTGCTGTTTTTACCTTTTGATACCTGTTGGATATTTGGCCAGTTTATTAGACTTTTTAACTTGTGAAAATCTTGAGAGAGTTTGCATTAGAATGAGTTGCATTCTCCTGTTTGCTGATTCTAGATCTATTAAACAGGTTAAACATTATTTGACTAGCGATCATTATGAGGAGAGGCAGTGAAATGCACATTGTCATTATGCTAACATAAATATGTTCAATACATTCTTGAATGTAAACCAAAGTAGATATTAAGTGAGGAAGCACAGCGGATCAATCAGTCAGGACTCCTTGTTGAACATAAAGGCTTTAATCCACAATTCCAACAACGACAACAACGACAATCATAAAACATGTAATGCTGCAGCTGATCAGCGCTTTCACTCACAAAATGAGCTTCTTCAGATCAATTGCTGCTTCCCATGCTGCCTCTATATATATACATGCATCAATAAAATCAATTAATTATTAAAGTTACATCCCTCAATAAAAGCATTAATATGGTTCATATAACACCTAGAACATGTTACATTGCAATAAATCCTGTAAACATATCTCTTGCAATGTACGTAAATAAATAAATAATTCTTAAACACTATATATTAAAAACCTATACATTAAAACTTCTAAATACTATTTATATATATGTATATAAAAACATATAGCACAGTCAGAATAAAACACTACAAGCAAAATGTCAGTAAATCATCACATAAACATTTAAATATTCACACTATAAACTTTTCAAGATATTTTCCTATACTATTTGTGTTTAATATTAATGTTCCTTCTTTTCCTGAGAGCTGGTTTTATTGAAGCTCTCTCATTTATTTCCTTATATGCATTGTTAGCAAATGAATTTTTGCAACCTGATTGTTTGTTTGATTTTTGACTGTTTCTCTCTCTGTAAGATTATAATTTTGGAAATGTCTGTATTTTGTATAATGATGGAGCTTTTCTCCCCGGGCCTCCGCTGAAAAAGGACATTGTATCCAGTCGGATTTTTTCCCGGTTAACAAATGTAAAATAAAAAATAAATAAAATAAAATAAATTTAGGCCAGACCCCCTGTCTGCCCTCAGCCTCGTAATCCATTTACTTTCCCTTTCTTCTGTGTGGTTCCTAATGTCACCACCTCTAATACATGGTTTAATTTGTTCTAAAACCCTAAACAGGAAAGTATGTGCATTCCCTAGTTCAACTACGTGTTTGGCCAATACGTTATTTATATTTCCTTTTCTCATGTGGTATGTATGTTCACGTATTCTATCCTTGAGCTGACGATTCGTCTTGCCCACATAGAACGCATTGCATACCTGGCAGACTGCCAGATATACAATGTTCATACTGGTACATGTCGCATCCACTTGGGTCTTGAACTGTGTATGGGAGTAAGGATGTATAAATAATGTTCCACTATCAATGTATGCACATTGATTACAATGCCTACATGCCTTAGTGAAACAGGATTCAGTCTTCCTCTCATCCTTCTTTGAATAACATAAAAGTCTCTTCAAATTTACGTTTGTAAAATATTACAGATTGTATGAATTCATTGGTCCTAAATAGCACTTCGTTCTCCCACTGTGCTAAGAACATATTGGCATAGCTGTTTGCACATGGTGTACCCATGGCAACTCCAGCTTGTTGTTTGTATATCAGCTCATTAAACATAAAGACATTGTTCTCAAGTACGATGTTTAACAAATGTACCAATAGTTCTATGTTACTTGGTGTAAATGTGCTATGTTCCAATAAATACTTCCTAATGTATGTGATGCCCAATTCATTAGGTAATATGGTAAACAGTGATTGAATGTCAAACGTAACCAATATCAACTCATCACTATTTGTCCCACTTGTCATACAATCATAAAGCTCAAGTAAGAACTGCTTCGAGTCCCTAAGTATAGTCGAGTTCCTATTCAACACAGGACGTAGATGTTTCTCTATATATACAGATATGTGTTCAGTGACCCAACCCTGTCCTGATACAACTGGTCTCATGGGTGGGTCACTGATACTTTTATGTATCTTTGGAAAGCCTTGTATCACAGGAACTAACGGATTCGGAATTGAGAGATACTCAAACAGACCTTTATCAATGGTGCCACCATTGAACATATCAAGTAGTTCATTCCCTATTTCCAATATAATTCTTCTCACTATAGTTGGATTGATTCTTAGGTAAAATTCATCACTTAGTAATCTCATCATGGCTGTTTGATAGCACATAGTGTCCATCACCACAACCTGACCTCCCTTATCTGCTGGTCTGACTGTAACTGCCTTATTTAACTGCAAATCACGTAGACTCGCTCTCTCTTTCCTGCTGAGGTTATCCTTATTCCTATTATTAGGCTTCCTACTGAAATATTTATGTAACTCATCTTCGGTCAATTTCAGGTAAGCCTCAACCAGTGGATGGTTCACCGGTATATAATTACTCAACCTTTTAAATGCTAGTGATGTCTCAGTGCCATTCTCATTATCTGTAGTGTTACCCTGAAACATCAATTTAAGCATCAAATTCCGACAAAACATCTTTGTATCTAACACTGTATCCACTAGGTTACTGCAACCACTGGGAATGAAATTTAGCCCTTTCTCCAATAAATTCATTTCAGACTGTGTTAGTTCATGCTTGGATATATTACAAATTAATGAATTATCTTTATATGTATTGTCATTCATCATATCCATCACATTCATTGTCCTAATTTGTTCCTCCACATTTTCTTTATCGTGTGTTGTGGATAGAACTCCTCTGAGGCTTTCCTTTTTTGCCTCCCTCTGCTTAGGGACCGCCCTCTTCTCAAACCCTTGTCCTTCCTTACGGGTAATGGAAAAGGAATTACTCCATGTACTGATTCTGCCACACTCATATTCTTACTATTAACCTTGGGTCTAACGACCCTATCATTTTGTATCACGGGTTTGTTCCTAACCTCCACCTGAGGATATAAATTCACATGTGTGGGGCTATCTAATGTAGTGTCCTTCGTTGTTGTGTTCTCTAGACTCAATGCCACTGAGGAAGGCTTTGATATAGATATACATGACTTGAGAGAGAGACTAATGGATAGGGGTTACAGCAATAAAGAGATTGAGAGACAGTTTAGTGATATGCAGGAGCTCAGGTCAAACAGAGCAGCACCGTATTATGGACCCAGACCTATGTTAGATGAGAGTAGATGAACTATGAATAATGCAGTCAGAATTTCGCTACCATACACTAGTGACAATAGGAATCTCAAGGATATTTTTAATAAGCATTGGTCTATACTATGCACAGATGATGGGATTAGACAGGTGGTAGGGAGTGAGCCTAGCTTTTTATATAGGAATAAACTAAATTTGAAGAGACTTTTATGTTATTCAAAGAAGGATGAGAGGAAGACTGAATCCTGTTTCACTAAGGCATGTAGGCATTGTAATCAATGTGCATACATTGATAGTGGAACATTATTTATACATCCTGACTCCCATACACAGTTCAAGACCCAAGTGGATGCGACATGTACCAGTATGAACATTGTATATCTGGCAGTCTGCCAGGTATGCAATGCGTTCTATGTGGGCAAGACGAATCGTCAGCTCAAGGATAGAATATGTGAACATACATACCACATGAGAAAAGGAAATATAAATAACGCATTGGCCAAACACGTAGTTGAACTAGGGAATGCACATACTTTCCTGTTTAGGGTTTTAGAACAAATTAAACCATGTATTAGAGGTGGTGACATTAGGAACCACACAGAAGAAAGGGAAAGTAAATGGATTACGAGGCTGAGGGCAGACAGGGGGTCTGGCCTAAATGAGAGAGCTTCAATAAAACCAGCTCTCAGGAAAAGAAGGAACATTAATATTAAACACAAATAGTATAGGAAAATATCTTGAAAAGTTTATAGTGTGGATATTTAAATGTTTATGTGATGATTTACTGACATTTTGCTTGTAGTGTTTTATTCTGACTGTGCTATATGTTTTTATATACATATATATAAATAGTATTTAGAAGTTTTAATGTATAGGTTTTTAATATATAGTGTTTAAGAATTATTTATTTATTTACGTACATTGCAAGAGATATGTTTACAGGATTTATTGCAATGTAACATGTTCTAGGTGTTATATGAACCATATTAATGCTTTTATTGAGGGATGTAACTTTAATAATTAATTGATTTTATTGATGCATGTATATATATAGAGGCAGCATGGGAAGCAGCAATTGATCTGAAGAAGCTCATTTTGTGAGTGAAAGCGCTCATCAGCAGCAACATTACATGTTTTATGATTGTCGTTGTTGTCGTTGTTGGAATTGTGGATTAAAGCCTTTATGTTCAACAAGGAGTCCTGACTGATTGATCCGCTGTGCTTCCTCACTTAATATCTACTTTGGTTTACATTTTATTGCATTTTCGAGTGTTTGGAAGCACTCTATCTATCCAAGGCTCATCTTGTTATTTTTACATTCTTGAATGTAGTTGAAACTGTAAAACATATTATGTTCTGAAACAAAGGAGCAGGCTGCCTAGCATGTACATATATAAGCAGGTATATATACTTTAGATTTAAGAATCTGTTAACATATTTTTTATGTAGGGGTCAAATTGAATTAATTATTCTGTACATCATATGTGTTATAGATAAGTGATTATTTAGGTAGGGAGAGAGAGAGTTAATGGAAAAGATTGAATTGGGAGGTCATTTATAATGGTTAGAGTTAAAACAGTTTAATATTTAGTGGAAGACAGCTGCAGAAGAAAATTGTGGAAAGATATGAGTGGGGATATATGTTAGGGACAACAAGGTTTTAGAGTTGTTGGTGCAGGACAGTGAGCTGCAATGTCAGGTTGATGGTGAACAGCAACCAAACCTCTTGTTGCTGGGAAGCGGGCGTATACACAGATGTAGAAGGTATGCTCATAGATCTTTTCATTCCAAATCCATTGTGTTGGCAGGAGGAAGTCTCATGGTACAGAGAGTGGAGGGAGGATGGGGTGTTAGGGATGTCATGTGAAATGTCTGGATGAGTAAATAACTCTAGTGAAAAGAAAAGGCTATTACTTATTAAGGGAGGGATTTAGAAAATCAGTGCTCCAGGAGTTGAGAATAAGGCCTAGAGAGACAGAAAAATTACATAAAAGGGTTTAAAATGGTTCAGTGTAGCTTGTGTTAAGAGAAAGGATAAGTGGGGAACAGATATATTAGTTCATAATCAGTAGGATGAGTGTGAAAGCATAATATTATAGGGAGGATGGAAAATGAGATGTGTCGAGATGTGAATGGAAAAGGAAAGATGTGGAAATTGTGTCATATTGTGGACTTAATATAGGTGATGATGGGTTATACAGAGATGTTTTAAAAAAAGTGCAGGCATGTATAAAAAAGTGAATAAAATGATTTTTGGAGGGGATTTTAATTTTGTTTTTGAACCTGGGTTAGATAGGTTGTTTGGCAGACTGGAATCTAATATTTGGTGCCAGGGGTACTGTATTGTGGAATAGAAGATATGGAAATGGTAGACATCTGTAGATAGAAGATGGTGAACAAAGCAGGCTGCACATTTCTGAATAACAATAGTAGCCAAGCAAGTTGACTGGCTCAATTATTATTACAGAGGTACACAGAGGGTGAAATGAAAACTACAGAAATCTTGTAAAGGAGTATTTCAAACCAGTCAGTGGTGTTGTGAGTGAAACTGGAGAAGGAGGAGGAGTCAGTAGAAAAGGAACTCAACTAATAGGGATGCAAGATGAGAAACTCCAGCAGCTGCAGGAAATGGTAGGTTAAGGAAGAAAAGGTGGGGAAAGAAATAGGAATAGAGTGCAAAGAGTGAGACAGAATAAAAGTGATGCAGAGGGACCATAATATGGATAGAATTAAGTAAGTTAAATTATGTAAGGCGTGGATTCAAGCAGGAACAATGGAGTTGCAAACTTTGCAGATTAGGAAATGGGGCTAGGGGTGAAAGTAGTGACAAGAGGATTGAGGAGTTGAAAGAGGATTTGTAGAAATTAGAATGGGGCAAATGCATGCAGATCTGGGTAGACAGGGAGTGGTTTGGTGAGCAAGGAGAAGCTGGGGTGTAACTTTGTTGGTTTAGAAGTTAAAGACTCAAATAAAAAAGGATGTGAGTTCATGGTATTAAGGATGACAATAAGACAAGATGGACTCAGAGTGTGGCTATCGTGAACATCTTTCATCAGGTTTATACCGAGCAGTATAACGAGGTAATACTTGAGAATATTTCTGGAGTGGGAGGTGTCTGTGTTAATGGAAGAAGTTAGGAGTTCTTTGCAGGAACCGACTGTAGTTGGTTAAGTTGTAGCAGCAATTGAAAATATGAAAACTGGGTAAAACAGAGAGAGCCGGTGGGTGCCCAACTGACTTTTATAAACTGTCTTGAGTAGAACTAGGAGGTAATGAAAGTAGCATTATGATTAAGGCAGTGAACAGGCAAGATCTGCTGGAATAGATGAGGATGCAATGAAAGCTGTGCTCCCCAAAGACAAAGAGGACTTGGACGATGCCTCCAGTTGTAGACGTATTTCACTGAGAAACAGATATGAAGTTATTGAAGGGTGCTGGTGACTAGACTAGAGACAGTTTTGAATTTAGTGATACAGACAACCAAATGGGATTTGTGAAGTGTTGCTCTTTCTTGGATAACTGGAGACTAAAACTTCATTTTGTAGTAAGGACTGAATGGACAGAAGAATGAATGATAAGTTTAGTGTTGTGCATCGATAAAATGCATTTGATACTGTAAATTGAACATTTATGTTTGAAGTTGTTTATCAGGTGATAGTAGATGGTCAAACGTTTAAAGAGACTGGAGCATTATATGGGGTACCATGGGTTCAAATTATGGGTAACCATTTGAAATGTCGGGTTCCACTTCAGCGACTCCCAAAATACAGACTCTGAATTGCAGAAAAAATGGCCTAACATATACTAAGTCTGAAATGGCCATTTCTTTGAATATTCCCTTTTCCCCAAGGTGTGATGATTTTGAGATGGTATATATATATATATATATATATATATATATATATATATATATATATATATATATATATATATATATATATATATATGTTTGAGGAGTGTTGGGGGCTTGACCCCATGTTGGGGGTGCAGGGAGGGGCTTGTCACCATGCAAAAAGAACAATTTTAGAGGAGAAGAGCGAAGTCTGATAATTCACTCTTCTCCTGCATTTGAGGTCTTTTTTTTTGGTGTGTCAGCACTTGGTACTATGAGGGTTGGCATTTCAATAGGGAGCTGAATTAGGACAAACGGTGGCTTATCTGTAGATTTGTTCTTGAACAGAGGTATGCATCATTACTGCCAACTTTCTTTGCTGAAACTTCTTAAAGCTGTGGTAAACCTAGCCAAGAAAGTACACATTTGGTGGGGGTGTGGCAAAACAACTTGGATAGTAGTAACATAACTGCAGACAACTATATGATTTTGTCAAATGACAAGATAACCTGCAGACAGGGGTATTGGAGGTAGACACTTTGGGGAGGAATATGGACTGTACCTTTACACCACAAAATCATTTGTGATTAGAACTAGAAGCAATGCTACAAAGGGAGACTGAGAAAGAGAGGGGGTGAGAGAGGGAGAGAGAGAAAGAGAGAGAGAGGGTTTGCCCATTTCAGGTTCAGCTAAGAATGTAGGTTTTAGAGTGTGAAAGCAATGTGTTCTGTAGTTGCAGAGAATATAGATAAGAATTTGGGAAGATTTGCCAAAGAATATTTGATGACCACATGATAGACGGTCAGGGAGAAGACGTACATTTGGAAGAAGAACTGAGGTTATTATGGTAATGTTTCTATCATTATTTTTATACTTGGTTTGTCATGATCCAACTAATTCACAATACAAGGTGATACAGAGTGAGATTACAAAAGTGTGTAGCACTTATGTTTGGAATGGTCGAAGGGGTAGGATAGGTACAAGACATCTTTGATGAGAAAGAAAATGCATGTTGGTTTGTGTATGATGGAATTTTAGATCTATGGTGTACAAGTTAATGTGTCTCAGAGAGTTAATGGGATGGATTTGAATATTTATGATGGGCTAAACAGAGAGGTGAAGGATTTGGATTAAAAAGATGGAGGAAAATTATAGATATATTTGTGGTGGAGAAACTGGGGGTGGGGCAAGGTGCAGGCAGTAGTGATGAAAGAAAGGAAGGTTGAGGGGTTGAAGACAGGCATGATGGAAAACAATGGGATTTAAGACTTCGATGATGGCACATTAAAGGCATTTAGGTAGTTATGGACTTCAGGAAAGAGGAACAGGAAGTAGAATGGTGATGTTATCAAGGACTGAGGAATGTTTATGTGATTGAATAGGGGGCCTGGCTTTTATATTATATGAGCAGTGTAAAGTAATTTATGTACAGGAAATAAGAGGCAGGAACAGATTACATTTAGAGAAGACTTTGGGTACAAAAGGGTCACGTTGGTTTGATCTATCAAGAGGTTGGGGAAAATCAGGAAAAGAATAAACTAGTTAACCTTAGGAACTACAGGGTGCTGAATGATGTGACATGGGAAACAAAGAGCTTGTGGGAACATTTCTAGAAGGTGGAATATCATTTATAGATAGTGGGTACAATGTATATTATGCATCATTAGTAAAGGACTCCAGAAAGAATTAAAGAGGAAGGGTGGGAGGTGGAGGCTGTATGTTAGAAATGTAGAAAAGATGAAGATGCAGACAACATTCATAAGTGGTGGGAATGCTCGGGGGTGCATTTGGTATGGACTTTGCTACAGTGAGACTGGAAATCGATATATGGCATGGCAGAAGAAAATGTATGGATTTTCTGTCTAGTTGGGGTGGAAACAGGAAATTCTCAGTGAAATTAGGACGACTGGAAGATTTGCAGCCAGCAGCAGGATAAAGTAAGCAGATTATTGCTCATGGGTAGAAAAAGTTTACATTATTTGGCAGGAAGGATGACAGAATCAGAGGGAAAACTACTGATAGGGACATTACTGGACTGGCAAATGAAAAGTGTGTTAAAATGTGATTAGTGGAAGGGATCATGGTGGGTTAGTAGAAGACTTGAGAATGGGGTAATGCATATTACAGACAAAATAGAGAAGACCAATGTAATTAAGTAATGGCTGTTGTTATAATTCCTCTAACTGGCTAGGAATTTTGATATCCTGTGTGTATGTATATTTAAGTCATAGCTATGATGTAATCAAACACTCAGGGTGATAGCTCATGTTAGTGGGAATAAAATTACATTTTTCAATAGATGTTTAGCAAGACATGAACTGCTTCTTAACAGACTTTGCAAACAGGATATGCTAGGGGCACAGATGTGTATATGAGGCAAATATATTAGGATTCCCAGTTATCATCAACAAATTGCTTCTGTTGGAAGAGCATGTGATTTGCAAATGTGTTTGGCTTTGTCTCCCCCATATCACTTTAGTAAATGATGCTAACCATATCCCTAACCGTGAAACCCACCCTCAACCCTAACCCTACACCTTACCTTTAAAACAATCCTACCTGTAACACTAACACTACAAAAAACAAATGCGATTACCCAGACATCCTCAACTTATCCGCAACATATCCTCTTACCCCAACCCTAACCCACCCCACACACTTGCTCATACACACACACACGCACACACGCACACACACACACACACACACACACACACACACACACACACACACACACACACACACACACACACACGCACACACAAACACTAAAGTGATGCCCTTAATGAACTTGGTCTATGTAACATTTTTGGGCAAGTTCCTATTTGATCTATGATAATATACTCATGTGCATGTATATATATATGTATATATATATATATATATATATATATATATATATATATATATATATATATGAATATGGGTCTACTTCACTTCACCTAAAACTAATTTGACAGAATTTCATTTGACCGAGACCAAATCACTTAATTTTTAAATGACCGTAAACTCATTTGACTGAATCTCATTTCACCAAAAGCTTACAATGCTGAATTTCAAAATACTAGATTTTACACCATAGACATGCCCACTTACAGCACCAATGACTAACTCTTTCCAGAACTTAAAAACTACTTACTTACCCTCTTAACAGAAACGGACAATATAAAACCAAACTAGGTGGGGGGCTATGCCCCCCACACCCACCAATCTCCCACACCCACCTAACTATTTATACTAACTCCAGGATCACACTACAGTGGGGAAAAGGGCATGTATCTTTTACTTGTCTTACAGTACTCTACACACTGCCACTACTGCTGGGAATGCACAAAACATCCACTATATTACTTAAAATACTTCCCATAAAAATGTAAAGAGATATATCCATATTTAGAAATACTACAACACTACTTTCTACATGACTGTCGGTATTCTGACAGTCAGCACTGTAAGTGACAGTAATTCTTTTTATCACAAGCAAGTCAGGGTTGCAGGGAAACCCACATCATGTCTATAGCTTAATATTCTGTGAAATGAGATTCAGTCAAATGAGTTTTCAGCAATTTGAAAATTAGGTGATTTGGTCTCGGTCAAATGAAATTCTGTCAAATGAGTTTTAGGCGAAGTGAAGTAGACCCATTTATATATAAATATATATATATATATATATATATATATATATATATATATATATATATATATATTTATATATGGGAGCACTTTATAAGCTCGAAATACTGAAATGTTGAATTTCAGAATCTCAAGCTCATAAAGTGGAGGGATCGGAAGATCGCAACCTCAGAAGTGCGAAATTCAAAATCTCAAATGCCAGAGATTTTGAATTAGTGGTTCTGGTGTTACGCTGTGTTCATGGATTCAGATAAGTGTTTATGTTTAAGGGTGTTGAGTAGGGGCAGTAGTGTGTGTTTGTGTGTGCTGTTACTGTGATGTGTGTGCGAGATGAATGTAGTTTGTGTGGTGGTGTTTCGTGTGTGTGTATGTATGTAGTGCGACCTTGGAGTTAGAATATTTAAGTAGGGGGGTGTGGAGGGTGCAGGGGGGCTTGCCCCCCTGCATATCATAAAGGTAGGTGTGTGTGCTTGTTTAATTGTGTGTGTATGTGTTGTATTGCTGTTTGAAAGTGTTGGGAGTTTGAATTTTGCAGTTTTGTGGTTTTGGGATTTAGGCTTTTGTGGTTTTGCGGTTTCAGGTTTTTGGATTTTCCACTTTATGGGCTCGAGATTCTGCAATACAAGATTTCAGAATTTCAGGCTTATAAAGTGAATCTATATATATATATATATATATATATATATATATATATATATATATATATATATCCACTTTGAAATCTTGTAACCCATAATATCGGCTTTCACATTATCGAGACAAGAATGTCGAAAGCTGAGAATCACGAATGACTCAAATCTGCATGGGCATGTTAACATGTTAACTGGGCAAATAATATGTAGTATAGAAGTTATTTGATAAGGATTTTATATACTTACATTAATTTAATTCCCAATAAATGAAGCAATTTACAACTATAGAACAAATATACTTACTGTTATTTCATTTCCATTAAATGAAGCAATTTATAACTATATTACAGATTTGCTGGAGGTGAGGCAAGGCAGCAGAGATCTACTGAAATATTCTGCATTTTTAAGGTTTTGGACTTGATCCACAGCTAGAAGTTTTTTTTTACTGGCCATGTCACAATACAAACTACTACAAGTACATTATAGACTAAAATGTTTCTCTTTACCTCTTATTTTTTTATAGACGGTTTCATTAGCATCAAAAATGTGAATGTGAATGCACTAACAATGGAGGTTCATAGGTTCATAGTCAGGTGCTAATGAGAAACTTTACTTGACATAGATGGGTAGTTTGTTCCAGAGTATAGGAAGTCTCTGGGGCAGGAAACTATCTCTCCAGCATGTCCTGTTTATTGTGGTGACAAGGTTTAGGTCACTAGAGCATGTAGCTCGGAGGGATTGGGATTTCTTTAGATGTAGCATGTCCAACAGGTCTGGGTTTAACATATCTTTATATGTTAGGTAGAGATCTCCTCGGAGTAGGCAATATGCTACAGAGTAAAGCTGGAGTTTTTTGAGACGGTCAGTGTAGGGCATCTGTTTTAGGCCAGTAATCCTCTTTGTGATGTACTTCTGTAGCCTTTCCAGCTGCTGTAGATGTCTTGTGAGGTACATTTCAAAAAGGTCATTGTACTCTATAATGGGTCTAATGAGTGCCGGGTAGAGGGGAACAATGACCTCTTTTTTCCTGGATGAGGTGTGCCACATAGAAGGATTTTCTGACTACTGTAGCGATGTGATTATCAAAGGAGAGACTACTGTCCACCTGGGTCCCAAGGTCTCTTATCACACATTCGGTGTTAAGTAGACTGCTGTTTATGTGGTAGTTCATGGGTACAGAGTTTTTACCAAAGGGGATGACAATGCAATTTTTGGCATTGAGCTTGAGGCCATGCCTGTGACACCAGGCATCTGTCTCAGTGAGGCCCTTCTGTAGGATGTCCACATCATTTGGGGACTCGACTATGGCTCCTAGTTTGCAGTCATCTGCGAACTTCATTAGACAGAGGCCTTCTGTGTTAGCCTGTACTTCAGAGAAGTAGATACCAAATAGGAGAGGTCCCAGGACTGAACCCTGTGGTACTCCACTTGTCACTGGTTTGAAGTCAGATTTGGAGACTGCAACTTTTACAGTGTGGGTTCTGTCAATGATCCAGTTGGCAACCCATCTTGTGACGTAGGGATTTATACCTAGTTTTGTGAGTTTAGCTATAATTCCAGAATGGGGGATGGTGTCGAAAGCCTTGGAGAGATCAAGATAGGCTGTGTGAACTACCTTACCCTCGTCTACAGCTTTGGTGACTGCCTCAAAGAAGTCGATCAGGTTCAGAAGGCATGATCTGCCTTTCACAAACCCGAACTGGGTGGGGTCCAGAGTTTGGCGGTTACCAATGTCTTTGTTTATGAGTTCCATGATGATACGTTTCATGGCCTTGCAGACCAGGCTCGTCAGACTAATAGGGCGATAGTTCCCAGGATCAGTGGTGGCTCCCCCTTTGTGGAGTGGGATAACTGTTGAGGTGCGGCATTCAGTGGGCACAAAGCCTGACATGAGACTATGATTGAACATGGTGCTTAGGTGGGGAGCCAGTTCGTTCTGAAGTTCGTGTAAAACGCAGCCTGGGATGTTGTCCGGTCCCATGGATGCTGTGTTTCTGGCTTTAGAGAGTGCAGCTTTTACCTGCATAGATGTGATTACAGGGACTCTGCATTCTTCCTGTATAGATATTGGCCATTTAGGGAGTGAGGGGGTAAAGTTAGCACTGAACCTGTCTGCCAGGATCTGCCAAACTCCAAGAACAAAAAATACACAAAGGCACAGGACCACCACGAGCTGGAATCAACAATTTATTTAGTGCTTTCGTCAGTTGTGAACTATGACTTCTTCAGAATAAATGCAGTAAAAAAGACTCATATAAATATATATATATATATATATATATATATATATATATATATATATATATATATATATATAACCCCACCCTAACCTTAATTAATTAATTAGAAAAGTTGCCATTAGTTTTTAAAGTGCCAACACTCATAATAAAAATATACACATGTGAAACAGTATATCACATAACACAACTTCTTATGCTTCTATTATAATTCATATATATTCATATATATAAAAAAATCTATTATATCCTAAATATATAATAAAACTATGATATAGTGACCCTAAAATATCTAACATAAAATTAAAAATAAAATTCTGATTTGACTTCATTTAAACCTTGCCAGGATGTTGGCAATATCAGTTGGTTCTGTAATTTTCGTGCCATTGTGCTGTAACTCAGAGCAGACCAGGGTGTTGCCATTGAGATTCTTGACATAGCTATAGAATGCTTTGTGGTTGCCCTTAGAATCAGTGGCAATTTTGTTTTAATAGCTAGCTTTGGAGGATCTTATTAGGGAACTCAGCTTCTTACTGAGGCTGACCAGGGAGCTCCTCCACTCATGAGATTTTACTCTCTTTTGCAACAGTTTCTTCCTTCTGTTGTACAGTTTGTTTATGACAAGGGACCACCAGATTGGCTTCTTTTTTTTGGAGGATAGCATCTTGGTTCTGTTTGTGATAGCATGATCCATGCACTCGTGTAAGTGCTTATAGAGTGAATTTGTGTAGGATTCAGCAGTCGTAACTGTATTGTCCATCTGCATGGGTGTCATGAAGTTTGACACTTCTGTCTAAAGAAGCATGAATTTGGCTTTGGAGAACTTTTTTACCGTGGTTTCCTTAATGGTGGGTGGGATGCTGATATCTAGGGTGATTAGCTTATGGTTGGATCTGATCAACAAGGAGTTGACTTCAGGTGTGAAACACCGGTCACTCATGTTGGTAATGACTAGGTAAAGGATATTGTTGCCCCTGGTGGGGGTGTGGATAAGTTGATCCAGGGCATTGAAATTTATGAATTTCAGAAAGAGTTGAGTGAAGGAGTTGGTGCATGAGTAGTTTTCCCAGTTAATGGTGGGGTAGTTGAAATCGCACATTATTAGGGTATTTGGTTGAACCCTAATATTTTCCAGTATATCAAGAAAAGAGGAGTGGGAATCCTGGGGCATGGTGGGGGATCTGTAGCAAGCTACAATTTGGATTGCAGTTTTGCCCAGAGTTAGTTGCACTTGGATAACCTCAGATGCAATATGCTGCGCAACTAGCCTGGAGGTGTGGATATCCTTAATGAATATGGACGCACCTCCACCTTTGGTGTTCTGGTCCAGGTTAGATGGCCGAAAAGTGTGGTATGAGTTATAGCCTGGTAAGGCAGGGGTACTCTCTACAGCCTTGAACCAGGTCTCAGTCACTGCACAGATATCGATGTTCTCCATTTTATGGAGTGCCTCGAGTGATTGCATTTTGAGATTTAGACTTCTAGCATTGAGTAGCATTACCCTCAGGTTTTGCTTGCCTGTTCCTGTTGCGGTGGTTCATTTGTCATTTGAACCTTGCCTAAAAAAGGCACTATAGGGGCGGCAAGACCCTTAACCAGTATCCGGAATCCCAGGGGGTGACAGGTGCAGGCCATCTCTGGCAAAGCATTGTGGTCTGTCGACCATGTCGTCCCAGGCAGAGAGATACGGGATCCCCCTTAGAATGACACCAGAAGCTTAGCCAATTGTTGGTGTCAATCATTTTGTCCTTGTACTGCAGTATTATTCTGGACAATGGCAGAATGCTACTCAGGGCTAGGGTCATACCAGCCTGGGCTACAAGATCGGAGAGCTCTCTTTTCATGTAGTCCAGGGAGGTACATCTCAGGTTGTTCACACCAACATGGACAATGACAGAGTCATATTTGTACTTGTTGTGGAGTGACCTGAGTGCGTGGGTTATGTAGCAGATCCTGGCACCCGACAGGCAGCTGACAGTAACCTTCTCCTTGTTTAGCCTGGTGAGTGGGACATCAGTGTGCCTGACTATAGAGTCACCTATGACTAGTATGTTGGGTACGTTGTTTTGCCTCATGGCCAGGAAAGTTCAACAAACTAAGTACCACAGTACATAAACTGAGAATGTTAAGCTAAATACTTTTGTTCTATTGCTGTTGCATTCAGACTTCTTCAGAACAATATAGAATTCTACCGTGATACTTAGTTTGTGTAAATGATTTTATTCTGGCTTTGTAATAAATTGCTGGTATGGAAGTTTGTTGCTGGTGAAACCTGTTGTTTATTGGAACAAGCATTGAACTTTCCTGGCTACCTCCATTGTTAATGCACTCATGTTTTGGTTATTTGTTTTTTTTATGCGCTAACTCTTTTTTTACTATTTCATTAGCATAATTATTTAGCATTGTCTGTCTTTGTTCTCAGTAGCAGTTTTTATGAGGATTTTAAGTAATTTTTATGATAGACAAAATGGTGATTGGAAGAGTGACTTTGTTCTTTGTATGCTACAAGGTTATGGTTTGTTCAGTTTCAGTGATTACATGCAAATGATTAGGATACTCAGCCTTAATATGAACATTGAGATTGGTATATGTATCAAAAGTGCAGTTGGTTTCCATATACAAATTAAGCAGACTACAGGAGACAATTACAATGGGATGGAGTATACAATTATGCCACTGGAAAATTTAGCACTCTGTAAAAAAAGTGTGAATTTTAAAAATGCATATAGTGGTATCCTACAATGTTAAAAATTTGTACAGTATTCTGCTCCAGTTACTGAAGTTATTTGTTTACATATGGACTGTATAGCTTTAATGCTTATGGTAGAGAAGTCCAAGATGGCCATTTCCCGGAATACCCCATTTTCTCTAAGATATGGTGATCTCTGAGTTAGTATATGTAAGTTCAGGGAGTGTGCGGGGGTGTGCTATGTGGTACAAGTTGAAACAAATTTATTCTAAAGTCTTATCTTGGTGAGGCTAGACCAGATCCACAGTGTCACTGTTTTGTTTTCTGATCATTCTGCAATTACCCGGTATCCACGTGACAAAGTATTAGCCAGAACTAATTAAATATATCTGCTGAAATGAAGAAATGCATTTGCTTTCAAGACTTTCTATTTTGGGAAGTATGTAAGTATAATTAATTACTGGAAGAATTATCCAGTTGTAAACCCATATCATTCTCTCTCTAGTCTGACATTTAGCAGAAGAAAAGACTCTTTGAATCCAGAAATCTGATTTACTGCAAGTGGATTAGATAAGAAGAGATTAAAAGGTTCAATGTGCTACAGTCCTATATGTCAGTCAGGAAGAAGCCTTGAAAATACGTAACTCTTTTAATATCCTTGAGTATAAGAAAGAAAATTAGCAGTAATTACAGAGAAGTATGCAAATTATTGTGAGTGTAGAAAGGATGTGCAGTTTATTCTCCGTGTGTTTTTTTGCAAGGAAACAAGCTCCTACAGAATATGATTATTAATCTGAAAAATTGTGCCATAGTCTTTCAATTTGGTGAGTTTCATATCTTCTAATAAGAAATAGAAAAAGATTTTGGGGGAAGAAATGATGAAATAAGGAGCAAGGTATTACAAGAATCACAGTTTAAATGTGTCAAATAAAATGCAACAAATGAGAAATAAAGTGAAAACATGTTGCTAAGGTGAACAGCTATGTGGTCAATTGTGCAATTAAAATTCATGCTTCATGTAGCAAGCGCGACTACAAGCAATGGTAGAAAACCTTGTTGTGCTTTCAATGAATCTTGCAGAATGAGTACTTGAAAAGGACACACTATGAAAATGCAGAAAAGCAAAACGAAGTGTGTTCAAAAGAATCTTAATGAAAAGTGGTTGTTTGCTGGTAGTGCAGAATTTAAATAAAAATTGATAACTGTCATCTTCTTCATCAGCCCTCTTTTTCTCATTTTTACAGAGTTTGAGCTATTGTGTCAGGTGTTGTCCTCTCTCTGAATTCAGCGACTCTCACCTATCTTCTTTAATTGCCATGGTTGACTGACTCCGATCTTCTGTCATGTAATCCATCCTTTTCTTCACTGGATGTCCTCATTTCCTGTAACCTTCTTCTTCCTGTTTCTTCCAAATCTACTTACAAAGCTGGCTTCTGCTTTTTTGCATAAGTCACTGAACCACCATAATCTGTTCTTGTTGGCCTCTGACTTCTCTGCGATTGAAGCTACTTTGGCTACAGCTGCCGTGTTCTCATTTCTTCATCTGTCCCACAACACACAGCTTGCTACCCTTTTTAGGCACTTCCTCTCCATCACCTTGGGCATCCTCAGCTGCTCTGCCTTTACTGCCCATGTTTTTATGCATTACAGAAGAACTGATCATCCCACTGTTTTGTACACATTACTTTTCAACACATTTTATGTTCTTTTATGATACAGTATTTGTGATACAGTGTGCCCATTGATGGAAGCATCTTTGATTCCAGCTTGACCTCTTTATTCAAATTTCCTTCAGTTCCACCACATCTCTCAGATATATGAAGCTGCTAACCTGTTCCACTAATTTCCCTTCTTTCAAAATTTTCATTTCTTCAGGTTCACCCATATACCGGCAAGATCACTGCCTTGCCTGTATTCAGTTTCATTTCATTTAATTTGCTTGCTGTTTTGCATTCTAGTCCGCTATCATTTTCTGAAGTTCCCATTCAGAAGATGCTTGTAGTGTCACATTGTCTACATATTGCAACTTTGTTGATCAGTCCACTGTAGCCTACATGCTGATGCAGTCCATCACCAGTATAAACAACAA
This sequence comes from Protopterus annectens, assembly GCF_019279795.1. Lineage (NCBI taxonomy): Eukaryota > Metazoa > Chordata > Ceratodontiformes > Protopteridae > Protopterus > Protopterus annectens. Next base: position 66,059,037 of record NC_056725.1, read on the forward strand.
CAGGCTCAGAACTAAACCATAACGTATATCTATTCCCATTTAGAAACCCCCTGAGAGTCTGAACAGTGTTTGCACTTTTGTGATTAGGCCCTTATACATAGCCTAGACTAACTGTACCATTGCAGGACTGCACAAATAAGCTTTTTTTGGGATCTTGTCATATACTTTCTATATGTCCAGAAATATCCAGTTCAATTATTTCCACTTTTCCAGCTTCTTTCCTACCATCTGTCTCACAGTGACAATGTATACACTGATACCTAACAGTGCATCAGACAATGAAACATGGAATATAAGCCAGACTGCTGGTAAGAAGTTTTGAGCATTAATAAGTGAAATGTGCACTTTAAATAAGATATCTGAGCAGAATGCTAATATTTTGTCTTTTAATACCTTTAAAGGTTTGGGGCTAGATGTCTTGGAACAGAGAGCCGCGTCTACATTGTTTACATAAGGGGTTCATGTTGATAATTTGGCAACAGCTTCACTGAATTTCAACAGCTGGATCCACTTTCATACAATGATGAACTAAGGATTTTTTGTCTGGGTGCACCCCACATGAGGGGAGACCTCCACACCCCCCAGATTTATATATCCCCAGTCTGAGGTTGCATAACAGTAGAGAAAAGAGAAAGTCTGCTGTCACTGAAAGTAATTTTGGCAAAATTTAATCAGACTACAAGCCAAAAGTTCACTCAATAACTTTATACTCATCCACCATATGTTGGTCATCAGACAGAGATATTGGATCAAAACTGTTAATTGTGTGTCAGTTGTTACCTCTCTCAGTTTAGTGAACACTCCTTCTTCAAGCTATAGCACTTAAACAAGTTAATTTTTCTAATAGTTTTAGACATTTGACTTGCTATGAGGATAGAAATGGTAAAATAAATCCACTATGTTAGAAAATGACTGTATGGATTCAGAATCAGTCACATAGTCACAGAAACTATGCAAAGCCATGAAGATGATATACTCCATGACTATGCTAATCTATTATTTTGCTTATGAAATTTGCCAAAGGACTACCATGCACAGCAAAACCTGATACCATGTAGTGAAACATCCACCAATGAAACAATCAACAGCTCTCAGGAGTAGGGTAGAGGAGGAGATGAACATAATAGAACATTTAGGTGTCATTAGCAAGTGAGTCTCACAAGGGATAAATGGCTAGGCTTAAAATGGCTCGCAAGGGCAGTTAGCTTAGTACTAACCTATGATCCTATTAGTGTCTTTTGGGGTGGGAGGATGGCATAAGGGGTGGGAGGATGGCATAATAGTTAAGGTATTTACCTGGCAAACAAAAGGTGCAGGGTTTGATTCTCAAGTGGGGTAATTGGCTAGGCTTAAAATGGCCTGCAAGGGGCAATTAGCCTAGTACTAACCTATGAACCTATGAACCTATGAATTAAAGCCAGCAGAATAGGTAATCAATATGGCTAATGTTATGAATAAAGTTAAGGTTTGCATCTGTATCAATCCTCAAGATCTTAATAAAGTAAACAAAAGACAGCATTTTCCATTACTTAATGTATCAATGTATCAAACATTACTTATAGATGAAAATGTGGCCATAAAAATACAAAATTATATGTTTTTCAGTACTTGTTACTAACTAGAGTTTCTAGTAGATAATGCTAGATGAAAAACACTTCAAATTGTGTATATTTAATACACCATTTAGAAGGCACATTTTTCTTAGACTTCCATTTTGTAATTTATTTTCGTAGGCTTATATTTGCCATTTATTATGAAGTTTTCCAAAGAGTTGCTACACAATTAGTTTATGTTTCAGAAAGTGTAGTTGCAGACATAATAGATGACCTATTATTGTGGAGTCAGAGACAAGAAGTACACAAGATACAAGAATTAATCTAGTTCAGACTTTCACTCTTATTTTTCATTTACTTTTATATAACTTGAAATTATTCTGTCTTAAGTTATTCAATACCTTTATCTGTCTCTCTAATATGTCCTGAGACAGCTATACATCTAAGAAAGCTGTTAGAGCAAGATGTTGTCTGGGAATGGAGCTAGAAACAAGAAAAGTATATTGAAATGTTCAAGAAATTCATTAAGCCATTTGTGTTATAAGTGGATACATTTCAGAAGCTGCGATCTTAAAAAGAAAATATGCTAGTTGCCTATGAATCATAAACATTTACAGGTGCACAAAACAGAGATGCTCATGCAGAGAAGAAATTGTTAGCAGTAGTGTACTGAGGTAAAAATATTCATGAATATTTATAGCAAAAATGTTCATCTGGAAACAGTTTACAAATTCTTGGAAAGTATATTCAGAAAATCTTTGTATGTGACATATTTTAGGTTGAGTGAAGTATTACTTAATACAGTGAAGTATAATCTGAAAGTGAAATACAGACCAGGTAAGGCTCTATACACATAGCATATATGTGGAGTGAGTGATTATTAATTAGAAAAGTACAAATAACTCTTAGAAGAAGAATTAGGGTTATCTTTAGGTTAATTCCATAGTTCTAAACTACAAAAGACAAAGTGAAAATTTTGGAGTTGTACAGATAGTCACTTAGAAATGTAATTCTGATAGATATTATTATGAAGGGGTAGCTTGGACAAAAATCTTCAACAACGAAATAAATTCAGTTTGAGAGAACATTTGTTTATGAAATCAAATAACTTCTTTCCTACATTTGAGGTATGGGTGTTCTAGTTTATTGTTGAGTAGTTAAATTCTCCTGAAATAGTGTGCTTCATGTTTATAAGGAGCTCATCCAATATATTAAGGAACTCTACAGGACTGTCAGAGGATATAGAGGGTGTCCTCTAATAGGCATAAACTGATAGTTTTGTTTAGTGTGATTTGGTGCTCAATGAGTTCCTTATGTGAATCTCTTCAAATTTGTCTAGAGGTGATATGTTCCCTAACAAATATGGAGACATCACAACAGATCCCATCAAGTCTAAAGGGCATAGTAGGCACAAAAGCCATGCATGGAGGGAGTGATTTCTCTAAATTTAAATCAAGTTACATCAACTATGTAATCATTAATGCTCTCCAAATGCAGGAAATACTCAAGGTTGGGCATTTTGTTGTTGAGACTTCTGGCATTGAGTTGAGCCACCTTAATGTATCCTATTCTATTATTTGATATGTTAGTTATGTTGAGATATCCATCAGCTGGACTCTGTCTTAAATGACACTATGGGAACAGCAAGGGCTTTAGCCAGTATGCAGAATTCTTGGAACGACAGATGCAGACCATCCTTGACAAAGCTGTTAAGACTGTCAAAAATCTCGTCCCATGCAAACACATACTGGATCCTCCTGGAATGACAACCATTAAGGTATTTGTTGAAGCCAATTTTCTTTTTTGTACCTATGCATCACTTTTGGAGAAGGAACGATTCTGCTTGGTATCAAAGTCTTGACTGTATTTCTGGCATGCATGGAGACTTCTGACATGTCTCTCTGCATATCTGTCAGGGTTTTGTCTGCCAAATCATTCACCCTAGCATGAAGCACCACCATGTCAAGATGAAAGGGCCTTAAAAGCTCTTGATATATTAGAGATCCTGGTATCTTAAAGTCAACTCACTGTCACCCTGTCTTTGTCCATCCAAGTGAGAGGAATAGCAGCATGTCTGACTATGCAGTCACAAATCAGTAAAATGTTTTATTTGAAGAGTGGCCTGGTGTACTGGATTTGAGATGATTTGAATGCTGGTGACTATTTGTTGTAAGTTGCTGGAAGATGATGTGGTGTTAGATTTTCACTGAGATCCCGGATAGCAATTGTTGTACTTAGTTGTAGGGAGAAGTTGCACAGCCTGTACCCTAAGTGCAGCTAAGGGGCAGCTTCAAGCCACCAGCTGTGTCTGAACCAGGATGAGGAGGTGCTATACAAATTAAAGTATAATGAAATGTAAATGAGTAATATGTGAAAAATATGCAAAAGTCTTGAGCAAATTAGGAGTTCTTCCTGTCTTTGTGGAATGTGTAGTCAGTTTTATTGGCATTTGCGTCATGTGTATAAGGGATATAAAAAGTGAAGTTGTGCGTTTTCCATCTGCTTTGTAATCCACAGACATACTAAATTTTGCTGCCAACTTATCTATTTCCCACTTTGACATACTTGGCTTAGCCTCATCAAAATCAGGTGACTCTAGCTGTACTCACCAGACAAGAAGAAGGAGATACAGGCAAAAGTTGACCCATATAAGCTTTACGTATCATGAAATCCTTGATGAATTTAGAGTAGGCAGGATATAGTCTGGTCTTTGGTGAGCATGTATGGCCCATAAATAGAGACTGATGGCTGCATATTATTTCTGTACCTGTGGGCATCAAGAACATACAGCTCTAATGATACTTTTGACATGGAACCTTCACAGACAAACTGGGGACATATTGGGTATCTCACAGGCTTTTGCCTTCAAGGTAGCACCGTAGTCCCTTGACATACTCTTGGCACATGTAGATCACTACATCTACTGTCCAGTGTCACCTCAGGACCAATCTGGTACCGTGTGGAACTTGTGAAGGAAGGAATCCTTTCCTGAGATACTTGGTGTGATACATTGCACTCATGTTGCCATAAGGGCACTATCTGGACCATGGGGGATCAGTACCAGAACAAAAAGAATACCATTCCATCAAATACCAAGTAGTGTGTAATGCATGTGATGCATCACCAATGTGTTGGGCCATCATCTTGGCAGTGCCCATGATTCCCATGTTTGGCATATGTGCTCAGTTTACCCCCTCCTCCCGCATGATAGGATTCCTCTTGGTCACCTAGTCGATAAGTGCAAAGCATTTAATATGGGTATTTCAGTATCTGTAGAGTGATACAGGTAGTACTTAGTAATGACCCTCTTGTTATGTGTTCCCACCCTGTTTTGTTTTTCAGGATATGCAGGCTACCCACACAAATCATGGCTAATGACAACAGTACATAAGCCCCTGACACAGATAACCACTTAGCGAGTGTTTGGCCTACTGAAATCCTGGATGATTCTGAGAGTGCCCTTCTTTATGGCCCTGCTGCTGCATGTAGGATGCTTAGTGCCTGCTGCATTCTGCACAGCATGATTATGCATTAGTCTGGTGTGCAAATGTCACAGCAAGTCACTGATAGTGGCAGAGCAGCTCTATCATTCCTGCCACCAATGACAAAAGTCACAGCAGCCAGGTGACACCAGAGTATGATAATCCCTTTGTCAGGTATGATCAGGGTATATGGCTACATATGCACATAAGCAGCGGCTATTCCACATCTATGGGCCATGACATTCACTTTTTAGCTTTGAGAGAAAAAACACAGATTACACAGATTAAACTTGATGCAAGCTGTGTTACTTGCTGGCTATGCTGTGTGGTGCATGGTCAACTTACATCTGCTCTACATTAGATATTTCTTATTTTTCTGCAACAGTAATGTTTTCATAACAGTACAACCAGTTGTCATCATCTGTACAGTGTTGAGAAATAAGATTCACAAGTACTAGTTAAACTAGAAGGGACTGAGTGTTGAAAAGCAGGTATTATGACACTTTATGGCTACACCGTTACTTTTATTTACATTGTCTGGAACAGACTTTGCTTACTACTAAGAAGTATAAGCTACTTTTATTAGAAAAATTTGTTTTTTCATTTTTTTCTTCTTTTGTTTTTTCTGTGCTTTATGTTTTCTAGAGTTAAATAAGAAGTGCTGCAATAGCTGCATGTATAAATGAACTGTTGTGTGACTTCTCTTTTCCTTTCACTGACTGAAAAACTTTAAGTTACATTTGGAAGGTGTCCTATACAATTGATAATGTGGGTGAGGGTCCCATAGACTGAAAGCTACTGCTAGTGTGTGAGCTTGATGCTGAGTTGATCTGATGATAGGATCTACAGGATGCTGAGGAATTACTTGACAGTCACCTGTACCTTGAATGACAGGGTTTTTCATGTGTTGTGGAAGTCTGATGAGTCCTGGCAACTTTATTTTTTGGGGAATCCACATGAATGTCTGCAGCACCTCACTGAGATGCATGCATTGTCTGGTTTAGTTGTCCACCAGACATGTGGACACTTTCCCGGCCACATCCACCTGTGCTCCCAGTGTATGTCTGCTAGCCTTTTTTGCAGTTTGCAGAAGGAGGTTGACATGGATGTTGTGTGTGCAGTAATGCCACGGTCATCATGGCATTGCCCCTGGGCCCCACCATTGCCATGTTCTGATAGAGGTTCTCAAGTAAGCCCTGCAGTACTAACCCATATCAACCTGACTCTCAATGGCAGTGACTTAAGCTTGTACTATGCATTGCAGAGCTGTGATATATGTCTTCAACTGTAGCTTTAAGAGTAGGGGCAGCAATAGGTGCTGCTAAAAGGGTAGTCTCTTCAGCAACTGCTTTAGGCTGTGCAGAAGAGGTCAGTGTTGTGCTACATGGTGTCCCTCCCTGCTGTAATAACATGTCCTCATTCTGTTGAGGGTGCGAGCCTGTATCACTTAGGACTTATCCATATGCTGTTGTGTAGGGGGCCCTGCCAGTACAGTTTACAACTATGAACCACTGTCTTCAAGCTGTGGCACGAGTTTGAGAGTTATGGCATCATTTATAACAACCATCCTGCTGTCAAAATCAGCCTGCTGTGGTAAAGCACAGGATGAGCCTGACTCTGATGCTGAGTCAGTGAAGAAATATGTGCATATGTGGTTAATGTGAGACCTGTGACAGGTAGAATTATTTTTATATTTATTTATTTATTGATTAGTTGATTGTTCAGCTTCGTCAAGGGCAGATCATGCCTCCTGAACCTGGTGGATTTCTTTGAGACAGTTACTCAGGCTATAGATAAGGGAAAGGAGGTACACACGGCTTACCATGACCTTGCTAAAGCATTTGACACCATTCCCCATTCAGGTATTATTGATAAGCTCACCAGCCTGGGCATAAACCCTTACGTCACAAGATGGATCGCAAACTGGCTCTCAGACAGATCCCATAAAATAAGAGTAGCGGGATCTATGTCTGAATCCAGACCAGTAACAAGAGGTGTGCCTCAGGGCTCTGTCCTGGGGTCCTTCCTGTTTGGCATATACTTCTCAGAAGTACAGGCAAACATGGAAAGGCTGTGGCTGACTAAGTTTGTGGACGACTGCAAACTGGGTGCTATAATAGAGTCTCCGGCCGACATTGAGATCCTCCAGAAGGGCCTAAATGAGACTGATGCATGGTGTCAAAGCCATGGTCTCAAGCTAAATGCAAAAAAATGTGTAGTAATCCCCTTTGGTAAAAACAGAGTACCCGCAAACTACAACATAGGAGGCAATCCCCTGAAATCTGAAGAAGAAATAAGGGATCTAGGGACCCAAGTAGAGAGTCAGCTTTCCTTTGATAACCATGTTGCCAAAGTGGTTAGAAAATCCTTCTATGTGACCCATCTGATCACGAAAGGGTTCGCATCAAGATCTAAGGATGTAATGGTGTCCCTCTACTCTTCCCTCATCAGACCCATTATTGAGTACAATGCACCAATTGGAATGAACCTGGCTAGACATCTCCAGCAACAGGAGAGACCACAGAGGTACCTAACCAAGAGGATTACTGGCCTCAAACAATTGGCCTATGCAGCACGATTGAAAAAGCTAAGACTGTTCTCTGTTGCATACTGCTTTCTCAGAGGCAATCTCTCTCTAATGTACAGAGCCATGTCCAACCCAGAATTTTTGAACATGCTCCATCTTAGCAAAACCAAATCTACTCGAGCTACACGCTCTAGGGATATAAACCTCAACACAACAATGAATAGAACATGCTGGAGGGATAGATTCCCTTTGCAGAGACTTCCCTTACTATGGAACAGGGTCCCGATCTACATAAGACAGAGCCCCTCACTATCACTCTTCAAGAGGAACCTCGATGAGTGGATGGGTAACAGAAAGTTCACACCGGGGATCACACCAACAACACTACTAGATAGCGGCCAAGGGTACTAGCTGCTAGTACAAGGGTCTAGGGAACTACTAAAGGGGTGGTGAATACCGCACAATGTGGCTGGGCTAATATATGCCTTCGGGCAGATAGCCCAGTACCAACCTATGAACCTATGAACCTATGATTGATTTATTGATATTTGATTAGGTAGGATGAAAAGGTTGCCATGCATTGTCTGTCGATTTTCTGCAACATCTGACATTGATGGCATACCTGATAATCAAACATATAAGTGTGATAAGGATACATCTGATATGGCAAATAAATATCAACTTAAAGTAGGAAAATGAGCTACACACTAACCTTCAACACTGCCTGTCTGTGGTTATTGTGGGGAACTGAAGGTACTGGGGTCAACACTACCTCAGATGATTCCTGCATCTCCATCAAACTCATACCATATATAACAATAAGGAACTCCTCATACAGTGTTAAAGGCAGGAGTGTGGAATGGCCACCACTAGTGCTGCTATGGACAATTGCATTCTGTCCGTGTTTTGTCCTGGCACATTCCATCTTGTCATTTTTCCTGCACTGTGATAGCCTACAGTAATTTTCCTCTGCAGCATTAATATTAGTCAGTACTTAATTTCATGACTTAGCTCTCTATGCCTATTTTGCCACCCCTACACTTTCCAAAAAAAGCACTTTCTATATGTCATCAGAGTATCCATAAAGATTTGATTGTTCTCCAGAGTGCAGTTGTCTCTCCTGTGTCTTATTTGCTGCTGTTGTAGTGTGCCATAAATTGCAATCACATATTGAGACAAAAGCGACAAGTTGACACCTGCTGTCCTTCTATGATACATTCAAGTAATGTGGACCATGCATGCCACTGCATTAAATAAATACACATAAATGGTGATGCCCACCTAGCACCACTACTTCTGAGAAGTGCTTTTCACATGTTTTCCCATATGGCCGAGGTTTTCTACTCCTCTGTTGCAATGGTAATACATATGCCTGCATATGTTTGGTGTGAGGATGTAATAGGATCCAAAGTATGTCATATATTCCATTAATGAATGACATCATATGTCCTGTAGTCTGGATATGTCCTTTGCTCATCGGTAGTGACCATTTCCAGCAATAAGCTACTTGATACAAGTAGAGAGCAATGAAAGTGTCCTCTTACCCAGTTCCATACACGGTACTTATATCCCATCAAAATACTAGTAATTGTCATGTCTTACCAGTACATATAGGCTGCTGTGCAATATATCAAGGTGAATTACAGTGGTAACTGGTTTTCATGATTATTTATGCTTATCTATTTTATTTATAAATGCTTTTAGTTAATTTGCACATTTCCTGGACCGTCACAGAAGCAGGAAGCTCAACAATGCCTAAAATGGTGGCCTGATGCCTGTCAAACTAAGTTGGGGCCAACTTAACAAGTTCTTATACAAATTAGGCTCATTCCTGCTGATCTGTATGAATTGCATCATACTACACATGTACCCACTCAAATGCATTTGGCTTGCCATGGGCAATCTGCTCTAAACTCAATGTTTGAGACTACCAATCCCACTTTAGTCACACTCAAGCATGCTACACTTTGTGCATGGGCTCTAAAATTGGTAAAACCAGATTTAGTAATGTCTGACTGTTGTTATTCCACCTTATCTTAATTCTCTTCACAGTCCTTACAACAGGGTAACAAAAAATATGGATCACCTACCGCAAGGTAAAAAGAAAAGTCACAAGATACTAACTGACTGCTATAACAACCATTGAAGACTTGTAAACCACAGCTGTGATATCATATTTTATAAATATTTAAAAGCTAAATTAAGAAATTAAAAACTGCATGGGATAAGTCTGTGTCCTAGTACTGCATTCCATGAAAGTTTTCATTTATTTACCTAAAGGAAATGAAATGGAACTGCATGACACTAAACAAACCCGTTGCACACCTAACAATTCTAGAGACAGCAGCCCTTTATGATGCTTGATCTGGGCACAGTCATGTCACATCCCAGAGGGTTTTACTCTAGTAATCTCTGCACCAAAATTCTTCATGTCATTGTTGAGCTCACACTTTGGAAGGATATCATCTCTTAATGCCCAGGAATGAGCCTCAAGCTGCTATGACAAGGAGACAAAAGTCATACTCTATCTTCTGCAACAGACATATACTAGCAGAAGTTGGAGTAAAGCTTAAGTGGTTCAGGATGGAAAAACAGATATTTGTCAGGAATTAGGGAATCACCTGTAATCCTTGGCTGGGATCCCCTGCTCCAGACAGCAGGTGTACCAGCAACCTAGAGAGGTGGAGGAGGGAATAGCTGACCACACATGCTTCAGAGGTCCTGGAAAAAAAGCCAGAGTTACACAGTAAGTGTTGTATTTCATTTCTTATTATGACAAATATTTATATGCATATTTATCTATGTATGTATGTATCTATCTATCTATTTACATGTAGCTTAATATTGCTATTTTTATTTATATTTATATATGCAAATATGTATACATACAAAATATGCATACAGACATCCAAACAAGCACTTATATCTATTGTCTATATATTTTTATATATAAATATATTTCTATATTAATTTATATTAAATTATATTGTCTGTACTTTAAATAATATCAGCAATGAAATCTCAAAGCCACTAACACTGACATTCACAAATAAAAAAAATGTTGACATATCATCACTCATCCCTCTTGCAAATTAAATATACTAACAGAGAATCTGTACAATATTGGGGAAAGGGCAAAGTCCCCAAACCTAGGGATTTTGAAATCTTGCACAATCTGTCAGCCACCTGTTTTGTTGACCAAAGTGTGTCAACAAAACAGATATTGACTTTAAATACTGTCAACTTAAATGTTTTATATATATATATATATATATATATATATATATATATATATATATATATATATATATATACATACAACAACATGGGTCCACTTTGTAATTTCAAAATACTGAAATCTAGAAATTCAGTATTTCGAAACAACAAAGCCAAAAACCCAGCCACAACTTCAAAAACACACAACCGCGAAATTCAAAATCCCGTAATTACGCTACACATACAGTACACACTTAAACATACACACAACCCCCCCCCACAACCAAACAAACACATCTAAACTACGTATAAGCAGGGGGGCTGTGCCCCCCACACCCCACTACTTATATATTCTAACTCTGAGATCACACAATCAGAAACACAAACTCACTCACACACACACACACACACACACACACACACACACACACACACACACACACACACACACACACACACACACACACACACATCTTAAAGTCCCTCAAACAAATACATAACACTCACAACACACACTTACACACACTAAACCTCTAACCAACATACTTACACACACAAACTTACCAAAATTAAACCCAAACATCCACACACAGTACTGCCGGAAGTAGAAATTCAAAATATCTGTGCTTCGGTATTTTGAATTTTGCGCTTCTGCCGGGTTTGAAAATGTGAGTCTGCGGCTTTTGTAGGTTCGAAATAATGAATTTCGAGATTTCAGTATTTTGAAATTACAAAGTGAACCCATATATAAATATATATATATATATATATATATATATATATATATATATACATATGTCTCATTTACATTATTAAATTTACACATCACCGAACCACGAAAGAACAAGACCACTCCACTGAAACACTCATCCGAAATACACAACATTGAAATCATAATAATTTAAAAACAACAGAAAAGAAACACATTTTCTAACATTATTGCAGTGGGGCAATCCCCCTTGTGCCTTCCATGTGAGGGAGCCCCCCGCTCGCGCGCGCGCGCACACACACACACACACACACACACACACACACACACACACACACACACACACACACACACACGTCCTGCAAGTTATACATACCAACTCTGGGATCGCAAAACAGTGAGGAAAAGGGTATATTTCCTGGGTCTACTTTAGAACGATGAAAAATTTAAATATCGAGCGCTCACATGAGCGAAAAATCAGGAATTCGATATTTAGTTTTTTGGATCGCAGTACTGTGAAGATCAGAATATTTGCCCTTTTCTCACTGTAGTGCGATCTCGGAGTAGGAATATATATTTAGCGGGGGGCACAGATCCCCACAATAGCGATTTCGAGTTCCTGATTATTCGCTCATGTGAGCGTTCAATTTTTTGATTTTTCAATGTTCTGACATAGACCCTATTTCCTGATCCTGTACCACAAACTCCAATTACAATATAGGAGGGCTGTGCAAATGATTTACCACGTTACAAATATATTTCCCCATCACAAGGAAAACATTGCCTTTTTAGAGTAAAATTGATCGTAAATATTACCAGCAATGCCATCATGCATCCCCCCTCATGCTGTACAAGCAGTATGGTGTACCAGAAGGTCCAGAAACACTGCATACTTGAAGCTTCATATAACACACTTCGATAAAATAAACATTGGCGAATTACAACTTCATACAAATGGATTTACGCTGGAGTGGTGTCTTTCTTTTGTGGTTCGGTGATGTGTGAATTCAATTATCTAAATGAGACCCACATATATATATATATATATATATATATATATATATATATATATATATATATATATAAGTATAGATCTATATAGATGTGCACACACACACACACACACACACACACACACACACACACACACACACACACACACACACACACACACACACACACACACACACACACACACACACACACACACACACACACACACACACACAATCTATATGTATCTATCTATATCTATATATCTATATATATCTAAATCTATCTAATTATATATATATATATATATATATATATATATATATATATATATATATATATATATATCTTATTCAAAACATAAACTTCGTTAACTGCCAGAAGACGAAGCCACAAGGTACTTGCAAAAACTTTTATTATCCACAAATAAGCATTTTCATTCATGTAACAGTAATGAACTTTTTCAGATATGTTTAAACAAAAACAAAAGGCAGGTTTTTAAATAAGGCCCCAAATGATCATCTGATCTAAGAATGATGTCATTAAACCCTACCACTTACATTTCTTAAAGTGCCAAAGTGTTGTAAAAAGTGCTTTTTAAAGTGGATAAGCACACTAAAAGCTCTGAATAAATAAACTTATTAAAATATATACTGATTAAAAATAACACAACCAAAAGAGTAAAAATAAAATTATTAAAAATACAAATTAAAATTAAAATTATTGACATACAAAATAATAATAATGGCGCTTTATCTGGTTAAATCTTTATGCTTTAAAATACAACTGATCTAGAAATAATCATTCAAGTCTGGCCAGTTGCAAGCATTTATAAGTAGCTGCCAAAATAATTATTTTTCTTCTAAAACCAGTGTCTAAGGGCCACCTCTCATATTGATATTGACCTTCTCTGGAACCAAATTTTTGAAATGGTGGTTTTTGCTAATGCATTATTCTGCTATATTCCTTTTATATTATATTCATATTTATAAATCCGGTCGCATAATCTATGTTCCATTTTGCCTATATAAAAACATGGGCAGGATGGGAATAATCCTACATATACAACTCCCTTGGACTCACAATTGTATCTACCCTTTATCTAGCACTCCTTACCACAGATGTTAAAAGAGTCACCAGTAAAATATATTTACAATATGTGAAATGCCCACATTTTTTAATAATAGGGATAATATTGTTATGATGTGTATTGCTGGTATTGTTGCTTGTCATATTCTCCAGAATAGTTTTAGAATTAGAGCCCCTATGGTATAGTATAATGGGACTTTCACCTACTTTGTTCTTAACTAGAACGTCATCACAAATAATAACCTAGTTTGTGTTTAAAATCCACTTAGGTGTTTTAGAATCACTACTAAAACATGTAATAAAACTTGTGATTGGGCAAAGGTTTTACTGTGTTCCATCCAGCCTAGAAAACTGTGTATAAGAAGTAAGCCCTACAAGTGAAGTATTTAAAATAGGTCTGAAATGTCCTGCTGTTCTTTTACTCTATACTTCTTTTATTAATTTCTGAAGAAGAGGTTTTGGATATCCTCTACTGACAAACATTCCCACCACATTATTGCACTCATCTTCAAACTGAGTCTAAAGTAATCATCCTTGCTGCCCCTTTACTACTGACCTTTTTTGATGGTGGAGGTGTGAGCTGATGTAAGAAGAAAGGTGTCAGAGTAGGTCTTTTTCCTGTAAATACTAGATGTATATCTGTTGGACCTAATGTCTTTCTCCAACAATACAACTAGATATGCTATCTTATGTGATGCATATTCATGTGTAAAATTTAAAAAGTTAGTTGTAGAAGGTGCTTTATATAATGGATAATATAGATTATGCGATAGATTTATAAATATATAATATAATATATAGAATAATATATAATGCACAAGCCAAGATAAAAATTTCAAAAATTTGGTTCCAGAGAGCAGGGGTATCAAAGTCAACTAGACACTGGGAATAGAAGAAAAAGAATATTTTAATTAGAAAATAATGCTTTAATTTGGTGCAACTTGTAACATTTAGATTATATTTATTAGATTTTAGAATTTAAAAGCATAAGATTTAATTATAAAGAGCCATTATTATTATTTTGTATGTCAAATATTTTAATTTTAATTTGTATTTTTTTAATTTTTTTTTTTTTTTTGTGTTTGGTTGTTTTATTTTATATTTTTTATGTTTTATATATTTATTTATTTTAGTGTTATTTTGTCCACTTTAAAAAGCACTTTTTTAAAACACTTTGGCACTTTAAGAAATGTATGTAAGGGGTTTAATGACATCATTCTTAGATAGATCAGATGATCATTTGGATTTTATTTTAACCCCTTTTTTTTTTTTTGTTTAAACATATCTGAAAAAGTTCATTACTGTTACATGAATGAAAATGCTTATTTGTGGATAATAAAAGTTTTGTTGATGTATTCTATAAAGGATTCAATATTCTCAACCTTGTCCTTCCAGAGGGTAATGATATCTAGTGGATATAAAGCTGGAACAATGCTTTCGCATAATTTTCAAATAGAAAATGCAGTCATTCAAGAAGTGAACATTCTGCAACATTGCTTAATAGCAATTTACAAATTAATACATAAATGTTTAATTTTATTTTATTAAACATTGCAATGTTTTAAAGTACTTATGAGTTCATTTCTTGTTTCCATGCCTTTCTGTCAATTTGTTTCTTTTATTTTCTCTCCATATATTTTATGTTACTTTTTCTACGGGATCCAGAGTGCCCAAGAGAAGTTAAAACATCTGTCTCTCAGGTGAGGGAATACTCATCACCTCCCCCTACTCACCTTGGGGTGACTTCCAAGGGTGAGAGTAGGGGCTCCACTTTTATGGGGCTCCCAGGGCATGCAACAGAAGCTTGTAAAGCTGCAAAATCCATGAGCCTCAGGCCCTGGTTGAGGCAGCATTTGAGTGGGCAATGTACAGGCACTAGCAACCCCACAGTCTCTCCACCAGTGGGTGCACGACTCACTGACCCAGTTGCCTTTGACTATCTAGCCACTGGGGACCTCCATCGTCACACTGTTGGGGTGCCCTTTCTACTTGGTAACAGGTTTCTACATCTCCTCCCACTCTGTTTTGTGTCTGTCTGCCATCTCTTTGTCTTGTCTCCATCTATATCAGCCCACCATAATGTTCCTGTCTGTCACATCTGTCATTTTTGCATCTGTCCTCCTTAACTTTTCCATAACCCTTGCACCTGTAGTCACTTACCATAAATAATGTAAATGTGTGACTTTATATACATACAGCTCCTTATGCACCTAAACATTGTGATTTTTACTTATTTTACACTTGTTAAGATGTGTGAAGCTAATGTGGGCATGTCAATGCAGGGCTAAGATTTTATGGAATCTTGTTTGTTCATTTTTAGCTTATTTAAACAGAGGTGCAGCATTGCTATTCAATAATTACCATCGCACATATGTATAAACTGGGACTGTGAATACCAACCCTAGTTTTCATGGGTCTTAGCCCACCTTCATTTAACCATCTTAACTTGATTGGCCTGGATCATTTTATAAGTAGACTATGAAAGCCCCGAGAATTCAAGTCAAAAGTCTGATTACTGATATTTATAATAGAGTTAAGACTAAAGAAAATATGTTTTTGACTGCACATAGAATGGAACCTGTTTGTTTGGTAGGTCCATGCAAAGCAGTTACACAAGCACACACAGTAAACAAATAGGTTTGTCTATGGGCAACCTTGTTAAATATGCTTGTGTGGACAGCAGGAAGAGCTACATAATGGAAATAATAAATATAAGGGAAATATTGCCTGCTATACACAGCAAGGAAAGTGTAATGAGTGTACAGTGTACATAAAGGAAACATAAGAGTACAAACATGTGAAATGGGGCGGCAACAGCAATACATGGATTACCAGACAGGAAATGTGTACTGAGGACAAGTGTGCACAGAAATCAAAGAACTATATACTGAAATATGTCAGGGGGGAGGGTAAATGTTCCATGTTCAAAGTGTAGTTCGATAATTGATGTGAAGATGCTTATGTCACAAAGACAACTTTCTAATAATAAAATTTCACAGGACGTACGTCAGAATAAGTAATGGTGGTTATTATTCCTGAGCAAATGTAGGAAAATAAAAACAGACATGGTATTATGGGATGTGACAGTTACATAAAATCACATTGTAACGTAGGGGAATAACATGACGTATGATACTGACATGCTAAGTTGAGATGACAGTTCACAAGGACAGTACATACACAATCTGCACAGCATGCCTTACATCCATATGTGTAGGAAAATAGCAGTTGCTCAGAAGCCACAATCATCTTTTGCAAGAATTGAAACCATGCCATCAGTGTCAACACTGACCTGTGTACTAACTGTGTACACCACAGAAAGAGGCCTTACATATATGAGGAGAATCACTCCTGAAGGGAATTATGCACCTCAGTATTATAAGTTACGCATCCCATATGTGTGTGTGTGTGTGTGTGTGTGTGTGTGTGTGTGTGTGTGTGTGTGTGTGTGTGTGTGTGTGCGGTTTTACAAATGTGGGAGCAGAGTGTGACATATGTAATACACTTGTGTAAGGCACCTCTTCCTGACACTGTTTTGTGCCGATAGATATAAACAGATGCACACCACACAATGATGCAATGTATTCACCAGAGCTGTTTACTGTTGACATCTGACACAGGACGTAGCAAGGTGTTTTATCGCTCTCATCATTACATTTATTTATTTAACATTCATTGACCGTGAAAGTCTAACTAGGACAGAGCCTATTTTCAGTGGAGGCCCAGGAAGAAACACTCCAGATGCATGTCTTTGGAATGCGGGAGAAAACTGGAGCACCTGGAGAAAACCCACATGAATACAGGGAGGACATGCAGACTCCACACAGAAGGCACTCCAGCTGAAAAGTGAACCAGAGAACCTCTTGCTGTGAAGCAACAACATTAACCGCTGCACTAATGCACCTCCCTATTTGGCAGACCAAATGAATAATATCAGGAAATCTAAAGCTATGTTGACATGCATTTGTGTGACATATCAAGGGATAAGACTGATGTGATGTAATGATTGCTGTGTGATGTCAGTATTTTCACACAAAATTAATCCCTATGCTAGATTTGAGCATCAAACACTACAACACTTCTAAATAACACTACTGCTATTAATCACATACTCCACAGTGAAACTGCTATCAAGCAATTGAATTCCACTATGTGAAGTCATTCAATCAGCTGTACTTTATCTGGCCATATAATTTATCTGCTAAAAGTTGATGCGTGAGGCCTCTGCCACTCTATACATACAAAGTATAATGGGGGATGTCTTTCATGCAAAACAATTAATGACACTAATGGATACAGTCACTCAATACTGATTTGGAATACTAGTCTAAGCAGTGCAAAAATCAACACCATAGCAGGATCAATGAATGTGGTCTGGTATAAGTGTATCACCGATTGTCATATGTATGATTATGTATGATTATGTGACAGCATTACATCATGTGTATGAGTCAAGGAATGATGTCAGACAACATTGCCTGATGTTAGGTATACGCAAACACACCTGTAGTCCCTGCTGTTGTCATTGTGACTGTAGAAAATTATGTCCAGTGTGGATATAATCCCAGATTGGAACACATGCCTTACTTAGGCAACAACATACACTATATCATCTCATGTCTTTGGTCCTTAGGAAGTGTCTCACTACAGCTGTGACGGAATGAAAATCTTTTCAAATGACAGCATCAGTCTTCAATACAGCTTTTCCAAAGGAAATGAATAAACTGTTGTAACAGGAAACAACATGTACACCTGAACATAGCACACGTGGGTGACGACACAGTTAACAACACATACACTGACTGTAAGCAGTGATGTCGAGATTTTAACTATACAGCTAACATCCCAGGTTAATGAAGGTCTGCTGAAAAGCAAGAGCAACTAAGGATTTATTTGATGACTGTGGCATTGTACATTTCAGTGGATGACATCACCATTGTGTATTACATTCATGTTTCAGCTAAAAAGTGGTTTACAGTGAACTCTATAGATATACCTCATATATGTATGTGCAGCCTGTCCATATAACCACAGATGACAGCCATTACTGTATTCAAATTCCCTACCTATGTACTTAAACAACCTCCATACAAGTGTATTATATGCACATGCCACAGGAGAAATCGGACTGCATGTGAGTCATACTGCATCTTTGAAAAGATGAAATCAGCTGTGTCATGCAAAGGAGATGTGTGTGCAAAAATGACTTATACAGCTATGTTGAATTCTAAATGTTGTCAATACTAAGATGTGTAGCACACTCTAACATCCATTTGCACACACGCACACACACGCACACACGCACACACACACACACACACACACACACACACACACACACACACACACACACACACACACACACACACACACACACACACACACACACACACACACACACACACCTGTTAACTGGCACAATCTACACAAGTGTGAGAGTACATTACTGAAATGATGACCTCATCAGTGTGTTTCAGACAGTATGTGTTTGGGGACAGAGTGAAAAGGGGTATGACAGTGATCTTGCCATGTAAAGGTTTGTCATGACATGGAGTCCAATGACTACACCTGCTAAAATAATCCTCCTGTGATGCAATGGGCCCACCATCACGCATACAAGTTGATTGTTGCAAGATTAGGACTCTACCTATCGCGATGTATAACTTAGAAGGCACTGTACTTAATGCAAGCAGCACCACAGAAGTTTGATTTACTCAGTGTGAGAGTGTACTTTATAGAGAATTATATCATTGTTGTGCTGCTGAGATGATGATGTTGGGAGAAGGGTGTAACACTGATGTGGACAAACTCAGCAGTGTAAAAATAACACAAATAACACCAATTAAATCTTAAATCCAAATGGATAATTCTAATTTGTCCATCATAGCTTCCATATACCACTTCTTCTTACAATCCTGTGGTATAATAGAAAGTAAATCTTTAATGCCAGTGATCACCATGCGTTCTTCAAAATGTGCACACCCTCAAACACCTGGGGAAATGCCATGAGTATTTCAACAAGTGTCCATGTTCATTGTGGAATGTCTTCAGCTTTTACTCGCTAAGTAAGGCTAAAGTTTGGGTTTTGGAACTCAGGCTACGACAACCTGATGGAAGGTGGATCATTCACAGACTTATGCACTTTAGGGGTGCCAGAAATGTTGGAATAAAAGGATCCACAATGTTAAAAAAGTTATGCAAAGTCAAAGCAATGACATTTTACATAAATAAGTCATCCATATAAATGTCAATTTTCCTAATTTTCATGTTTATGATCTTAACCAAGAAATCACGAATAGCCATTCTACTGGCCAGTATATACCTCGAACATTTCTTAAATAAATTATGATGGACGTCTAAAACAGTTAACCAACTATAATTGAAATATCTTAAAATTACCCTTCTTAATAATGTTAACAGTGCTTGAACAAGTAGTTACATTGCCCTCACATGTCAAGCCATGTCTCTGTTCGACATCTAATCTATGGTAAACCTCATCAGTTAATATTAATTTCTCAAAGCTCCACCCTGACCATAGTTTCATCCTCTCCAGGAGATATTGTAGGATGAATTCAATCTACTCCTCCTGCAAATACTCTGTGGATCTGCATTCTCATGGTTCATCAAAAAAATACTGTTATCGGCATTTATATTCATTGTCCCATCAGACATATCTACTCCAATAGTTGCAATCTTGCAGGATTTTGGAACTGGGTATACCAAGCGCAATTTGTATTCCTGCTTATCTGCAATCAGTTTTTAATCTTTCAGTCTGTAATAGTTTTGTTTATAAAAATGATTCAACAATTATTTATGGAACAACGATTCTGGTATCATTCCATTGAGGTATTTCCATACTCACTTAAATTAAAATTATTGACTGACAAAAATTGTCAATTTGAAATGAATGATCTTTTTGTCATATTCTTTTCAAACTGTTGTATCAAGGAAACCAAACTATCCCCAACTAATACCTTGTCACATTCAGACCCAAAGTCTAACTGAACCGTGATTTAATTTTTATTATACGTCGACTTTTTCTTTTGGTTTTTTCTTTTTTTTAAACTTTCTGCTAGTGTGTTAATTTATTTAACAATTGCGCTATGCTAAAAAAAAAATTTAAGAATCAGCTTTGCTTTTTTTAAAAAATTGTCTAAGCATAGCGAAAAAACTTTAACATAGCACATAGATGAAAAAAAAATTTGCTAATGCTTCTTCTAAAGCTCTTTAAAAACTCTTTAAGCTATGTTAAATGGGTTTACAACAACATGGATGGAATAAAAAAAATAAATATGAAAAATCTCTTTTGCTTTTAAGTCTATGCTTTTTTTGTTGCTGAAATCATTAAAAAAACATTTAAAAAAGCAAGGAGAAAGCAAGATTTCGGAGAATACAAGTGTTCAATTTAATGGGTTTTGCGGGAAGAAATGCAACAGACAACAGCAGACAGAAAAATTTTGTAGCTTTATTGCCGTATTAACTAAGCAGCTTGCATCCGCTATGATAAAAAAAGCAAACATAATGACTGTTTTCTCCGTTGCTTTTCAACTCTCTTTGTGCTCATGCTTGGTACTACAGCACTGACAGTACAGATGCCAGACAGCAGCGGAGAACAGCTGCGGAAGGGCAAAGAGGCATTATACAATGCCATTATTTAAGAAAAGTAATTATTTCTTCTGTCATAATGTAATAACAATATAATAATATACTTCAATAATGTGGGTAGGTACCCATTATTTGTCTTTGTTTTGTTTGGTCCTCGGGCCCCTTCCGGGACCAAACCACAAAAACACCGGTAAATCACATTTACCACGCAGGCGTGAGTTATTTTTATTCTCCGCTGATCTCTTCACATCATTTTCACTCATGTTCACACCAGGTGCATCAACATTCTTTGGTACATTTACTGCTCCCTTCTTTATAACATTTGTTACATGTATAACCCCAAGCTGTTTCCTCAAGCATGAAACTTCAGCTTGGAGCCTTCAGTCATCTACCTCCAATCCTTTCACACTATGAACCATAAGTATACATTAGAATGCTTCAGCAAAATGATCTCTTACTGTGGCCCAAACTCTGGAAATTTTTGCCCTTGGCTATATGGAGCTAACCTGTTATTTCTAAGTTTAAATCCAGTCTGACTACCCATTTTAAGTGCTTTAGGTGCTACTGATTTTAGGTACTTCTTTACCAAAATCATCAGTCAATCTCCATTTCTCATTAACAACCTATCATTTCTATGTACATTGTGCGAAATAAGTAGGAATGCTGCAACAGGAATGTCTATATTTAAGTTAGGTTTCTGTAATGGCTAATGTATCTGACTTGTTCACGAAAAAAGCCAGGAATTAAGCATATCTAACTAATCCTTCATGCTTTCACAATTAAGATGGGTAATGTTAGTCATTTTTGGATGTGATAGAGCTGTTTTAGAACCGTTATTAGCTATAAGTGCTACAAATGCACTTAAAAAGCATATAATGTAAAATGGTCACTAATAGTTATGGAAACAGTGAATGGTTTGGAGCAGCCAGAGGTGTTTTTATATAATCGACTTTTTACATTTTAACTATGTGAATGTATCGCTAATGTCTAGCAAGTTTAACAGGGTAGTTAGGAAATGAGGGGAATTTGGCAGTACAGCTGATAATGTTAGTATGGGCTAGTATTGCAACAGTATGCACTGAAACAGAATAAGAATACATTTTGGCAAGAGCTTAGATTTTGTTAAAATTTATGGAAACTTTGTAGAATTATAGTGCGTAACTTTAGGTTGTCTAGTTGTGTATAATGTGTGTTTTGATTCAGAAAATTACTTTCAAGTTAAAGTTAATACATTGTAGGAATTGTTATTTTGGTAGTCCAGAAGGATTTAACTTGGCCATGATTATAAGAGGTGCTGCAAAACTGATGTTGCTAACTAACAGTGTAATAAGGATGCTGAAAGTTGCATATTGTATTGTTAGTTAGTGGAAAGGAGTACAACAGAAAGTGGAATGCTAGATAATGACTTACAGAGACATGGATGAATTAGTGATGGAATTAATAGTAAATAGTTAAGGAAATTATGTTGGGGGGTAGGTGGGTAGGAATGGATGAATTAGGGCCCCTATTTCCATGCTGGTGTGAAAAGTATCTGTTGCCTGTCCTATGCCGGGCTTAGCCAATCATGTTGCATAACAACAGATTATTTCAAAGTGGAAAAATGGTATTTATTTATTTATTTATTTGCACTTTGTTGACTGGGTTAATCCTGCTGGGAAATGCCCACTTTCAGAAGGGACCTGGGGAAAAATTAAACTAAATTGCATACATTGTAAAGGTCCATACAGTATAAATAATATTAGAAAATATCAGCATACACATGCATAAAATATATTCTGGATTATGCATCTGGTAAGTTATATTATTTTTTTTGTTTGCTAACCATATAAACCCACTGGACAAAACTGCATTTTCAGAGGCAACCTGGTAGCATTGTCTGACTTGCTCAGGGTAATGTTGTTGTTGTTGTGTCTTTCAGCTTTTCCTGGTTAGGGGTCGCCACAGCAGAACTCCGGTCTGCTAATGATTGGCAGTAGATTTTTACGTGCCGAGTTGCCAGCCCTGACACACAACCTTTAACGAAGGTACGCCCATTCATGCATGTCTCCACACAGAAGATGCTCTAGCTGAGAATCGAACAAGACAACATCTTACTGTGAGGCGACAACGCTACTGCAGCACCACCACTGCAGACAAATGGCAACTGTATGAATCAATAGCTTGACAAGAGGAAGTAACTCATTAACAGTGTACAAACCTTAATTCTTTGTACTATCAGACCAATTAGCATCAGAAATGTTTAAAAACTTTGTAGGAAATGCAGGATGCAGTAGATAGAGGACCAAAAATGCATGACAATTAGGTGGTGGTTCATGCATTTTAAAGGGACATGGATGTAACACTCATAGGTATAGATCAGTAATTAGATGGAAGTGTCAAATAAAAAAATAGAAGATACAAATTATAAAGGATTGTGTCTGTTTAAGGCATTCTGTATTAAAATGGATGATTACAAATAAGTATACATGTTTTTAAATAAACTATACAGGAATTTTTTCTACCGAGCTGAATAGACAATTTTTTTAGAACCACTTATACGCAGGTAGGAATAAAAATTAAACTCAGCCTCTGTGAACAAAGTTCATCTTGATAAGAAATGAGAACTTATATGTAATATGCAGCTAATAAATCTAGAAGAATCAAGCCATGTTACTTTCACATCAGCACCTCTCGCTACCTAACTCATCATTGCTAAACATATCCTCAGGCCTGTTGTACTGTTTATTGTCCATAGCTGTACATATATTTGGTTGCTTACTCCACTACTAAGTGTCACTTCTATCATGTTACCTTGAAGACAGCAGTAACCTCATTTGTTTTGTGTAATTTAACACATTCAGGCATGTTTGCTTCAGTTAATTTAGGAGTTAGCTATCTATGCTAAGGAAGAAATATTAGGAAGACATTCAAACTGCCTTTGGTATAAACTCATTTTAGACTTTCCTCATAATACAAATATAGTAATGTACCTTCAAATATTCTATCTTTACATGTGATTTGCAATTTAAGACTGTAATACATTTTAATAAAACATATATATAAAACTCAGTTTTACCACTACAACCTCTCCCTTCTGATATTATTATAGCCATATATATATATATATATATATATATATATATATATATATATATATATATATATATATATATTAGAACAGTATTAATCCATTTACTAAAAATCTGCACATGTATATTTCATTATAATTTGGTTTAGAGCAATATTTTAAATTTAAATTTTACTCAGTCCCTCATAATATGCCGTGCATCACAAACAAGTCTTGTCAACAGTGATTTTTTCTTCATGTACCTTTTTATTTTTAACATTTAGGCTTTTTGTTATCAGAATCTGAAGGATTAACATTTTGTCACACCTTTATAGAATGGAAATAACACAACAAGCAGAATGGGTATTACAAATGTTAGCTTTGCTGCAGGAGCTTGAGTCTCAAGAGCTTAAAAACCAGAGTCTCCAAACCAGGGACATGAGCGCCATGTAGCTTCTGTAGGCTGTAGTTCATGGTCTGACATAAATACGAGTCTGAGCAAACTGCCTTGGCGAGGAAGAGCTGGTCACACTCAAACCGAAATACTAGTGCTGGCAAGCAGCTTGAGGGGCCAGTAGGGTTTTTCTACGACTAAGGAATGCAGAGGGATTTAGTACTGGGGCACTTTCGTTTCACATTTCTAACCTTTCCTTCTAGTAATGGGGATTGAATGTCTAATAGCTGGATATATATGTGCCAGAAGATGCATCATTTGCCATTTTTGTCGTCAAGCCTCAGTTTAGGCATACAAATACACTTATGTGTGTTTAGATATTATTGTTTCAGCTGAAGATAATTAAACTTTCAGTTTTAGTGCTGTCCATAGAATTAAACTGCACATAGATCAATAGATATGTATGCCTCTAGCTTTTCAATAAAAATTGTGGTTTAGCTTACTTTGCTTATATCAAAAAATGTATACAAATGCAATTCTTGTTGTTGGGTATCACTTTCAAAGACCTTTGATTTTGTGAGTGAAAGGTTTTGGGTAATCCAGTCTCTGCTGCTGAGATTTACCAATTCTTAGAGTCATTGTTGTCAGAATCATTAGAATCCCATGATAACAGTTGGCATGTAAGCACAAACTCAATGGTCGTTCGTCTTCATTGTATTTGTTTGTACTTGTATTATTCCCAGAAAAGTGTTGAACTTTAGCTGCCAAGCAAGTGAATAGACTGAGGCAAAAAATAGTTCTAGTAATATTAAGATTTTCTTAATGTAGTTTTTGCATTGTTTGACAGAGGCAGTAGGAGTGTGTGTGTGTGTGTGTGTGTGTGTGGGGGGGGGGTGTTTCTTTACCCTCTACAGTCATCCCTAAACAAGTCCTCAACAATGAATCACATCTGTCTAGGTATGCACAACAGCACAGTGAATGGTCTTTGGGTGTTGAGCAGTATTTGGTAGGGCTCAAACTATATTTATCTTTGGAATGTCTTTATACAGAATCTCACATTCAATTTTAGATCATGACATTAAGTATTAGATGGTTTAGGAATGGCTGCTATAGTTTTCTTAGTGGAAAGTTTGTAAAATAGAAACAAGTCTTTAGCAAAGTTTGTAAAATAGAAACAAGTCTTCAGCAATAACAGAGCAATGCATCATAAGTTGAGGTGTGCTCCATTCTTCAACTGGGTGAGGCTGTGGCCATTTTCATAGATCTCCATGAGAATCTCTTGAGGACTTAATTTCCTGGTAGAATTCAAATTTCCAGGGACAGGGCTTTCAGCCACTTTAAATAGGTTTTACTACATACTTTTAGCAGTGTATTCTTTAATGCCCTGTCTATTGCATTTTTGTTTCATTTTGACCTGAAGATTAGGAATGATGAGGGCAGTGGAATTAATTGTTTCACATTTAATGCTTTACAAAGTTCTTTAGTAAGTGATCAGTAAAACTGGAGCTCAGATTTAGATCAATAGTGCGAGGAACTCTAAATATGGGGAGGAATTCCTATTACAGCTTGTTGGCACTTGTTCTAAAAAAAAAAAAAAATATATATATATATATAGATATATATATATATATATATATATGTGTGTATGTGTATATATATATATATATATATATATATATATATATATATATATATATATATATATATATATATATATATATATATATATATATATATATATCGTGCAAACAATAACTACATCAGATTTAAACAATGGACTGTATGAAGTTAATATGTAAATATACAATGAAGCCCTCAAGGGACAGCACACATCTGATACCTGCAAATAAAAAGTTTATATATATTGTAATATCAGAGAAGAAAAAAAGAGGTACAAATTAGTTATTACTAATCATTTATATGAAATAATTCTTACCGATATGGCAGGCTGTTATCAAATAAGGAAGTAATTTCTCTGGGGCTGCCAATCATCAATTTTGATGTTTTTATAATTTAAAAACTCTTTTTTACAATAAATTAAATTGAGATTTTTTTCCACTTCTGATGCTTCATGTTAGAAAAGTATAACTCTATTAAAATCAAAAAAGAATTTGTCATTACACATTTTTACAGAATCATTGCAATTACTATGAACTTGTAACTTGTAACCTGACTTGCTGCTTGGATTAGATAAGTGACATGTTTAAAGTTGCACAGTATTTAAAAATAATGGAGATAGAAGGGATCAAACCCTGTACCTTGAAGTGCAGGAAGCAACTCTTTAAGGATGCAGAGCCTTTAGCCTCCATGTTAATTGCCAGTAAATTATTTTTAGCTTTAAAAATTAAAATATATCCTGGCTCTTATACTTACGTTAGGATGACTAAATGTAAGGAAGTTTGGAGCTATTTTCATTCATATTGGATGAAATGTTCTCGGCTTTAAGGTCACACTGACTGTCATTAGAGACCATGCAGCTTTCTTAGGTAATGTAGCTTGTACAGGTGTTAAACCTATTGTTCAGAAATCACATATAGAAAAGTCAAGACAGTACGAATGAAAAAGTTTGGATAAATAGTATCAGCCCATTTAAAAAAAGTGGGAATCTGTAGAACATCCAGTCCTAATTTGGGGATATGAATTTAGAGATGATGGAGTTTATTTCTCAAGACAAGGGAAGAGAGTTTTGCGGAAGATATATTGCACTATTTAGCCAACACAAAACAGAAACTTAGCAGTTCACAGATAGGAAATTTTGATTTATCTTTGTTGGGTCTTATGTAAGCAGCATCAGTAATAATGTGATTCAGAGTGATGAGAGAGCCACATAGACAACATCTCATTAGGAGCTCATTATCACACATCTGAATCAAACACTGAGCTGTTACATGTAAATGAGCTAGTGTTAGCGCTACCGACCCATGCATCACATGCCATAAATACACTGACATGCAAAACACACACACACACATATTCAGACTGACACAATCTTCTCCATACACACACACACACACACACACACACACACACACACACACACACACACACACACACACACGCACATACTCACATACTCTCTTAGATTCCCACAATCTTGTCCTTAGACACACACACATACACACACACACACACACACACACACACACACACACACACACACACACACACACACACACACACACACATAAATATGCACAAGCACACATAAACACATACAGTATGCACACACACACACACACAGATTGCTACAATCTTCTTGCATACAGACACACACATACACACACACACACAAATATGCACAAGGACTCATAAACACATATGCACACACACGCGCGCACACACACACACACACACACACACACACACACACACACACACACACACACACACACACACACTCAGATTGGCACAATTTTGTTTTTGCAACACACACACACACACACACACACACACACACACACACACACACACACACACACACACACACACACACACACACACACACACTCAGATTGGCACAATTTTGTTCTTGCATACACACACACACACACACACACACACACACACACACACACACACACACACACACACACACACACACACACAGTTTCATAGCATTTACCTCCTCTGGGGCCCTACAGCTCTGTTTCTGCCATAAGACTGAAAGGATGTACATTATCAAATGATGGCGTATATATTTTTTTGCTTCATTCTACAAATAGCAGAGTAGAGCTGTTCTTTAATGTACTCTACCACATTATTCTGATTTTGGTGAAAAGCTCTTGGGAGGCTCACATGGCTAATTAGCATTAGCAGAGACGCTGGACTGTTACATCTACATATGGTCTGGTGTAGCACTGCAGAATAGACCATGCTTGCCTCATTGATGATGCACCCTTCTCTGAATCAGAAACCTATACTGCAATGCTCAGACCTCCCAAAAGCAGGTTTAAGCATTGTGATATGGGTTAATGATCCCAGACTTTTGGTTCTTTTTACTACAACAGGCATTCTAACAAAAAGAAATAAAAAAAAATCACGTGGAGGTTTTATGACAGGAATTTAGGATTGTTATGAGACCTGTGATTCTTATATCTTTGAAGATAACACCAATTCAACAAACCGTGTAACTGTGACAATATAGACAACCCTGAAACAGATTACAATTGTTGGAGTATAGAGCATTGAAGTCAAGGATTGTAGACTTAGAGGAAGTCATACATTGTTCTAGTGAAACACAGGAAGGAAACGATAACTGCCAAATACTTGAATTTACCAGCGATAGACTGGAATATTGTTGGCTCTGCCAACAATAGTGGGGAAATGGTTAACTGTGGACATACAGGAACAACAATTGCTGCAGATTCTAAACAGGTCTACTATGCTGTATTTTTTGTTTTGTATCCCTAAGAAGATAATTGTTAGTTTGTGTTAAGATTTAATGTCTTTGATGTGCAGTGATAATGGAGTTATAAAAGTCAGACTACTGCTATTTAATTCTGCCAAACTGAAAATGAAACCTTTGCACAGACGATTAATAACAGACAATATGGAAGCAAAATAGTCATTGTGCAAATTTAATTGCTGTAAGCCATTTAATGGAAAGACAGCAGGAACAAGTTATCAAATGTTAAAATGAAAATTGTTTGAATGCAAAAAATTGAAAACAAAAGTTTAAACTCAAGAGATAGGTACTCAAAGGCGCAAGGATATATTTTAATAAGTGCAAGATAATAAAGGTGAGAGAAATTTTTGAAAAATGGAAATGGGGTAGATTATACCTTAAAAAATAAATCAATTAAATGGGCAGACAAATTAAACATATTATAAGATAATGTCAGAAAAAATGAGGGGAAAATTATGTGAGGATATTGAACACAGTAGCGAGACATTTTTATGTTACTAGATTGTAGCTATATGTACAAAATTTTATGCTGAACAGTTTGGATCCATAAAGGGAGAAGTAAATTGTGATATCCATAATCCAAACTACCCATCATACCCCCAAACTCCCCTCCCACACTTCACCCATTAAAGTAAGCCTACCCTTCAGAGTTTACTGCCAAACACTACTTATCCTGATAAACTACCAAACAATTAACCTAAACCATAATCTCTTAATCAAATAAATTTACTTCCCAACTTAACTCACTCCTCACTACCAACCTAAAACCAACATCGTGACCCTAAAGCCTCTATCCCTACTTACTCAAATAATACTTCTAATTACCTTAATTTACTTAAACTATATCACCCAACCTACTAATGCAAACCACTCCCCCCATTTCACACCACTAACCCATCCTCTACAAAGTACACATTTACTGTTACCCTTATATCTCCCAGTCTCTACCCCTCTCACCATTAGCATGCTCTTCCCCTATAGACTCCTACCTAACGCTAAAACCACTGTTGCCAACTACACTACTCTAATGTCCACAAAACTCTCTACTTGTATATTACACCCCAAACAAACCAAATACCTCATCCATCATCTTATCTCTATCCTTTTCTTTGGGGACATCCACCCAAACCCAGGCCCTTCTACCACAATTAATCCAGCCCCCCAACCCCCCCCCCCAAGCAACAGGCAAACCCCTCCACTTCTCAGCTCTAAATACTCAGACCCTATGTAACAAAATTCCAAACCTTCATGCCTGCCTTCTATATAACCAGCCCAATATTCTCTCCATCTCAGAAACCTGGCTTAAGCCCCACATAAAAGATTCGGAATTAACTCCTCCCAACTACCGCATGTTAAGGAATGACAGAACATAAAAAATGGGGGTGGTGTAGCACTCCTTTACTCAGTATCCCTCTTAGTCACCCCCTATACCAAACCCTTTCCCAAATTTGGCAAGGCAGAAATGATACCAGCCCTACTCTACCTAAACAAGCATAAACTCATATTTGTTCTCTCCCTCTATATTCCCCCTGGAGACAATATCTCATCCCTTGAAGATATTCTCTCCTGGGTCTCCACCAACATTACTCACAAAACCATAATCTTTGGGGACATGAACATAAACTGGGCCGCAATTCAGTCTCCCACTAACTCACTCAAGTATTAACTTTATATAACTTTACGCAACTAATCAATTCCACTCCACTACTGGAAGTACAATAGACTGGATTCTAGTATCCCATCCTCACTATATCTCTGATAGTGGTATTTTCCCAGACCCACTAGCTGACCACTTCTCCACTTTTGCCTGCCATCTCCCCTCTTCCATACAACTAACTCACACCTATATTTCCACTTGCTGCCTAAAATACTTCAATTCTGAAACCTTCTCAAATGCACTAAAAAGCACAAACTGGAACCCATTAAAGACTCTTCCCCTAGATACTGCTCTCTCCTACTTTAACTCTAGTTTCACAAACCTACTAGCAGCAGAAAAGAATACAAAACTATTGAAAAAACAAATAAGCGTTCACGAGTAGGACTGCCAAAACTTATTTTAACGCAATTTTATTTCCACACAAAAAAGAGCGTTTTCGCTTCTGTCCCTACAGAAGCTTCATCAGAATACACTAAAAGAGCGCCAACTCTTCAAATTTAAAACAGCAATAGTGGCAGAAGTGATGTCACTTCCTCTCATTCATCAGTGTTAAAATTATTAACCCTATAAAGGGCATATTAAAAAATGTGACAGTGAACTTTATAAAACTAAAACAACCAGCTGATCATTCTAAAACCATATACATATCTAAGCATCACGAAGAGCATAAAAAGCATCATGAAGCGCAATAAATAAAACAAACCTCGTAATATAGGGAAATTCATTTCATAAAACTATTACTACTGAAATATAATACTAAAAATTAAATAATAATATAAGTCATGCACTGACATTATTATTGCATAAATAGATTAAACAATTCCTATATCAATAATTATTCAATAAATAGAAACCAGCAATCTAAAACCAACCCACTTTTACAAAAGTAATAGAAGGAAATTACTATTCATTTAAATAAGGCCACTCAGTCTTCGTATATCACCTTAAATAACTTGTATTTCAACACAGAGGAGATGTTACAATTCTCATTCAAACCGGGGGCTGAAAAGGCATCCAAAAGGATTTGCCATTCAAGTTCCTGTGTTTCTAAAATTAACGATTGAGGTCCACCTCTAATGTCTACTGGAATCTGGTCAATAGCCATAAAGTGAAAACTGTGTCCTGCGTGACTCAGTATGTGTTTAGATAAAGCGTTCTCGCTTTTTTTGTTTTTTATAGCATAAATGTGTTGGTATATATGGTCACGAAACCTGCGATCCGTCTTCCCAACATAGTACGCAGGACAACAGTCGCAAATGGCTACATAAACAATAGATCTTGTGTTACAATTTACTTTGTGGTTAATAAAATATTTCTTATTCCTAATGGAAAACGAATTCCCTGTTCGAAGGAATTTACACCAATTACAAAAACCACAAGAATATGTACCTTTTTGTCTAGTGTAAAAATTAACATCCTTGTTCCTCTGAAGGAGCTCCTTCAGGTTACTACCCCTTTTGTATACAATAGAGGGGTACAACCCTAATCTCTCTTGTAAACCTGAACTACTAATAAAATGCCAATTTTTATGAATGATGGAACAAAGGTTCTCAGAATTTTTGTTGTAAGTTGTAACAAAACTTGTCGTGTAATTACTTTCCTTTATGGTCACACTAGGGTTGGAATCTACAAGGAGTGAATTGCTAATAGCCATTTCAGACATATCATCTCTAAGATGTATTGAATTTTGTTCATTGTCAGAGAGCAATGGTTGGTATGTGCCATTAGTCCTCTTGAAGGACACTTCAGCTATCAGGGCACGGTTCATAAACAAGTCCTTCAAAAATAAACATTCATGTTCAAAAGCCTGGGCTGTACTACACATTCGGACAGCCCTGACTAGTTGTCCCTTGACTATGGACCGTTTTTGTTTCCATGTGTGACTGCTTGAAAAGTGCAAAAAGGAATTGCAATAGGTTGGTTTCCTGAAGATGGATGACCGAAAACTGTTGTTACCCGTGTCCTTAACTAACTTCACATCCAAATAGTCTATCTGACTAGTTGAAAAATGGTACGTGAATTTCAAAAATTCAGTCGTCCCATTCATGTAGGTAATAAGATCATTTACAACATCCTCACCGCCTTTTATTAAAATAAAAACATCATCTAGAAAACGAGTGTAAAATTTTGTACATTGCTTAAAGACTAGATTATTGAACAAGAATGTTTTCTCCCAATAAGCAACAAACAAATTTGCTACACTACCACCACAAGGGGAGCCCATGGCAATCCCTTGTTTTTGAAGGTAGTAGTGGTTGTCAAAAATAAAGAAATTGGAAGAAAGAACAATATCCAGTAGTTCTGTTACAACAGCAATGTCATTATTTGGTGCATCAAAATCTCTCAACATTAACTCAACCCATTCGACAGCTTCCTGGTGAGGTATGGAAGTATAAAGATCCACCACGTCGATGGTGAGGAAGTTGAGGGAAGCATCAAATTGTAACTCATTTATAGATCTCAGAAAATGTGACAGTGAACTTTATAAAACTAAAACAACCAGTATTATTATTTAATTTTTAGTATTATATTTCAGTAGTAATAGTTTTATGAAAGGAATTTCCCTATAGTACGAGGTTTGTTTTATTTATTGCTCTTCATGATGCTTTTTATACTCTTCATGATGCTTAGATATGTATATGGTTTTAGAATGATCAGCTGGTTGTTTTAGTTTTATAAAGTTCACTGTCACATTTTTTAATATACCCTTTATAGGGTTAATAATTTTAACACTGATGAATGAGAGGAAGTGACATCACTTCTGCCACTATTGCTGTTTTAAATTTGAAGAGTTGGCGCTCTTTTAGTGTATTCTGATGAAGCTTCTGTAGGGACAGAAGCGAAAATGCTCTTTTTTGTGTGGAAATAAAATTGCGTTAAAATAAGTTTCACAAACCTGCTCAACTCCTTTGCCCATCTAAAAACAAACCATACAAAAAAATAACCCTGTACCCCGGTTAACAAAAAACACCTTAGCTACTATGTGACTCTGTGACAAAGCCTGGACAGATTATCATAAAAATAAAACCACTATCACCCTTAATGAATATAAAACACTATGAAATAAAGTCAAAAAACATATTACCTCAGACCGCAAAGCCTATTTCTCCACTCTCCAAGCCAACCACAGCACCAATCCCAAACTATTTTGAAAAGGAATCTCATCTCTACTCAACCTGGGAAAAAAGAAAACCCTTGCCCTAACCCAGATACCCCTGACATGGACTTAGCCATCCAATTTAACTCTTTCTTCATAGAGCCCATAAGCAAGCTAACATTGTCCTTCACCAACACCTCTGTGACCTCTCCTTAGCCTGCACCCATCCCTTCTCCCCTACCATCCCTTGCTCTCCACCCTTCTCTATCAATCCCATCTCTTTATCCGCCATAAAAAAACTTGTCCTAAAATTAAAACCTGGTTCCAATGCCCCTGATGAAATTCCCTCCTACTTCCTAAAAGTAGCCGATAAGCCATTGCTCTTCCTATCAGCATACTAATTAATCAGACTGTCTCAGAAAGCCAGGTCCCCCCAGCTCTGGAAGAAAGCCTTTATTATTCCTCTACATAAAGGAAGTAATAATAATGACATTCCAAACTTCCACCCAATTGCTATCTTATCCCCTATTTCTAAGCTTCTTGAAAAGTGTATCTACCAACAGCTCTTACCCTATCTCATCAACAACAGCTTCTTACCCCCACACAGCATGGATTTAGACCTGGTCAAAGCACCTCCACTGCTCTCCTCTCCTTCCTTGAAACAATTAACAAAAGCCTTGATTCCAGCCATTTCGTGTCCACCCTTCTCCTTGACCTCTCCAAGGCATTTGACACTATTTTCCACAACCTGCTTCTTAATAAACTCACCAAACTAAACCTATCCCCTTCCTGTACCAAGTGGTTTTCCAGCTACCTCACAACCGGACAACAAGCAGTCAAATGGAATAAAGCCACTTCACCCTTCCTTAATACTCCCACAGGTGTCCTCCAAGGTTCCATTTTAGGCCCCCTACTATTCAATACATTCATTAACAACTTCTACCAAGCCATTCCAAACTCCAGCCTCATCCAATATGCCAACGATTCTACCATTATCTGCTCCTTCCTTCTATCCCCACTCTAAATAAGCTTACCCAAAGTGCCTTCTCCTCTACTGAGCAGTGGATGGTAGACAACCAGCTGGCTCTTAATGCAACCAAAACTAAACTTATGTTGTTCACCACCTCCAAAACCTCCTCCCTAGATAAATACTCATTCATAATCACCAGCAAAAGCAATACCCCAGAGAAATAGTATTTGACACTAAACTACTAGGAGTACTCATAGCTGATCAAATATTTACAAGCAGATATAAAAAAAGCAAAAAACTTGGCATGCTATACCACCATAATGGTTATATCTCTCCTTCCACCAGGCTCATACTAGCCAGTACTTACCTCATCCCATCCCTCCTATATGGTGCATCTATCCTCACCAACCTGCAATCCTCCCTCAAAACAAATCTCTCTTCTAACTATAACAATATATCAAAATTTGCGGCAGATCACAGAGTCATTTCTCACCACTGTAATTCTCTTCATCAACTAAACTGGCTTGAGCTACCTAACCTCCTCACTTATACCCAACTCATCGAAGCACACAAACTCATTTACAACCCCTCTCTTTGTCCCTCCCTAGCCACTACCTTTGAAATGCATGAACCAAAATGACTTCTAAGATCTAATTCCCAAAAACTATAATTAAATTGCACAAACCCACATGTCCAGCTGAGAATCACCTAATGTCCTTCTCCCTTGCACGACTCTGGAATTCTCTACCATCTTCTATCTGCATCACCAGCAGTTTCTCCTCATTTAAAACCTTACTGCATTCACATCTAACTTCACAATGGAAGTACTCTTATTCCCATCCTACCTAATCCTTCTAATACCACTTCCTACTCTCTTAGAACAAAATACACCATCACTGCCTCTTATAGTTCCACAGCTCTAGTGAACTATTTGAACAACTACTTAACAGTTACCCTTTGCTGCTTCTTTTGTAAAAAAAAAAATGTTTTTTATTGCTGTTTAATGAACTGTACTAATGTATTCTATTATTGTTAACCTTTTCTTATCATATTTACTTTGTATTCCTATGAGATAATATGCAGTGTATATGTGCAATGTGTACTATGCATTTGTATTTTTCTGGAGCTTTTCTCCCCAGGACTCCATTGAAAACGGGCTCCTTGTGGCCCAATGGACTATCCTGCCAAACTGAAAATAGTAAATAAATAAATAACATCTGGTTAATTTCAGATACTGAAATTAACTTAGATTATGTCAAAAGCATATTAGAAAAACCGAACATTAATAAAACATAGAGGGAATGAATTTTGTAACAATGACCTAAGAACACATCAACATGAACTTACAACACCGTTGCTTCTGTTATTCAATAGGACATTTAAGTATGGAGAAGTTCTTCAAGATTGGAGACATACACTTGCCAAACCAATTTTTAAGAGAACTCGAAAAAGGACAAATGAAGAGTCATATAAACTCATAAGTTTAATTTACTGTTGTCAATAAATAATGGAAAGGTTGGGAATCGAAAACATACATCAACAGATATATGCTGAAAGCAGGTCTAGAATAACATGAGTGGATGTATATAGTAATAATAATAACAATAACAACTATAAACAACGTAACTAGCTTTAACATTTGATAGGATCATGCCTAAAATACTGATAAACAAATTGGAAAATGAAGTATTAATGCAATCTTGATAAGATGGCTATAGGAACTGGACAGGTGAAATCTGAGGTTACAGTGAAGGTGTCCTGTAAAGTTCTATCTTGTACCTATACTCATTTACCTCACATTTTTCTAATTTGTCTTTTTCACCTGAGGCATTCTACAGGTCTGTATGTAGATGACTTGAAAATGGAAAAAGCTACAGCTATTACATCTGATATGGACAAGTCATGTCTCCAAAACAACTTGATTAAATTGACTAATTAGACACAGGAGAATAAAATGATAATAAATACAGCAAACAGTATGGGATTAGGGAGACATGGAAAGAAGGAAAAGTGTTTAATATGGCACACAGCGATTGAAGGTGAATATTCAGTTAAGGGCTTGAGTCTTTTGAGTTTTTCTGATCACATCAACAAATTATTTAATGACAGCTGTGACACTATACAGTGCATAAAAAAGATGTATAAAGACTGGGAAATCATTGTAAGTTATATTAAATGCAAAATAGAGTATGGAATAACATTATGGAAAACATTATAAGAAAACCAGTATGAGCAAATTGCGAGTACAACAGAAATATACCAAGGACATCAATAGATGTGATAGTTATTTTGAAAGATTAAAATATCTGAACTTTGTCTCATCTAGATATTTAAGAAACATACCCACATGGAGGAATTAGAATATCAGCAAGTTGTATGACAAAGGAAAGAATTTTGACCAAAATTAAGAAGATTAATTCATAGAATGATAGAGCCCTTCTCTCTAAAATAAACAACTAGGAGCTTAATAAAATCAACCAAAACAATACTTTGAGGCTAAAATAGCTACTGAAGCCAAAGACAATCACAAAACATTTTTATTTGTTTGTACTCTCAAAAGTAGAACACAGTAATGTGCTGAGGTGATTGTGAGCAATGTCAACCTACACTGAGGCGGAAGATATAGCTAGCCTACTACCTGATAAATTTAACTCTAACTTTATTCACTTCTCCCCTCTGTCCATCCCTCAAGATATGCTTGAAAATGTCTTGCCTCTTGCTATCACAAAAGACCAAGCCCTAAAAGTATTATTAAAAGCTAAGAATACTCCATCAATGGGTCCTGGCGATATCTCTGGATGCATCTTAAATAGCTTGAAGTATGATTTAGCCACAGCCCTAACAAAACTGTTCAGTCTCAGCCTCCATATAGATTTTGTACTAAAGTAAATGGAGAATAACTACAGTCACTCCCCTGCATAAGGAAACACCTTCCACAGACCTAAGCAATTCCAGACCCATAAGTTTGACCAACCTCATATGTAAAGCCATGGAAAGATTTATCATGGAACTAATCAATCTGGGCATAGGGAACCCTTAAATACTGGACCTGCCTCAGTTTGAATTCACCAAGGGCAGGTCATGTTTACTCATCCTGGTGAAATGTTTTAAAAGGTCACTAAAGCAATGGATGCAGGCAAAACTGTACACACCATACACCTTGACCTGGCCAAAGCTTTTGACAAAATTTCCCACTTATGCATAGTAGAAAAGCAAAATAAACTGGGAATAAACCTCTATATCACACACTGGATTGCCAACTGGCTCACAGACAGGATACAGATAATCAAAATAGGGGAAGTTACCTCCACAAAGAGATCAGCCACCAGTAGAGTCCTCCAGGGTTCTGTGCTAGGATCTGTCCTGTTTGACACTTACTTTTTTTGAAGCAAAAGCCACTTCCAAAGAGCTCTGGCTGACTAAGTTTGCAGATGACTGCAAGGTAGAAGCAGTCAATGAATCCCCAAAAGACTTAGTCATCCTGCAAGAAGGTTTATCTCAAATAAATAACTGTTGTCAAAAATCATGATCTGAAGGTAAATGCCAAAAATTTATTGTATCCTTTGGGAAGTCATTTACACCAGGGAACTGCCACATTGACAATACCTCCTTAAGAGTTGACTCAGTTCAGGATTTGGGAACTCGTGTGGATAGTGACCTAACTTTTGACCAACATGTGTGTATTGTTATAAGAAAATCCTTCTAGACTGCACATCTTATAAACAAAGGGATTTGGCCTACATCTAAGGATGCTATTGTTCTCCTTTACTCAGCCATCATTAGGCAGTCATTGAATATAATGCCCCCTTTGGCATGTATCTGTCCAGACACATGCAACAACTGGAACAGCCCAGAAATATGTTACAAAAAGGATACAAGGCCTAAACAACAATTTCTACATGGACTGACTCAAAGCCCTGTCACTATATTTACTAGCCTACAGACTGCTATAAGGTGACCTGGGTCTGGGATTAAAAGCATTCTCCTAATCATTACTGATGGATTTACTGCAGATCAGAAAGCCAAATGGCATCAAAAATGCTGTGTTGAGGATCTAAACTTCTTCTGCAATATCATCAGAATGTTTGGAAGGACAGGTATATTTTGCAGAAGATACCACTACTGTGGAACAGACTCCCCAGCCCCATAAAGCAAAGTTCGTCCCTGTACATTTTCAAGTGCAACTTAGACCTATGGATGGGAAACAGAAAATTAGCAGATACTAAATTCTTTATTCCATGGGTGGGTCCCCTTAAACTATCTATGGTAAGATCCCAGTTATTCTCTTTAAGGGTAATTTATAATTATTCACCATGGAATGGGTGTCACCAATCTATAACCAAATGGGATAGGTGATCTCTCGCACCAATAATGTCTTTGGTGTCAGTGACTGAGAAAATCATAAATGTTGAAGCTGTGTTATTGAAGAAATGCTTTTATTATTTTCTGTTATGTGCAATCTTTGAATAAGCATTTCTTTTCTTTTCTTTTTGGCAGTCGCAGGCTAAAGGATTTGTTGTTTGTTAATGATAGTATATTACTTAGTTGCCTAAGAGTTCATGTTGTATATTGACAAATATGGTAAAGCAATGAACAAAATGCAATCACAGTTTGAATTACTAAATATATTCTCACTAATTGGTTGTAATCTCAGTCAGACTAAGAAGCCATCACAAATAAATAACCTATAATACACTTTTAG
Source organism: Protopterus annectens (assembly GCF_019279795.1). Classification (NCBI taxonomy): domain Eukaryota; kingdom Metazoa; phylum Chordata; order Ceratodontiformes; family Protopteridae; genus Protopterus; species Protopterus annectens. Next base: position 66,098,482 of record NC_056725.1, read on the forward strand.
AAACTGTAAATGGGGCCATGCAGTTCTAATTGTTGCCTGGAAACAATGTCCGAGGAGAATTGAAGGAATACGTTTTTTTACTTTTTTCTTAGAATGTAGTTTTGGAGTTTTGCATACAATTGAGGAAAATGGGTAATTTGTAAATGACAGGTCATGCATTATAATCTCGTCTTATGTTTTCATGGAAGTTTCTCTTAAGGAATGAAATTATGCACTTGATAGAGAAAACAAGGACTTGAAAGTTATGTCTGACATTTGAATTTTCTACTTCTTGATCAGTATTACTTATTTTAATCCCCATTAGTACTGGATAAATGGACCCCATTTTACATTTCCCATTGTCTTTTTTAAGATCGGTTATTTACTATGGCACCTTTTTGGTGGTATTGTTGGTGATGATTATTTGTCCCTTGTAAAAGATTATATAAAACTTGCTGGAATGCCCATAGAAGGAGATTACATTGCCTTATTTCTAGTTCTTTTTTTTAACCCCACCCCACCACACACACACATTTGCTACAGAAGGAGCTTACATTGCCTTATTTCTAGTTCTCTTTTTTAAAACCCCACGCTAACATACACACGTTTGCTTCTGCTTGCCTAGCTGTGAACCCAACATGCTAATTCTGTATCAGTATATAAATTAAACACACAAAAAGTGAAGACCTTCTCACTTAAATTAGTTTAAATCTGGTGAACAGACACATTCTGGCAAAGTGAAGTCCTCCTCACTTAAATTAGTTCAAATCTGGTGACATGTCTTTTGATTTCTGTCTATTTGTTCTGGTTTAATTCTTGCTATTTTTTTGTAGTTTTAATGTTGGTGTAGTTTTCCTTGTTTTTGGCACTCCTTATCTTTGTATGTTTTTACATTATTGGCTGACCCTCGGCCTTGCCTGGGGCACAGTTCCTGTTAGTAGTTTGTTTATTTTATTTTGTATTCTGATATTCAATCCATTTCAGTTTTTACCCCTCTGGTGTGTACTTTACCAGCCCTCTGAGCTGACTCTTACCCACACTCCTGGTTGTTCTTTACCCCTTGCCCCTAGCTACTCCCTCACCACTTTTTAATCTGCTTTGTTCCACCGTTTTTATTTTAGTTTGTTCTCTCTTTATTATCTTTTTCTTTGCGGCCATGGGCCTGCCTTGCCACATGGTGATGTTGGCGCAGCCACCCTCTTGCACCATCATCTCATCTTCAGCTAGCAGCTCCCAGCACCTTTCATGGCACCTGGCCCTTCCTCTTCCCCTGCCACAGCTCCCACACCCATTCGCTGGCCCCACTGGCCATCAGAAGCACACTGTTTCCCACCTTGTTATCTCTAGTCTCTCTTCTCCCCCTACCTACATTTTTCTCCTACCTGACGCGCTAGCTTGATGCCCTAATTTAGGCTGTCTCTCACCAGGATCCATTTCTGGATCCCCTGACCTCCATACCACCACCCACTTTTTTCCATTGGTGGTTGCTTCTCTAGTTCCATTACACAGAGCTTCCTTCTCTCCACCCGTGACTTATTCTCCACGTGGTGCACACTTATATGGTGCCCGTTACCTGGGCCACGTGGCTACATGCGGACGTTTTTAACTCTCTGGTCTCTCCAGCGGACGTTTTTAACTCTCCGGTTTCTCCAGCTTTCTACATCCACTGATACTTATATATTTTTTTCCTTTTATAGGTTATTTCTGCTGGGATCTACAGATTTCTATACTCATTAGGAACCCACACACTTAGCTGCAGACAGTAACTACATGTATTTTTTTCTATGTAAAAGCAGATTCTAGTTTTTATTGTGTCTCTGAGTCTCTTTATTTTGTATGTTTGTATGTATGGTCTAGCCTTAGGAAGTCAATATTAAGTTTTTTTTAGTCACGTTAGTTTGTGCTTTTTTTTTTTTTGATCTGTATGCTCAAACCTTAGTTAGTTGATATTTAGTTGTTTTTCCTCATACTCCTTGCCATCCTAGCCTAACACTACTGTACACCAACAATCACAGTATTAATAGCCATAGTGGCTTTTTCTGTATATATATATATATTGCTTGCATTTACACTTAATTTTTACAGTTATTATGTTTGCCAGCTAATATGTAAAGGGTATAGTTGTTCATCAAAAGGAGAGGACCTACGGTTTTCATCTACCACAACTGAACTTATTTTTAACTACAATAAAGTTGATTGTTTTTTTTTTTTTTGATACTATACAGTTTCTTGTCAATACTGTCTGTCAAGGGGCTTGTCTGCTTGGGGACTCCCTATCACAATAAAGGTCATGCCCTCTGGAGGTGGTTCCTCAGAGCTATGCCCCCTAGAGCTGTATACAAGTAGAAGCACTATACCACTCTCCCTCACTCTGGAACTATGCTTTGATAGCAATAATAAACAACGTTGACTGCTGAGGATTGACTTTCTGTCTTTTTTGTTTTTTGTTTGTTTTTGCTGTAATTTGCTGTTTTCACTTTATATTACATGGCCTAGCGGACCACTCACTGAGGACAGGGGACACAGTCTTACCTAGTGCCCTCACTGAGATTTTGTCCTGACTGCAAGTGTCTGTCTACCGCTATCCCCAGACACTGGACCGAGCCACCGGAAAGGCGGACTTCTTCCATCTGAAGCCTTGACCAGACCCCACCCAGCGGCTTGCCTAAGTCTGGAGCCTTTTTCAAGGCTTTCTGGTTAGACTCCACTATAGAGCCCCCATACAGGCTATACAGCAGGACTCCACTGAAAAGCCTTTCGCAAGGCTGCAAGGCCCTTGGCCGCCCAGTGAGTTCTGTCTTCAGGACCCTTCTCTAAAGCCTTTTTAAAGGATGACCAAAAGAACTCTGGCTGAGAGCCTTTTTAAAGGCTATCCAAAAGGTCTCACAGATTTTCTCAAGGCTACTACTTAGGATTCTCCACAGCCTTTTCAAAGGCTCTTAGAAAGGGACACCTCCAGGGAACCTTTTTAAAGGCTTTCCAACTAATTTTGCACTTCAAAAGCCTTTCTTAAGGCTATCTTCAAGGACTCATCTGTTCAGAAAGGACACTGCACCTACAGTGCACTCCCCTTAGCTGCATCTCAAGGGTAATTACTTTGGCATTTTTCCTCCTCACACAAGGAGAACTTTACCCCACATCCTCATAGGTTCATAGGTTCATAGGTAGGTACTAGGCTATCTGCCCAAAAGCATTTATAAGCCTAGCCAGAATGTGTTGGCTTTCGCCGTCCCCTTAGATTAGTTCCCTGCGCCTCTGTCCAGCAGAGCCATTGAAGTGATCCCTGAGGTAAACTTTCTGTTTCCTATCCACTCGTCAAGGTTTCTCTTGAAGACATTTAGTGAGAAGCTCTGCCTAATGTAGATTGGAATCTTGTTCTAGAGCATGTAAAGTCTCTGGGACAGGAATCTATCCATCTAACATGTCCTATGTATTGTTGTGGTAAGGTTTAGATCCCTGGAGCGTGTGGCTCGAGGGGATATGGTTTTCTTTAGGTGGAGCATGACCATCAGTTCTGGGTTGTACATGGCCTTGTATGTCAGGCAGAGATCACCTCTGAGTAGGCGTTATGCAACCGAGTACAACTGGAGTTTCTTCAGTCAAACTGCATATGGCATCTGCTTCAGGCCAGTGATCCTCTTGGTGAGGTACTTCTGTGGTCTTTCTAGTTGTTGCAGGTGTCTTGTAAGGTACATCCCAAATAGGGCATTATACTCTATGAATGAGTGATGCGTCGATTGACCCAATGACCTCTTTCGATCTGGATGCAAACCCTTTTGTGATTAGGTGGGTCACATAGAAGGATTTTCTGACCACTTTGGCAATGGTCGGTCTCCAGATTCCTTATTACGTCTTCCGTATTTAGGGGGCTACCACCTATGTGGTAGTTTGTGGGTACTTTGTTTTTTCCAAAAGGGATGACTATGCACTTTTTGGCATTTAGCTTGAGGACATGGTTTTGACACCAGGTATCTGTCTCAGTGAGACCCTTTTGGAGGATGTCTGTGTCAGCTGGAGAGTCAATTATAGCCCCTAGTTTACAGTTGTCTACAAACTTGGTCAGCCATAGTCCTCCTGTGCTTGCCTGTACCTCTGAGAAGTATATGCCTAACAGGAGGGGTCCTAGGACTGAGGCCTGGGGAATGCCAATTGTAACCGGTTTAGAGTCAGACCTAGCTCCTGCAACTCTTACCATGTGGTTTCTGTCTGTGAGCCAGTTGGCAACCCATCTCGTGATGTAGGGGTTTATGTTCAGGCTGGTGAGCTTGTCTATAATACCTGAGTGGAGAATGGTGTCGAAGGTCTTTGCAAGGACTAGGTAGGCTGTGTGGACCACCTTTCCCTCGTCTATAGCCTTGGTAACTGTCTCAAAGAAGTCCACCAGGTTTAGAAGGCATGATCTGCCATTAACAAAGCTGCACTGGGTAGTGTCCAGTGTTTGGAGGTTTCCTAAGTCTCTGTTAATGAGATCCATGATGATGTGCTCCATAGCTTTGCAGACCAAGCTAGTCAGGCTTGTAGGGCAATAGTTCCCGCGGTCCATTGTGGCTCCACCTTTGTGGAGTGGAATAACCGTTGCTGTGCGCCACTCTTTGGGCATGTAGCCTATGGAGAGGCTGAGTTTAAACAGTGTGTTTAGGTGAGGGGTTAGTTCATTTTTGAGCTCATGTAGGATGCAGCCGGGACACCATGATGCTGTGTTTTTGGCTTTGGAGAGGGCTGTTTTAACCTGAGTGTCTGTGTTTTCAGGGGCACTACATTCTTCTGGTATAGTTATGGGCCCTTTTGGGGGTGGGAGAGGGGTGAAGTTTGTACTGAACCTGTCTGCCAGGATGTTGGCTATATCGGTCGGTTCATTGTATTTTGTGCCATTCTGCACTAACTCTGAGGAGATCTGAGAATTGCCACTTAGATTCTTGACATAGCTAAAGAATGCCTTGTGGTTATCTTTGGAGTCCATGGCAAGTTTTCTTTCGAAGCTAGCCTTGGATGATTATATCAGAGAATGTAGTTTCTTGCTGATACTGATCAGGGATGTCTTCCCTTCTTGGGATTTTACTCTTTTCTGTACTAGTTTCCTCCTTCTATTGTATAGCTTGTTTATAGCAGGGGTCCATCAGACTGGTTTCCTTTTCTTGGAGGAGTGAGTCTTTGTTTTGTTTGGGATAGCACGATCCATGCATTCTTGTAGGTGCCCGTAGAGTGCATTAGTAAAGGATTTTGCAGCTTGGACAGCATTATCCTTTAGCAAGGGGGCTTTGAAACTTCCCACCTCGGTCTTAAGTAACGTGAAGTTTGCTTCTGAAAAGTTTTTCACGGTGGTTTCTTTGACTGGGGGTGGTGGCAGAATGTGGATATCCAGAGTGATTAGTTTATGGTCAGATCTAACCAGCAAAGGGTTGACCTCTGGTGTGGAACACCGGTCGCCCATGTTAATGATGACCAGGTCCAATATGTTGTCACCTCTGGCGGGAGTGTTGGCCAGTTGATCCTGGGCGATTGAGTTTATAAATTCTAGGAAATTTTGGGCAAGGTAGTTTGTACTTGAGTAGTTCTCCCAGTTAATGTTTGGGTAATTGAAATCACCCAATATCAGGGTGTTTAGTAGGATCTTTATGTTTTCCAGTGTTTCCAGGAATGCGGAGTGGTAGTCCTGGGACATGGTGGGTGATCTGTAGCAAGCTATAATTTGAATAGCAGTTTTTCCTGTTGTTATTTGCATGTGGATGATCTCTGAAGCATCGTGCTGTGCCACTATCATGGAGGTGTGGTATCCTTGATGAATATGGATCCTCCCCCGCCTTTTGTATTTCGGTCCTGGTTTTGTGGCCGAAATGTATGGTATGAGTTGTAGCCTGGTAGTGCTGGGGTGCTCTCTGGAGCCTCAAACCAGGTTTCTGTTACTGTTCATATATCAGTTTTCTCCATACTGAGGAGTGCCTTGAGTGCATTCATTTTGAGGTTTAGACTTCTGGCATTGAGTAGCATTACCCTCAGTTGTTTGTTACTTGTGCTATTTATGGCGGTGGGCTTGTCTTTTGAGCCTTGCCTAAAAAAGGCACTATGGGAGTGGCAAGAGCCTTGGCCAGTATTCAAAAGCCTAAGGGCGACAGGTGCAAGCCATCTCTGGTGAAGCAGCATGGCTTGTCGAGCATGTCATCCCAGGCTGACAGACACTGGATCCCCTTTGAATGACACCAGAAGCTTAGCCAATTGTTGAAATTGATAATTATTTCTCTATACCGTGGTATCATTTTTGGTGAGGGCAGGACGCTACTCAGGGTCAGAGTCATACCGGCCTGGGCTATGTGATCAGAGAGCTCCTCCATGTCTCTTTTCATGTAGTCCAGGAAGGCACAGCACAGGTCATTCACACCAACATGGACAATGACAGAGTCATATCTGTACTTGTTCTGGAGTGACCTGAGTGCTTGTGTTATGTGGCGGATCCTGGCACCTGACAGGCAGCTAACAGTAACCTTCTCCTTGTTCAGCCTAGTGAGTGGGACGTCAGTGTGCCTGACTATAGAGTCACTAATTACTAGTGTGCTGGGTATGTTATTTTGCCTTAAGGGCTGTAATTGTGTGGCACACTGGTTTTGTGAAGTATGTGTTTCATGGTTTGTGTTGGGGGTAGAGGGGACTTGGATGTCTGCTTTGGAGGTCTCTGTTGCTTTTGCAGATTTATATTTAGAGCCTCTGAGTATGTTTTTGTATATTTATGTGTGTTTTTTGCTGGTGCTGGTTTCATAGGTCTATGTGAGACTGGTGGTGTGATGCAAGAAATTCCCTTCTCCTCTTGACTGCCTTGTCCAGTCTTGGGTTGAGAGATCTTAGCCTCCAGTTTGGCTGTATAATTGCATCTCTCGCATGTATTAGTGTTTGGTGGAAGGAGGAGAGAGTTGTCTGTGTACATGAGGCAATTGTAACATTGCCTCAAAATGCCCAGATTCACCAGTTGGACTGGAGAGTACACCTGAAACTGCCCTTTGGACATGCCTGGATAGGTACAGTGAAATGTTTCACTGATTGGCTGGTGAGGTTGAATAGAGAGCCTTGGCCTTCTCTACAGTACAGGGGGGGGGGGTCTAGTGCTAAGGTTTATTAATGCTTGCTATGAGTTTTGAGCAAGTGCCGGGATGAGAAGTGAATGGTTTGAGTGCTTAAGTTGAAAGTTTGTCTAGTTCCAAGGGAAAAAAATTGAAGAATAGACTTTGTGGAGATGGGAATAGTTATACCATAGCTAACTGGCAACTACTAATTTCTGGGCTGAAACCACTCCTCCAGGGACAGATAGGCTGCTCAAAGCTCCCTCTCTCACAGTGAACAGAGAAACTTCCTTCTATCCAAGTAAGGTATGGGCAAACACATAAACTTGTAACACAGCCCTGAATTCAGCACTAACCTGAAAACTGGACTATACTAGCTTAGAAAGGCGGGAAAACAAGTATTTGTTTTTTTTTTCAGAAAATAAAGCAGATACGATCAAAAAACACTTTAAATGCACAGAAATGGCTATGACATTTGAGTGTGTAGCCTACAACAGTTAAACAGGTAATTTAAACCCAAAAATGACTTTATTAAACTGCAGGCAGTAAAATAAGTACAATATGTAGCTGAAACAAGCTTTTTAAATCACAGAAACTCTAGAAAATTGGCGTTTTAGGTGGAATTAGCTAAAGGCAGCAAGAAAATGCAGAAAAATTATACTTAATCACTCCAAAGTCTCTCTTTTGTCTCTCTGCTGCTGTAGAACTCTTCAGGGCACCAGGCAGGAGCTTGCTGAGCTGTATACTAGCACAAAAACCTTGCAAATGCGGGTTTCATAGCAGGGAAATGAAAGAGATAGAAAGTAGCCCAAAATGGCCAATAAACTACTAATTTCTGGGCTGAAACCACTCTTCCAGGGACAGATAGGCTGCTCAAAGCTTCCTCTCTCACATTGAACAGAGAAACTTCCTTCTATCCAAGTAAGGTATGGGCAAACACAGAAACTTGTAACACAGCCCTGAATTCAGCACTAACCTGAAAACTGGACTATACTAGCTTAGAAAGGCAGGAAAACAAGTATATATTTTGTTTTTTTCAGAAAATAAAGCAGATACAATAAAAAAAAAACACTTTAAATGCACAGGAATGGCTATCACACTTGACTGTGTAGCCTACAACAGTTAAGCAGGTAATTTAAAAACAAAAACAACTTTGTTAAAGTGCAGGCAGTAAAATAAGTACACAATGTAGCTGAAACAAGCTTTTTAAATCACAGAAACTCTAGAAAATCTGAGTTTTAGGCGGAATTAGCTAAATCCGCAAGAAAATGCAGAAAAATGATACTTAATCACTCCAAAGTCTCTCGTTTGTCTCTCTGCTGCTGTAGAACTCTGCAGGGCACCAGGCAGGAGCTTGCTGAGCTGTATACCCCTCCTCCAGACTACCTTTCTTGGTTTCTTAAATACACCAGTCAGAGAAATATCTATGCAGGACATGAAGAATTTCTTTATAACTTTATGTACAGGGAGAAAGAAAAAATAAATATGTTCTAAATGAACAAAAACGACAGTAAGCTTTTATATTTTAACACATTGGGATTAGAAATGAGGACTTGTATGCAATTTGTAGCAAGCAAATCAAGAAGCATAAAGTCATGCTTCTTTGATACAAACATTTCATGCTACTTAACCCATCACTGTCTAAATATATCCTCAGTCCCTTTGTACTGTTTATTTTCCATATTTGTACATGTAGTTGGTTCCTTGTACCACTGGTCAGTGCCAAGTACTTCCACTATATTACCTTGATGACTTGTACTGCAGAAGCTTTCTTTGTTTTGTATAAACTAACGCATTCAAGCATGCTAGATTTCAGTTCATTTAAGAATTAGTCCAACTGTGGCAAGGAAGAAATAACAGGAAAACATTTGAATTCCCTTTAATATTAACTCATTTTAGAAAACTAAAGAAACCGTGTTGGGTAAAACCTTGGTGCAGAAATAAATCCAAATGAAAGATAAAAAGTAAAAAATGCACCAAGATAACACACAGCAAAACGTTTAATCACATCCTTGTCCATTAACACTATACCGCCTCCTTTATCTGCAGAATGAACAGAAGTGGATTTTGAAACTTAATGCTGAAAAGTATCCTGGTTTGAATGCTACTACATCCTTGGTCCCTTTTTTAAAGGCTAGACATCTCAAGCATTAAGATTAGCTAAGTTCTTTCAAAATTAGTCTATGTATTTAACTAGCTTTTAGTTTCCAAGTATTCTATTTAACTGTTTCCTGCCTAGTATTTTTCCATGTTTTATAATGATTTTTAAGTTTTTAAGGGCTTTCTCATGTATAGTATTTGATTAATTTTTGTACAATGTTTTTAAGCAATGCTTTTTTTAGTTTGAGCATGAGGCTTAATTGTTTTTCACTGCTACTTAATCATTGTGTGATTTTATTGATTAATTGGCATTTTAGAATCTCTATTTAAACCTGTGCATTTTTTACTGTGGTGTCTGATGAAGCAACTTCGGTTGTGAAAGCGCTTACCACTTTGTACTTTGCTGTGATTAAACGTTTTGCTGTGTGTTATCTTGGTGCATTTTTTACTTTTTATCTTTCATTTGGATTAACTCATTTTAGTTGTATTTCTCTTCAGTAAAAGTAACCAAAACATATTCTAGTTTCACGTGTTCTACAGTTTAAGACTAAGTTACTCCCAAAAACTAAGAACCAATCCAAACATAACCAAAAAAATCAAGGTACTCAGGTCTAAAAAAACACACGGACGATGATAAAATCAACCCCTTTAATCCACAACTAAGCACTTTCATCTGCTTATAACATTAGACTTCCTCAGAGTTCAATTCATCCCATTACTAAAATAGTTTAAATACTGAAACTCATTAATAAAATTCACATCACACGCCCCCCCCCAACCAATCAAACAATACTTTTAATTGTTGATTAATTTGGATGAATTGAACTGTGAGGAAGTCTAATGTTATAAGCAGATGAAAGTGCTTAGTTGTGGATTAAAGGTGTTCATTTTATCGTTGTCCGTGTGTTTTTTGAGACCTGAGTACCTTGATTTTATGGTTATATTTGGACTAGTTCTTAGGTTTTGAGAGTGTGTTTTGGACACTCAGGAGTCATGGATACTGGAGGATGAGATGACACCATATTAGAGAGCGTAGTTAATAGTATCAGCTTATTGACTCAGCTGATACAAGAGCTCTCTCAGCAAAGAAGAAATTCGAGAGTTAATTCCCCTAACCAGCAGTTGCAGGAGGAATTAGAGAATTCTATTCCACCAGGACAGTGTACGTATGCAGCAGTTACCAATTAGTTGGTTAATGGAGGTGATGAGAGAGCTGAGCGAATTTCTACTGTGGTTCCAGTAAAAGAATGGTTGAATAAATTGTTTGAATTTATAGGTGTTTTGGGAGCTGATGATACCAAGAAGGTTGATGTGCTTAGTCGCATTAAGCATTTAGACTGGATACTGTTGAAGTGCCGTAAGTTGCAGATTGAGAATTCGTATTTTAAAGAGTGTATGTCACTATGCATTATACCAAAGGGACTGAGATCTTCTAACTATCCCACTGGTCTATTTAAGAATTCAGCACTGCATAAAGAACTTTTAGAACTGTTTGATAGACAGGGCTTAGAATATTTAGAAGTCCTGGTCAAATATAATACAAGGCAAATTGAATTATTAACAGCAGAGGCTATGGACTTGGACAATGCATTAAAGTCTGATTTAGCCTTTGATGTTCACTATTTACAGTATGAACAGATTTTCACCAATATAGAAAACATAGCGGTGGACATAGTCAATAGGAAAAGTAATAAAATTAAAAGGGATGTGGCTGAATACAAGGAGGGGCGTGCTTATCCACAGCCTGAATGAGGTTTTGAGATGCATTCATCCAATGAAGAAAGATTAAATTGTGAAGAAGGAGAGAGACAAGATGTATCTAATGAGCACAACCCTTTAGAGGTGGGGACAGTGAGGAGATCGGAGCATTTGAAAAACAAAACGCAGGTACAACAGCAGCAACCGCAAAGGGATTACTACCAAGCTCGCGAGAACAGAGGAGGAAGGAACTGGGGAGAGAAGTACAGGAGGTGACTTCAGTACAACAGAAGAGACCAGAAATAATTCACAACACAGAAAATGGCTTTTTTGTTTATAATTTTTTGGACTATGCATTTGGTGCTGCTTTAGCGGACTTATTAAGTACAGGTTTCACTTTTGTGCCGAGTTCTTCAAGCAACATTGCTAAGTTGCTAATGGACTTAAAATGTTTTGTACGTAAATTGAATTTAAAATTATTGTTTAATGATTGCAGCAGCAACATTATAAGAGGGCCTTTGAGAAAAAGTTGTACTTTAAACCCTGCTATTGCATCTATGTTATTGCTTTTTGAAAAAATGTGCAAATATGATTTTAGGGAATTATTGAGATGTAACAACAATAATAAGAAATGTTGTAGATTTAAAAATCTTACTAGGGAAGAAACTTCACTTTTGAGACAGTTAACTATGAATAGAAACGTACGGGTAATGAAATCTGATAAAGGAGGGGGAGTGATAATTATGGGCCATAATAAATACAAAGACAAAATGACTACTTTATTAATGGATCAAGAATTTTATGAGAAAATGTCTATTAATCTTGTAAATATTTCCTACAGGAAAATGTATAAAATGTTGGAAGAATTGGTCTTAAATGAGTTAATTACAGTGAACTTATTTAATTATTTATATGTAAAAAAGCCGGTGATATCTAACATGTTTGGGATACCGAAGATCCATAAGGATCTTAATAATCTACCATTAAGACCCATAATAAATGGCAATAGATCTAAGACCCACATGCTTGCCAAATCTTTAGATTTCAAATTTAAAAAGTATGTGGAGAACTATGTACATATTTGTCGAGACTCCTGGGATTTTTTAAGTAAACTTAAGAATGTGGGATATAAGCATGAAGCAATATTTTTAACTATTGACGTTATAAATTTATATAATGTTATTCCCCACAGTAAGGGTCTGGAATGGTTCCATGAATTTTTAGTGGAGAATAAGGATTTGAATAATGAGGAGGTATATGTGTTTGATGTTTTGATGGAATTTGTGCTTATGAATAACATTTTATATGTGAATGGAGAGTATTTTTGGCAAAAAAAAGTGTGGTGATGGGGTGTGTGCACCCATCTTTGCAAATATTGTGCTTTTACAATGGGAGAAAACATTTTTATTTGAGGTATTCCAACCCCCTCCATGGTCATTATATATGAGATTCTTAGATGACCTTTTTATTTTGTGGACAGGTACCAGAACGGAAATAGAAGATTTTTTTATCATATTTAGATATGACCACGGATTTCCTTAAATTTACTTGTACAGTAGAGGAAAACACAATTCATTATTTAGACATTAAAATTGAGAACAATACAATATTGGGTTTGTATACTAGTACTGTATACAGAAAATCACTTACTCAAATGGATTGTTGCATTTTTCCAGTAATCACCCCTTTCATCAAAAAGGGGTGATTAAGGGACAATATATAAGATTGGCATGGATGGTGCTTTTGGATGATAGTTTTGAGGTAGAATGTGACATCTTAGCCCAGATGTTCCACAGGAGGGGTTACGTCACAGAACTTGTAAAGAGTGTGAGTAATGAAGCAAAAAGTAAAAGAAACATGGGAATATATGCACTCCCTTTTAAGAGGGGGTGTGGCACTTAGACAAGAAGATAACTTGCAAAGAGAAGTGGATAAGTTAGGTAAAGCATTTATTACAACTTAAAAAGAGGAGAATGAGGAGATAAGAAGTATAATTAATAGGAATTGGTGTATACTAGAGCAGAACAGGGAAATGGTTACATTGTTTGGATTAAAACCTGGTATTGTGTTTAGAAAAGCTTGTTCCTTTAAAGACATGTTTGATAGGATGGGGAACAACAATAATAATTATTATGCAACAACCCAGACGAGAATAGGTACATTTAAATGTAGTTGGTGTAGACAATGTAAAGATATACTAGAGGGCGATATGATAAAAATAAACAATTTTAATATAAAATCTAAATATCATTGCAATTGTTCGACAGAGGGGGGGATTTATGCTGCTCAATGTCAACAATGTTGTGTTTTTTATATAGGAAAAATGATTAGACACTTTAGGGAAAGAATTTACCAGCACAATTCGGATAGTAAGAATAATAATATGAATAATGCTTTATATAAGCATATTTCTAATAATGTAGGTCATAGTTTTAAACTTCATGTTTTAGAGAAGGTGTTTAAGAACAAAAGGGGAGGCCCATGGGAAGAACTAGTGGAAATACGGTAATAGTGGTGGCAATTACAATGTAATGCAACGGTGTTCCCTGGAATAAATGATTATATATCCATTAGTAGTCTACTTAAACTAAAGGCCCTTTATGCTGCTAATTAATCAAAGTAAAAAAGTAAAATAGTAATATTTTTATATGTCTTTGATCATTTAGATATTTATATATTTTTATATTTATAGTTAGTAAATATTAGTAAATGTTTAATATTATTATATAGTTCAAGTTGTTTAAGTATGTTTATGCAAATGGGTTAAATGTTAGTTGATGAAGTTTAAAAGTATTGTTTGATTGGTTGGGGGGACGTGATGTGAATTTTATTAATGAGTTTCAGTATTTAAACTGTTTTAGTAATGGGATGAATTGAACTCTGAGGAAGTCTAATGTTATGAGCAGATGAAAGTGCTTAGTTGTGGATTAAAGGTGCTGATTTTATCATTCTCTGTGTGTTTTTTGAGACCTGAGTACCTTGATTTTTTTGGTTACGTTAAGACTAAGTTAAGTTTAATTACTTCCTAAGTCAACAACTCAGAAAAACAGCCATTTAAGCTTAATTTTAATAGCTACAGTGTATGTTATTCCCATTTTTTTTCTTTTTGTTGCTAAGTTCCTAAACTGTGGTATTTCTCTGTATGATACTGGTTAAACCTGGTCAGTGGCTTGCATACCAAAGGGATCACTGGGAAGTAATTCCATCTCCCCTAATAACCAGACTATAATTTCTAAAACTTTATTTCTTTATTCCATCTCAACGAAACCTTAAAGATTTTTTTCATAAGTAACTGCAATAGGTGCAGATGTTATCTTAATTTCAGACACTGATCTGTTGTAAAAGGCAGTAGCTGATTGTTTCCTTTTGCTGCTTTTCCACCAGTGAGATTCATAAAGCTATTTTCCACCCAGCACTACAATTCCCAGTATACAGCATTGCTTATTTCTTTTGGTGCGACCCCCATACAGCTTCTACGTCAGCTAAGCGAGTTTATTTAGCAACCAGATAAATGGATACCATTTTTAAATCAACTGAGCACAGTGTACAGCTCTTAGCAACTCACATTTGATGTGCCAGCCACGTACATCTGCATTTAGTTGACCTTTTAATTAGTAAAATATATATTACAGCTATCAAAACTGTTCATAGTCATTAGATGAAGTGCCGTTTAGCATACACTGTCTAACACTTTAATGGAGACTTGTATTTTGCAATTGTGAGTAATATAGGATGTTCTATTGCTATAGTACCATCAGGATTATCTATGGGTATTTGTATCCATGTATTGAATGTTGTTTTTTTATTTTTTTCAGTTGTATGCTGAACTTGAAGTATTGGTATATATTGTATTAGCTGTGTGGTCACTGTTTTCCTCAGATTTGTTTTACATTAATTCCCTAAAATTGCTGCTTTGTATCCATCTAATCTGTGAGACAGCCACAGGAGTGTTCACTGTTTATGGAACCTGGGAACTGACAGTAGTTTACATATATTAGAGCTGATACTTTAGAATTATATGGTCCTTTCCTGTGTTTCTTTTTTGCTAAACTCTTATTAACTCTTCCCCATATTCAGAACCCTCTATTACTTTTTTCACTTACGTTTCCCTCTATGTGCTCAACTTATTTTAATCTTTTTTGTCTTCTTCTTTGCAGTTCATTCTATCAGTTCATAACAACCACGGCTCACTTCTTTCCTGCTGAAGAGGAAGTTTAATCACCCCCTAAGTCAACGACCTAGCAAAACAGACATTTAAACTTAATTTTAATATCTACAGTGTTATGTTATTCCCATTTTTTTTCTTTTTGTTGTTAAGTTCAGAACCCCTGGTATTTCTCTGTATGTTACTGGTTAAACTTGGTCAGTGGCTTGCACACCAAAAGGATCGCTAAGGCGTAATTCTGTCTCCCCTAATAACCACATTATAATTTCTAAAACTTAATTTCTTTACTTCATCTCAATAAAACCTTAAAGCTTTTTTCCATACGTAACTGCAATAGCTGTAGATGTTATCATAATCTCAGACACTTACCTGTTGTAAGGGGCAGTAGCTGATTGTTTCCTTTTGCTGCCTTTCCAGCAGTGAGGTTCAACCCTCTCCATTTGCCTACCATACCCCCATTCTCACCCACCCCCTCTTTCTTCACATTTATACTCTTCTAACCACTCCCCCTCCACATTCGGCCAAGCACCCTCCCCCATTCTCCACCCCTCCTCTTACTTCCAATTCACTTTAATCTCTTCCTCTGTTTACTCAATAACATCACAAATGTCTCCCATTATGTATCAAATATTACTCTTTTTCCCCTTTCACGCTACTCCTTATAACTTTAAGAAATACCACAGCACTAAGTCATCATTTTCTACGTCCTAAAACAAACTCTTTAACTGGCTATACTTGTCCTCCTCTTAATACTTACTCAGACATTAGCCCTAGCCTTTTTCACACAAATCCTATTCTCTGTTGTAAAATACACTTACTTCCTTTAAACTGCACCATACACTATATGCCAAACTACTATTTCCACTCCCTTCTGCGTACAACCCCTAAACTTTCTTACCTCATTCTCCACTCTTCTCATATCCTTTCCATCCTCACCTGCTCATGTGATAGCCACCCCAAACCAGGGTCCTCTAACTCTTACAACCTCAGAAACTCTAATTTCTCCAAATGCCCTAAATCACTTCACACAACTACTCTTAATTTCCAAAGTATCTGTAATAAAACATCTGAGCTGCATGCCTTGCTCTTTCAAAGTAGAAATTGGCATCCTAACAGCTAAAAAAACCTGGTTAAACCCCTCTGTTAAAGACTCTGAGATTCACCCACTAAACTATACTATTATTATGGCAGATAGACTGCAGAAGAAAGGAGGAGGTGTGGTCATCATTTACCCCAACATCCTCAATATTTCCCCTTACACAGACCCCATCCCTCAGTTCCAAAATGTTGAAATATTGATCTCCTTTCTTGAAATGAACCACTCAGAAAATATGTATCGTTGTTCTATACATCCCACCTGAAAATAACATTCCAGCTCTAGAAGATGTTCTGTCTTGGCTGTCATACACTATAAAAATGAAAGAATTATCCTTGGGGACATGAATACTGATTGGTTGTGTTTCACTTCTCCCAACTTATCACTACTGCTACTAAGTACAACAGCAACACCAATGTAGGAACCATCCTACACTGGATTCTAGTCTCAGATCCTTCCAAATTCTTAACTTCTGGAACTATGTCTAACTCTATTAGTGACCATCTCCTTGATTATACAATCCAAACCTGCTCAGATACCCCCTCCAAAAAAAAAAAAACATAATATAAAACTAGTTCAAGACCTTTCTAAGATTAACCCCATAACATTTAACAGCATCCTGAAAAATATTAACTGGAGTATCCTTAAAACTCTCCCTTTGGATCATGCTTTGCTTCACTTTAATTGTTCTTTTCAAAAAAATATTAAATAGCTTAGCCCCTTCAAGAACCAAAAAATCTATAACTAGTAATGCCCCCCTGGCTAACAAAAGCTACTTAAGAAATGATGACTAATAGGGATAAAGTTTGGAAAACTTGGCTTAAATCTAAGAATACATCTGAGCTGATTCATTATAAACAGCTCTGTAACTTAGCTAAGAAACTCATCTCTAAAGACAAACAGCACTACTTCTGGAACCAGCAAATTAATAGAAAAAGTAACCCCCAAACAGTTTGGTCTTCTATAAATAATCTCCTGAACCCTGACATCAAACCCAGTCCCTGCCTACACCCTAACAATCCTCCAGAACAAATAGCTAGTATTTTTATCTCCTATTTTATTGACGCCATTGCCAATATTACCTCTACTTTTTCTCTTCCTCTCCCAAGCAACACTACTTCTTCTTCTCCATCTCATACACCTCAGAACTTTCCCAACACCTCATATACTACTCACCATCCCTCTCCATCCACTGACACTCCTTTGACAAACAACACTCAACTGTCTTCTCAGCCACTTTTCAATCTCTCACCTATTATTACCTCTTATATCCTTAACTGGTTCAAAAGCTACCTCTCCAATAAAGATCATGCTCTTAAATGGCATAACTTCATCTCCTGTTATATTCACAACCCTACAGGTGTTCCACAAGGCTCAATTTTAGGCCCTCTTTTGTTTAACATTTTTATTAACAATCTTCACCAAGCTATCTAGCAGAGGTCCCTAATCTGATACTCAGATGACTCCACTATAGTCTGCTCTGCTCACAACTTGAACATACTAAAGAAAGTCACCCAAGCTGCATTTTCAACTGTTGAAACCTGGCTTCATGACAATCACCTCTCTCTAAATCCTAAACTAAACAAACTCATGATCCTTACTCAAGAGAAATTCACCTATTAATAAAGCTGACTTCAAAATACTCTCTCTTAACTCCACTAAAATTGAGTTAGTAACCCACACTAAGCTATTAGGAGTAATTATTGATGAAAACCTCAAATTTGATCTGCATATTCAAAACAATATAAGCAAGACCCACAAAAAATGGAATTACTCTACAGACATAACAAGTTCCTCTCTCTCTCTCTCCCTTCTAAACAAGCATTAGCACTATCTTACCTTCTGCCTTTGCTAACTTATGGTGCTTCATTATTAAATAACCTTTAATCTTCTCAGAAAGCTAAACTAGAAACATGCTATAACAAGATTGCTAAATTTGCCATAAATAGCAGCAATTTCACTCATTACTGTATTGCCCTAAAACAATTACAATGGCTTGAACTCCCCCACTACCTATTCCTCCGCCAGCTCTCAACCACGATTGCCCTGCACTCAGCTCCCTATTTACCCTTTACTATCCGGCTCGGCTGCTACGTTCTCAACATCTCCAAATAATTAATCTAAACTACCTGCAGGTCAATTATTATACTCCTGGACAATTTCCAAAATATGGAATAACCTTCCAGCATCTATCCATTTACAACCTAGACCTTATAACTTCAAAAGTGCACTGCACAATCATTTCATCTCCAAGTGGATATGCAACTGTTCAGTTCCTTTCTCACCCATTACCTAAATCTAATCTACTGCTTAAACACTGAATCTGTCTATTCCAGCTCTTCCTCAAAATTCCTTTTAATTTTAAATTCCTAGCACACTTTTCACCCCACCCCCCTCTGATATCACTTATCCCCTTGCTCCTTTTTCCCCACCCTTCCATCCTCATTCCCACTTTCCTTCTTCTTTACTAATCTTATTTCTCTTCTATCATTTATTGCCCTTTAACTTTTACTTTTCCCCTCTTACCTCTTGTTTTTATTTCTCCTTTACTTATTTCCCTTCTCCCTTCCCTACCTCCATGCTATTGTTAACTCATACCTATATGTCTTTTTGTTTAACTTACATTCGTGTTATCTCATTGCCTGATCTAAATAATGCCTCAAACTTCATACCTTTTTACTTCTGCATTTAACTGTGTAATTCTGAAATCACTATATTATGCTCTGCACTGGTTCAAGTTTTATCGTGCTTCATAAGTATTACTATATCTAACTTTTATTTCTATACTTTGTTTTATTCAGGCATATGTCATCCTATGTAAATTTATAAACTGTTTTGCAATTCTATGTGTTTTTTAAAACTTTGTTGTAATTCTATGTTTTTCTTGTTTCATTGGAGCTTTTCTCCCTGGGCCACTGCTGAAAATGGGCAAGTCTGGCTCAGTGGATTTTCCCGATGAACAAATGTCAATAAATAAAATAAATAAATAAGACTGTAATACACTTTATAAAAAAAATAATATATAAGAGTCACTTTTACCATTGCAGTTTCTAATTAATTTATTGCTTTCATTTTCATGATTACTATATGGAATAAACATTCATGCCAGTCACAACCAAACTTTAAGTGCTTTTCCATAACTAATTTACTTGTACTGAGTTCTACAACGTGCTTAACAAAAATGAAAACATTGTGCACTAGCAGTAATGGAATAAATAGTATTACTACAAGTAGGCTCCATGCACTATTTGTAAGTTTCAAATTGTGACAGAAACAAAACTTTCTCACAGCCAAGTTTCACTGTTAAAACCAATAGTACCAGTAAAAAATCTATACTGGATAAAAGACACATAATTCTTAAAAATTCCCAGGGTTCCATTCTCTTGTACATTGATTTGAGCAGATTTTCAGTATTGTTCAATTCCTTAACCTTGTAAAAATCAGGGGTCTTGCTGGCATTATGTGAGAGCTGGATATGTAATGTGTTTTTTTCATTAAAAATTTCACAGCCATAGCTTCTATATTCTTTTTCAAAGCATTTTGTACTTAGTTGTTATAAAGTTGGCAATATCAATAGAAATTATTGCTATTATTTCCTTATTTAAACAAGTAGGAGGACCACCCGTATACTTGCTGTTCTTATGCACTTGCACAAAATATTTTTTTTCTGTGGTTCTATGGGCTACATTATATTCAGATATTTTATGTTGTGAGCAGCTGCTATTTTAATTTTTTTAACTGGGTATAGCTGTTTTTACTTATTATGAGTGTACACCCACTTTTGTATAATCTAATTTTCTAATCGATAATCTTTGTAGTGATGGAATTAAACCCTTACCATTTCTTTACCATCTTATACTGGATCTTTGTAGTTTTATTTTTAAACTGAGAGTGTGTCTTTTTGTGTCATGCTAAACAGTATAAAAGGACTTGTTCAGTAAATGTATTTTACATCCATCAGTAATCAAGTGGGTTTTGGTCTCAGAATGTTAAGTGTTAGTCCTAGCCACTTTTCAGGATTAGAAGATATGTTTAATATACATGTCAAATTAGCATGGTTACAGGTCACTTTTGAACAGATGACAGTATGAAACCTTGTTCACAAAGCAGGCAGATTATCAGATAGACTGTTTCATTTCTTGCACTCAGTAAAATTAAGTCAAGTGTATTTGAAGGTCTGGTCACTGTAATTATGTGTAATGACACTTCTTCAGGAAAACCATTAAAAGGTTATTTTTCTGTTGTAAGTATTGTTAAAAATCTTAAAAATCTTCATATTGAAATCAACATTCCATTACAGCTGAATTACCATGTCAATTTAAATAGTAAGTCTTACCAAAGAAGGAATTTGTTATTGTTCTGTTTTGTTGTATTCCTTAAGGCTAGAGTTAAAGTGTGGTTCTGGTGAACCTGGCTTATATCCAAAACTTCTCATCTAAACTAGTATTAATTTAAACACTTCAAAGAAAGTTTTAATCTAGCCACCATTGGTATTAGTTATAAGACTTCTAGAAAATGTAAAGCTAATACTCTTGTGCCTGCATATGATAAATGAAACTAATCTAGCTCTCGGCCAACTTTTTGTCATAACAACAGAATCGTCTATAAATCTAGTGTTAGTATTGTGAATGAAGCATAACTTCACTAATCATGCAGAATTTGAGATTTCTATAATACTTTTCATGTGCGCTGGCTAGAATAGTTGAAAAAATACATACATGCTCATGTCTTTAATAAATGGTAAAAGTGGAAGTTATTCCCTCCCTATTTACAAAATAGTAATACATGCTAAATCATTGTATTTCATGTTAATAGTTATAGTCCCAATTCTTTTATCATGTGACAACTTTTCAAGAAATGACAGTGTTATGACGTTTTCAAAACAAGGTATCAGTTCCTAAGGTGACCCTTACCTCAGCATTTTCAAGCTCCTCCCCAGGGAATTGTGTAACACTGTCTACTTCTGATATGGGCATTGGATTTGCATACTGCTGCTGTCCACTTCCGATATGGGCACTGTGGACATTAAGGATCTAATCAGAGTCACTGTCAGAGTCAGTAATGTGTCAGATTTCTTTAGCATTTTCTTAACAGGTATTTTCTCCATATCTTTATCTTTTTGCTACAGCAGAATCTAAGTCTGGTCATTATGGGAACTGAATTTTTTAATTGCTTTTTTATTACTTTCTCATGATAACTTTACTTAATTGTCTTGTCCCCAATTATCAGTCTCTATTCTTTACCTATCAGTTACTTTCTGAATGTTTGAAATGACATCACTGTCTCTACTGATTATGCTAGGCAGTTCAAAGACAAGCATTTCATGTTTAGGAGTATCACCCCCCCCTCCACCTTTTACCCGTTTGATTACTAAGGCTTCTAGGAAGTCAGAAATGAAACAATGGGGCGCATGCAGTATTCTTGTTAGGATATACAGTATATTAACAGTCACATGGGCTTAGAAACTTCACCTTGTCATTTAAGTGACACTGGCTTCATTGCCAACTACCTCACATGCTTTATTATTTATTTATTAATTATATCCTTTGTAAAATTATTCAAATAATGATGATCATTATTGGCAGCAGTCTCAAGACATTTTAAAATATTTTCTGTAACATCACTGGAACATTGTGTGCCAGAGGTAACTTTGCCCTTACCCACAATGTTTTCCCAATAATTTGACCAACCTATTGTCGTAATATGCATATTCACGTATTATAGATCCTAAGTCATCAGTTATGAGTTGTTCAACATCAGAAATAACTGATTGTTTTAAGGCAAGTGTAGGCACAATATGAATTTTGCTCATTACCTTTTTTAATATACATATTACAACTCTCAATACTTCTGGATATCCAGTTTTATGTAACCCCTGCAGGACAAATAAATTAAAATCCTCTATATACCCTGATCTGCCTTCCATTTAAAACTACTGTTGGAGAAAAGCCTTCTCTAGACTTGGACTCTCCACCTGGAACCACTTGTTTACCAAAATGAAAAATCAAGAAACCTCTAAACTATTTAAGAAAGCAGTAAAAGCCACCTTTAGACAGCACCTAAATGCAACAGTTATATATGTCAATAATCTGTCACACCACTATACATAAAATATTCTGGGTGGAATAAAGACAGTCGATAGCATGATAGATATGACTTTAATTAATAAATGCATTGTCACTATTTATATTGCGAATACATATTGAAATGATTATCTTCATCTGCTTACTGTCCACTTACTAATGTATTTCTCTTCTGTGATAAACTATGTACATTCTTGCATGTTGTAAACGGATGATAAACTATATAAATGTAAATCCTGCTAAAATATATATCGATTCTGTGCTGTAAAATTATGGCATTTATTGCTCATGGAGCTCAGCTTAAAAGATCAACAGAACAGTCCACCTACTCAGTTATAAAAAATAAATAAATAAATAATACATATTCTGCTCAAACTGACCCTGACTACTTATTAAATCCACATGTTTGGTCAGGCAGAATGATAAGGGTGTATTATCTAATAATAACAATTTGTCAGATGCCTTAGTAAATTAAGAATGAATGATTATCCTAAATTTTCAGCAATGAAAACTTATTAGACATTATTGCACCAATAATCTTTCTTACAATAACCACTTTTCAGAGTAAAATAAAAGAAATGTGTGTAAAGAAGAAAGGTATAATGTCTTATAATCACTCAAGCAACACACCATTGCAGCATTTTAGTATTTCATTATCTGATTACTGCAATGATATAAGAAATGTTTTGATATACAGATAAGTTAATCACATGCAAACCAGCCTTTCGGAACCATTGCATAAAACATAACACTGGATTCAAAGACAAATGCTAAAGTGTAGTTAGTGGTAAAACTACATTTCATAGAATACAACATTAAACATAACCTGCCTTCTGTTAGTAAACTACCTTAGTATAAAAATGTATAAAAACTAATATATTTTGACATTCTAACAATGCTTGGATATGGTAAATAAAATGATACTGACATAAATAACTTTGCACCGAAACACAGTCCAACAAAGTCAAGTTAATAGCACCTTGAAATGTGTTGACATAATCTCCATAATCTGTCAAATCCCATGGGAGATTAAGACCTGCATCTTTGCATTTTAGTACATTTACTGCAAACTGCCACTCAGTATCTCTTATATGTAACATTTGTATGTAGACTAATTTGGTTCATACAATGAAGAGCTGCAGGAAGTTAACACTAAAATAAATAAAACACAAGAAAAACAGAATGAAACTAAATGTATTGGGAGGGAACTCTGTTTACATAACACAATGAAAAATGTCAGTTTTTGTTTGGCTAGACACACATTGTAATAGGTTATAAATCATCAGCTTAGCAGTGACTGAACTATTGCTTGCTTTTATGCAGCAGCTATATGCAGTGTAAATTATCATTATGTCACTAACTGTATTATTTTCAGCTTTTGCAGCTAACATGGAATTATTGTGTCAAGGCCTGTCTTGTGCAATGCACTGATGAGTCAGCCCTTCCTCAAATAGCCAGTTTTTTTCAGTGGAGTTATAACATATTCCTCTTCAGCTCTGACGAGCTGCAGGTCTGGGTTACTCATACAGGCGTTCTTCAACACTCTTGATATTGGTGAAAATGATACTTGGAAAACTGAGAATATAATGGCACTAAAATGCTATGATGTTCTAACAAATAACAGTCCCATGTCTGAGTAACATAATGTACCCGGGATCAAGTAACCCAGACAGTAGTTGGGTATGCTCAATAGCTCTAGTAGACTGCCATCACTTTTACCTTTCTCTGAGTAAAATGATGTACAGT
The DNA here is from genome assembly GCF_019279795.1 of Protopterus annectens. Taxonomy (NCBI): domain Eukaryota; kingdom Metazoa; phylum Chordata; order Ceratodontiformes; family Protopteridae; genus Protopterus; species Protopterus annectens. The sequence continues at coordinate 66,122,398 of NC_056725.1, forward strand.
CTGTCCTTTTTGTGATCTCTTTGGCTTTCTGCAAGACTCGGTGCACTTATCATATAGTAGCTACACTTACCTATAACGTGTTTCAATGTGTAAATGCTGTCTTAACCATGGGGTTTAGGTTGGGTATAATGTTATACTAACACTGGTGTGTCATGTACTGTAAAACACGCTTCTCTACAGATTAATCTGAATAATCCAATGTGGCAATTTCCAGTAAAGGAGCTCTGATCTGCATATCTATTATTTCAGATGTTTTTCATCTAGAAACATCTAGAGTGATGGGTGTTTTAGTCACTGTCCTCTAAACCTTGAAACTCACTAGTACTATATGATGGAGACAGTTCATCAACAACGACCATCATGATGCTCGATGGATTTATAAACATAACTATAGGTACTACAATTAGGATTTCACCAAACTTGCTGCTGTGAAGCTCACACAAAATGTTTAATTTACCTGTTCTTCTATCAATAATTATTTAGACTGCAGTAATAAGATAACTGTCTTCATCTCTCTTCCTACTTCTAGCTAGCCGCTGTCCTTCTCCAACCAGTCACCTTAAGCTACACATGCATACTTCCTTCCTCGTGTCTCACTGATATATGTACTGCAGTAATCCTCTGCAAGAGCAAGGTACTCAGTCCATTCATTACTGCATAGTTTTTTTGTTACTGAGAAAAGTTTCAGACTGTTTGTAAGATATATTTAACTTGCTGGTCACATAGGCTTCTGTAAGAAACTGGCAGTAGTTAATGTGTGTCATCTCATCACATTCCTTTCCATAATGTTTGTATTCACTCATTTCTGCATATCACCTTGTATGTCATATATGTATAGCTCTTTCTCTCTCTCTCTCTCTGTCTATATATATATATATATATATATATATATATATATATATATATATATACATGTATATGGGATCACTATGGAATACCAAAATTCCACAATCCCGAGCCTCTAAATCCCGAGGACCAGAATCTCAAGATTGTGGAATCTCAAAAGTAGTGAATGGGGATTGCCCTACAGTGCGGAATGGGAACTTTGTCATTCATTCCACTGTAGCACAATCTCAGAGTTGGTATATTTAAGTTGCAGGAGGTGTGGGGGGTGCAGGGAGGCTTGCCCCCCTGCATACAGGTTAGAATAGTTTGTTGGACGTTTTACTTTTTTTTTAATGTTTGAGATTCTGCAATTTCGAGATTCTGGTCCTCAGCATTTAGAGTCTCGGGATTGTGGAATTTCGGTATTCCATATATATATATATATATATATATATATATATATATATATATATATATATACACACACACACACACACACACACACACACACACACATATGTATGTGTGTGTGTGTGTGTGTGTGTGTGTGTGTGTGTGTGTGTGTGTGTGTAAAATATATCATATTTGCTGCATGAATTAACTTTATTTTGCATACCCTCTACTTAATAATTTAAACAATCGGAATCTATTAACAAGTATGTCCCTGGATGGAACAGTATATTAAATGTAAAATCTAACACATCCCTTGGCTTTCAAAGCATAGAAAGCAGCTCATGCTGCAAAAAGACAAAGCATGGAAGGAATGGTACAAAAATAAAAGTGAAAGTGAAATAAAACTGAACATACCTTCCAAACGTTTATACATCTCAGAAACCTCCCCAAAGAACTTCTCAAAAAAGACAAAGTTCTTACAGTAGCCTTCAACAGAAGCACCAACTTTTTTGGACATCCTTTGAAAGGCTATTGCTTACTACCGCACCCTACTCTTCTACCACTAACAAGGACTCCATTATCACTCAGTTCAACTCTGACTTCATCCAGAACATTCTATTCCCTTTCAATGCTCAAGGCAGTTCCACCAATGCCATATCCTGGCATACATGAACATCACTCACAGACATTTACCTTCACCATTTTTTTTCTATCACTGCTATAAAAAAGTCACTAGGCAAAGTAAAACTAACACTTGCCTACTGACAAGCTTACCACTGATTTTCTACAAATCTCTAGAAATGTATTAACCTTCTCAGTCTCCATTCTAATCAGCTGTTCAATAACTGAAAACTAAGTGCCTTCCATATGGAAAAAAATCCTTTATAATCTCACTTCACAAAGACAGCTAATCAACTGTGTTTGCCAACTGTAGACACACTGCAATCATATCACCTCTTTCAAAAATACTAAATAAATGTATCCAAGCACAGCACATGCATTTTTTTAACAAATAATCTCTTTTCCAAAACCCAACATGAATTTAGACCCAACCATAGTAGTACAACTGCTCTTCTTAATTTCACTCACATTATCAACTCAAATAGAGATGAAGGAAACTTAATATATTCACTTTTCCTTGACCTATTCAAAGTATTCAATGCAGTGTCCAACCAAGTACCTATGTCTGAACTTGCCTACCGTGACCTCAACTGTTCCTTTCCTTCCTGGTTCCACAGCTGCCTTCCCAATCATTATATGGCAACAAGATGTCTCACCATTTGAATTATTCTGTGTTGGCATTCCTCAAGGCCCTGTGCTTGGTTGTCTTCTATTTAAGAGTTTTTCATCTAATCCTGCCGCCACCACCAGACTTGCCATTTGCACACACACTATTCTGATGATTCAGCCTTTATCTGCTCTGTCCCTTCCCTAACTAAACTGCAGGAAATCACCCAAAACTCTTTCACTGCCACTGAATCTTGGCTTAAAAACTGTCCATTACTCTTCAACCCCAATAAAGCCAAATGTATGCTCTTCACCCAAAAACAGTTTACTTAACCATAATCATAAATGTAGCCAACCTTTCTTACCAAACACATCATTGCCTGACATTAAAATGACTGAAGTAGCTCAAACTCCCAGAAAACTTACTTACTCATGTCTATTCACAGCTCACAGCCTATTGTACTACCCTCAGAAATGTCAAACATTAGAAAAATATCTATTGTACTACTTATCTACTAGAGAGCTTTGGTTAAACAAAAAAATTCTACTAGCTGTCAACAAATTGCACAGTACTACTGGAAATTCCCTTTCTTCCCACTATGTGTCAAAACTATGGAACAACATTCTTGCTCACATTAGACAGACAGAAAAGGTAAACAGCTTGAAAACCTTCTCCAAACAGCATCTAAACCAATCATGACTTTGCTCATCCTGCTCACTGGGCTAGTGTTCCCCAGTCTTTTTACTGCATGAATTCAGACGTCCTCTCCACCCTATGATTTATTTCTTCTTCCACTTATAGAACCATTATATGCATCCATATACTGTTAACACCCATCTCCCAGGTGTAAGTCTTTCTCCACCCATTAACTGAAACACTACCCACTTTCTTTTCTCTGCTGTTTCTGTTCATCCTTTATCTCTCTCTCCCCTACCTCATCTACCTCACATCCTTATGTTAACTATAACTCCTTTTAACATAATTGTTTTCAACCACGAAAGAACAGTTTACAACCTTGTGAATATAGTATTACTTCATGTTATAGAATTGTATAATTGTTGTCACTGAATGTACTTGTGTACACTGGTGTCACTTAACCTATTTTTAAACTCGACTATAAAAATGTTACTAATTATGTCCTCACGTAATTTGGTGATGCTTTTCTCCACTGGCCTCTGCTGGAAATGAACACTTCCCAGTGGTTCCTGTACAACATAAACAAACAACATACAAGCAAATAAATAAATATATACATTTCTCCAAGAATGTATATTTAACATACTAAATGTTTTACTAACCTGCACGGAATGCATGTATGTCGAACAATGACATCTTCCCTATTACCCCGTGCAGTTGTTGACGTGTATGTTTTTAAGTAACTAGATCATTTAATAGGGTAGTACATCATGAGGCTTCTTTCCTTTGACAGTGTCCATGATGCATTTAAGTCTGCTCGATTATACTTACCTGTTGAGGTTTTCTACAGACAACAAAAGGCTAAAATAGCAAGCAAATGTTCTTGTTAATGTGTAATATTTTAAACAGGAAATGAAGCATTATTATGAAGAAGTGACACAGATTACAAAGGAGAATTGCATATAAAATGTATTTTTTGTGCCTGGGGGTGTGGAGGCAGTTTCAAGCATTACTTGTATGTACTAGATGTGTAGCAGCTGTATAATAATGGAGAGAAAAGCCAAGAAGCTGCCCATCCTGTCACTGCTAATTTGTGGGCTGTGCTTGACAAGAAGATAATAATTTACATGTCAAGGCCTTGTACAGAGGAGAAGAGAGAAAGCAGACAGGCTGCAGATTACTGATCTCACTCTTTTTTATTTTTATTTTTTATTTACATGTTAGGTAGGAACCTGTGTGCACTGTAAATGTGAGAAATCCCCACCAATCTTTCTGCAGACAAAGGTGGACACTGACAAAAAATAGAAAACAAAGAAATTCCTGTGCATTCTCCTTCCTTCCGGCAGTTAGTTCTCTGCAGTTGCTGGCCTGTCAAGCGGAATCAAGGAGAAGTACAAGCAATTCACCTGAAGCACACCTTGTGACCAGATCAAAAGCAGGTTCTTCTGCATGGGCAGCTGTTCACACATGTAGTTCAACCTGCATTGCTTCAAGTCATGGCAGCTGTCACAGAACAAGAATAGAAGAGAAAGGTCAGAGAATTAATTGAAGGAAGGGGTGGTATTTGTCTGGCACCATCTTCTGTTGTCTGCCAGTTTTTTTTTGTACTGACTGATGGGCTGTACCATATTGTATCTTACAGCTATTGCCAGAAAGCCGCGTCTACACCCATCTCTGGAACTTCACTTCTAAACAGACAGCAGAAATGCGTTCCTCCTCCTCCCCTTGTCATCAGTAATGCAGTTTACCTGATAAAATATCTTGAGCTGTTTTCACACAAGTTAAATATTTTTGTTATTTCATGCATGACTTGTTATCCTCACTTTGAAGGTTTTTAATCGTACTTGTACTGTGGTTTATGACCTTATCCCAATCACATAAGAACAAGCCTTCTGTGAGCCTTATTTGGCTGTGGGAAGAGCTGTTTACTGCTTTCAGGCAATAGCCGTGTGCAGAGGATGCACATGCTGTCAGCTTGATTTACCATGTTTTCCATATTACAAATATGGCAACTACTTGGGGAAGGGAAACAATAAGAGCATTTCCTAGCAAATCCCTCATCTGGCATTTTAAAACAGAAGATTAATACTGTGATTTGGTAATAACCTCATTCCGCTAGTCATGGGTTTGGTTCACTTAGTTTCTACTTGCTTAATGTGTGACGCTAAACAAGAGCCTTAATTATAAATTACTCCTGGCTCTCAACTAAAAAGATATATTTGTGCCTAGTGGGTATATCTGGTTATTAGAGTAAGAAAAGGTGCAGAGAAGTGGCCGAGCACTTCTCATCTCAAGTGGCAGCATCTTTGCTGGGTCTCAAATGATTTCTTCCTGTTTAAAACTCTGTCTTCTGTGAGGCTGAGATACAAAGAAATGATTATCTAGATGATAGTGTGCAGAGGTCATAGCACTTGGATCTACTTTTTAATATCAACCTTCTGTAATGTCAAACTGCATATGGTTGAACCCAGATGATCAATGTTTCAGAACATTAAAAACTATAGAAATATGCCCTCTGGTAATTATACATACCAACTCTGAGATGGTATTACAGTGGGAAAAGGGCAAATGCCCTGATCTCCACTGTATAGTGATTTTAGAAAAAAACAATTTAGTGTTTCAGAATGTCAATCATATGGTCCCAACCACATGTAGTTTAATGATCAGAAACATTGATAATCTGAAGGGGACCCATCAGCCCCTATGGGCTGGCCTGAATGCATCCACAAACAATTAATTTGCAAGGCAGAAAGTTTTAATACATATCTGAACCCCCCCCCCCATCTTGAAACAAAGCAATGGATAAAAGTAGATTTGCTACAGAAATCCTTTTTATGCTTGTGGCATGTCAGAAAAAAGCCAACAAACGTTCATTATTCACTTATAATGGACAGAGCAGTGTCCAGTCAGACAAAAGCAGCCCCTCTCTAGCCAGTACGCATTATGAAATATTTGGCTGAAAATCAAATCCACCCCCTTTTCATTTATTATTTTTCATTTTACCATTTTTTTTTTCAGAACCATGGCACTCTGATTTATTAACAGTAATTCAAAAAGGCATAGACACATGATCACATATGTAAGCTACGAGGGCAGCACAGTTCACTGTATCAGACCAGAAAGGTCTTCCCCATATATAGCTGCAAACTGAGTATAGTAACATATGCCATATCCATAAAAGTCACTAACTGCCATGTCAAGTAAAGAAAAATGTAATGGTGCACTCAAGTTCATGGTAAATTTCTCCACTAAATATCTGTGTGTTATTGTAACAAATGTGTAATTGCAATATCCATATATATATTGTGTTGAATGAATCTTAATTATATAACATACTGAGGAAGGCCATAGGGTCGAAACCAGTCTGTTTTTTTCTTATTTTAGTGTAATTTCTACACTATAATGGCTATTGAATGCTGAGCTATTAAAGGAATATAATGAATCTCTCATAGGAGTGCTGGATGTTTTTTGTCATTTGGAGTGTTTTTGCCATTTGCACCTGCCATACGTGCGGAAGCCACAAGTGTTGACTGCTGTTAATTACAATATACACAATATTTTGAATATTCATAAGATTTATTTAACTCATTTTAAAAAACTGAATTTGTAATAATATAATAAAACATAATGTATATATACTAGAACTACAACTTAGCTGCCTTCATTTTCAGCACAGGAAATAGTGACATGGTTTTGTTTAACCCTAGTGAATTTATAGCATCAAGTCTTAGCTGCCACCATAATTCCCCATATTCCAATCAGGATTCCCGTTCTGCAACCCTAGGGTATTGTGCATGGCAGTATGTTAATTTTCTATAATAAGTTATGTGATTTTTAATCAAAAATGTATTCTATGCACGGTCCTTTAATAAATTTGTTAAAATAGTGAATTGTTTGGGTTTGTATATATTTTTTTATGTATTTCTTATTTTTGTCAGTGTATTGGTGCACATCAATGTACACACTTTGGTGAGTGAGTCCAATATTCAAGGATGGCTTCAGCATCTTTATTAGTACACCGTTTGCTGTATTTTATGAAGGTACTGTTTCGTGCTTATTTGTAACTGATATGTGGTTATTCTCTTTAGTCTGATACAGTAGTGAACAATGTGAATTCTAGGGATAATCATCTTATGATCATCATCTTCTTTCGGCTGTTTCCGCTAGGGGTTGCCACAGTGGATCATCTGTTTCCATTTCTTCCTGTCCTCTGTATCTTGCTCTGTCACACCAACCACCTGCATGTCCTCTCGCACCACATCCATAAACCTTATTTTAGGCCTTCCTCTTTTCCTGTTACCTGGTAGCTTCATCCTTAGCATCTTTATCCCAATATACTCAGCATCCCTCCTCAGCACATGTCCAAACCAACATAATCTTGCCTCTCTGGCTTTGTCTCCAAACCTACGAACCTGGGCTGACCCTCTAATATACTTATTCCTAATCCTGTCCACCCTCGTCACACCCAGTGCAAATCTTAACATCTTTAACTCTGCCACATCCAGCTCTAACTTATGCCTTTTTGTCAATGCCACTGTCTCCAACCCATATAACATAGCTGGTCTCACTACCCTCTTGTAGACCTTCCCTTTCACTCTTACTGTTACTTGTCTGTCACAAATCACTCCTGGCACTCTTCTCCACCCACTCCATCCTGCCTGTACTCTCTTCTTCACCTCTCTTCTACTCTCACCATTACACTGAACTATTGATCCCAGGTATTTAAACTCATCCACCTTCACCACCTGTACTCCTTGCATCCTCACCATTCCTCTATCCTTAATCATCTTAGGATGTCCCTCACATATTCCAGTGATGTCAGTTCTATATGTGGGATCATTAGAAAGCACTGGAAAGTTTTAATGTCGGACTCTAAATACACAGAGGTCCTAGATTGTGAACCCCAATTTATTTTAAGAATAATCCATCTCTTAAGAGGATGCTTTGTTATAAACCAGTTGCTTCTAATAAATTATGTATAGAGCCGGTTAGAGAGAGAAGGGCTGCGACATATCCATGAGGGGCATGCAGTGTATGTAGTTACATTAGGACTGATAACTGTTTTATGCATCTTTTGAGTAGACTTTTATTTGTGTTCGAGCTGTTTGCTGATTGTAATATGAAAGATCTGGTATATTTAGCTGTGTGCGAAATCTGTGGCTCTTATTACATTAGGAAGACCAACAGATGTTTTACGGATCCTATAAAGGAACATGTTTATGCAATTAGTAAGGGTGATCCCAGGAATGCATTGGCTAGAAACATTGTTAAGGAAGAAGGTGCACCTAATTTTAAATTTATGGTACTTGAAAAGTGCAAGGTTTTTGTAAGAGGAGGTGATATAAAGACTCTTATTGAATGCCTAGAAGTTTAATGGATTTTTACACTTGCTGCTAACAAGGGCACTGTATTGAATGGTAATGTCCCTGTAAAACCATCTCTAAGATCTAGAGGTTTGAAGCAATGATTGGTTGTTCTTAATTTAATTTAATTCATTTAATTTATTTTACTATATAAGTTTTGTGTTTTAACTATGTCACTAGATCTGAAGAAGCAAGTGTGTTGCAAAAGCGCTCATCTATGCTTATTTTTTCGTTTTAATAAAGTGTTTCCACCTACTGACTTTTGATTTATTATTTTACTTATTTTCTGTCAGTCGGATTGCTCTGTATCCTAGTTTTTGTTTGCTATTTTTTAGATATTTCTTATTTTATCAGTGTATTGGTGCATATTAGTATACACACTTTGGTGAACGAGTCCGATACTCAAGAATGGCTACAGCGTTTTCATTTGTACACTGTTTGCTGTCTTTTGTGAAACTACTGTTTCATGCTTGTTTGTAACTGATATGTGGTTATTCTCTTTAGTCTGAATGCAACTAGTCTGTTCAATGGGCAGTGAATAAAAATATTATTACAGTCTGACAATTTACAAGTAGTGGTTTCGGAGCTGTTTCAGCTGAGAGAAAAAGTTTAACAAGGATACAATAATGTATCTGTATTGGTGCAAGCCCATATTATACATAGGGCTGCTGAACTTTATACAATTACAGGTCGGTAGTATGTACAAATCAAAATTCAAAGTTTAGCATTGCAGTGATAATTCTGATGGATTGCTAATTGCAACAATATGACTGCCACAATGAAGTCTGGTGTTTTTGTTCCAGTAGAAGTGACAAACAGCAGGTGTGTTACTGTTATGCCATCACTGCATTTGCTGCCTATAGTGCAGTGACTGGACCTGAGAAATTATGGGGTGTCAGAATTATAACTTTAATTCAATTACATTAAAAATAAATCCTCCTGACAAACCAAAGAAGGGAATTAGCAGGTGTAATTGGTCATTAAACAACAATTTATTATTTAAATCAGAGGTGGTACAAAAAGTTTCAGACATACTACTTGAGTTAGAAAGGAATCTAGGGAGCACTAACATTCCATATGATGTCCAATGGGCTGCATGTAAGACAAAACTGAGGGGGGTACTAATTCAGAAAGCTGCGTATTTCAAAAGATTGGCAAAAGAAAAAGAAAATAAGCTAGTGGCTGATCTGAAAGAGCTCAAAAATAATTATCAACTCAAACCAAACCCTGACATTGAGAAGTCAATAAATCACACACAAAGACAGCTGTTTGAATTGTACCAACATAAGTACTCTCTACATGAACTAAAATGCATAGATAAATATTCTGAGTGGGCGCAATTCCCATCAAAAGTGTTGGTGAGAATAATTGCAAATAGACAAGAAACATCTGGGATTTTGCTTCTTCAGTATCAAGATAAGATATACAAATCAGACATCCAAATAATAGAAATATTTCACCAGATATATTCAGAACTCTATGGTTTGGATACACAACAGTCTCCTATTGAAGAAATTGAAAGATTCTTTAAAAATATTGCATTCCCCAAATTAAAGGTAAATCATGTTGAGTTTCTTAACACTCCTCTTAACAACAAGAAATAATTGAAGTCATAAGGAAACTAAAGCTAGGCAAGGCACCAGGCCCAGATGGATATACATCAGAATTTTATAAAACATTCAATTAAAAAATGTCTTCTATTTTTTTGAACGTATATAATTACATCAGTCTAAATGGTATATCTGATTACTATCTGAATAATTCCAAGACAATCTTTATACTCAAAAATAACCTGGATAAATCCAACCCGCATAACTATAGGCCAATATCTTTAATCAATGTGGATATTAAAATTTTATCCCCGATTTTAGCTGAGAGAGTGAAAAAAGTTATGCCCTATATAGTGTCCCTGGAACAAGCTAGATTCATGTCAAATAGGCAGACTTAGGATAATACTTTAACTTTAGATGCTATGATACATCTCAGTAAGAACAAAAAAAAATGAGATATTGTTTAGTTCTAGATGCATGTAAAACATTTGACAGAGTCAGCTGGAACTTCCTATTTACAGTTATAGCCCAGTTCAACATCCCCAAAGAATTCATTAATCAAATTAAAACCTTATATAATAAGTCCTATACTTACCTTTACATCAATAAAAGATTACTGAAACCTATCAAGATATCAAATGGAACTAGACAGGGATGTCCCCTTTCCCCCCATGTCTTTAATCTTTATAGCGAGGCTCTCTTTTTATACTTCTCCCAAGCCACATTTCACTCCATTCCTAAACTTCTGAATACCAAGATAATGCTATCTGCATATGCAGATGATTTAAATATCTATTTTGAATGCCCCATTTCAGAATTTAAAAAATTAATTAACACAATCGATACATTTTCGGGAATTTTTAATTATAAAGTCAACCTAAAAAAGTCACTTATTTTCCCTATTAGTCCTCTGCACCATAAATAATATCTACTCTTGGAATCTCCCTTCAAAATAGAGTACTCTTTCAGATACCTAGGGATACAATATGAGCATAATTATTCATCCATGTATCAGAATAACCTAATGAAAATGTGGGCAAACACTTTGCAAGATCTTAATAGATGGAAGCAATTGGAATTGTCCTTATTATCTAAAACAGCAATTATCAGGATGAATATCCTACCTAATCTCCTATATCAATTTAATGCCTCAAATCTGGTCATCCCAAATAACTTCTTCCAAAAAAATCGACAAAGAACTGGCCAGATTTATATGGTTCCCTAAATCGGTTAGGATAAGCTATCAAAAATTAATATATCCTAAAGAAAAAGGAGGATTAGGGTTACTGGATTTTCGACTATATTACTGGATCATTTGTGCAAATAGAATTATTTTAATTTCAAAGTTCAGCCCAAAGAAAGACACCTGGTCACTCCATGGGTAAGAATCTGGCACAACCATCTAATTGATAATAACCTCAAACCAAAAGCCCTTCCTTTCATGTCTTCAATGTCCTTAAAGGACTCTAATATAAACAGTATTTTGAAACAAAGAGAAAAGATCTTTTAGGACTTAATTAAATCCCTTGATTTGGATAAGATTTTCTCCTTTCTCCAAACTATACATATGAAGCCCAACATCAGACTTAACAATAAAATACTTAATCTCTCAGGCTGTCTTTTAATCAAAAAATGTACATTGTGGGATATTCATAAACACAAGGAGAAATCACTACAGGAACTGAGAAATGAGTTAAAACTATGTTATAAATTCACTATTATTTTACGTCAGATCAGGGAGCTCATACCAACACTAATCATAGATATACCAAATATCAAAAAAGATATAACTAGTGTAGTAGATATCATTGAAAGTCTAACCAGCAAGAAACGTATGTTACCTAATACTTATAAAATAGTTGTGGCCTCTAAATATCAAAATGTGTTGCTATTTTCTAACTATTAGGACCAGCAAGGAACAAAATGTATGGAGGGCCAGAAACTCACCGCAATTGAATCTACTATTAAGCTATCCCGTTTCAAAAAACTAGTTTACATGCAACTAATGATCAATAACAATACCTATTTTACTCCTTCCATATTAAATAAATTCAATTTTAATGCCTCTTCATTATGTTCATGCTGCTCCTTTCCACGAGCTGACCTCCTACATATATTATGGTTGTGTAAGCACACACGTAAACATGAGGGTTCCCTTAAAGTGTGCTTAGAGAAAATGGGTTATAAAAAGTCAACCCTATCTTGGGAACTAGTGGTCCTATACATTGCAGAACTTCAAATATTTAAACTGAAGTATCATGTCCTTATTACCCTTTGTTTGCTAATCAAATTTTACATAACCAAAAACTGGATGGACCGCACCAAACTATCTTGTAATGGATGTAAGAATTTATTTATTTTTTATTTTATTTTACATTTGTTGACTGGGCTAGTCTAACTGGATATATGTCCATTTTCAGTAGAGGCCCGGGGAGATAAGCTCCAAGACATGATAAAATACAAATACAATTACAAACAACAAAAAGCAAAATTTGTAATAAAAAATAGCAAATATAATAAAAATATAATAAAAATACTCAAGCAATGGTAACGTGTTGTAAAGCATAGAGGTTAGTACAGGGTGTGTAAAGAGGACAAGAGTCATAAACAGTGAAAATTGAAAGGTACAGGGACATCATACAGGTAAAGTCAGTAGTAGAGAAAGGAAGTTAGTTGTGTAGTGATGTTACTAAGAATTAACTTGAAAAAAAGGTATGTAAAGAGGAGTGAAATGGTGTAAAATAGGGAGACATGAGAAAAATATAATAAGAAGGAAGATGTAACAGTGGATAACAAGCACAGGATAGGCAAGGTCAAGTTTAAAGAGATAGATGACTAGTCCGGTTTGGTACAGGGGTGTAGCCAGTATGATGTGAGGTAAAGTTTAAGTCTGTTTTTGAAGAGTGATAAGGAAGTAAGTGAGGAGAGGTCATTAGGGAGAAGATTCCAGGATTTACCTACAGTATTAGACAAGAGAGAATCCCCAGCCCTGTTATTAGATTTAGATGTGTGTACAAGAAGTTTGTGTGATGAGCGTAAAGACTTCATATTATTATAGGGGGTGATAATCCTAGATAAACTAGGAGTATTAGAAGGTTTGTAAAGAATGTTGTGGGCAATGGTTAGTTGTTGAAATTTAATCAGGTGTTGTAGTTCTAACCATCCTAGCTAATTTAGATTTATACAATGGTGGGTTCTAAATGGATTTCCTGTTGCAAATCTTGCAATGTTATTATAGGGCAATTCCAATTTGCTGAAGATAGTCTTGGATAGATTAGTAAAAATTGGAGACGCATAAAGGAGTGTAGAGATCAAATGAGTGTGAGCTATAGTAGTTTTGGCAGTAGGAGAAAGGAAGGGTTTAATCCTATAGATAGTGCCAATTGTTTTGTTGACGGTCTTTATAGCATTGCTGATATGGAAGTCGAAGTTCAGATTGTTGTCGATGGTGACACCTAGAAGTTTGGTGGTAGAGTCTGGAGATATTATAGTACCATTGGTGGACGTCACAGAAAAATGAAGAGGAGAGGACTTTTGAGTAGGAGTGAAGAGGAGGAGTTTGGTTTTCTTTGGGTTAAAAAGAAGGCAACGCTGAGTGAACCATTGTTCAACTATGTTGAATACCTTCTGGGTGAGAGAGTGAAGGTCTTGGGAGGATGTAGCAGAGAATAGTAGTGTGGAGTTGTCAGCATATTATATGCAAGTGGCTTGAAGGATAGATAGATGAAGGTCATTTATAAATATGGAGAAGAGGAGAGGTCCTAGTATGGATCCCTGTGGGACACCTAAGGTAATGGGTAGATGGGTGGATAGAGTGTTATGCCATAGTACTGCTTGCTGTCATTTGTCAAGGTACGATTGGAACCATTTTATGGAAAGTGGGTCTAATGACAGAGATTTTAGTATGCTTATGAGAATCTGCTGGTTTACCATGTCAAATGCTTTAGACAGGTCGATAAATAGAGCAGAAGAAAGATTATTTAAGTTTCGTTGTATGTTAATGTAATCAGTAAAGGAAAGGAGGGCTGTGGTGTTGCTGTGTGAGGGTCTGAAACCATGCTGACAGTTGGAAAGTAAATTGTTTTCAGTTAAGTGATGGAGTAATTGCCTGTGGATACATTTCTCCATAATCCTAGCTAAAGGAGGGAGTAGGGCAATAGGGTGACAGTTTGATAGCTCAGTGGAGTGTCCTCCTTTATGCAGGGGGATAACATGGGAGACTTTCCATAATGTGGGGATGTGACCTTCGCTTATAGTTCTATTGATCAGTATGGAAATAGGGTAGGCAATAGCCTTGGATGACAACTGTAGAAATTCAGAAGGCAGTTGGTCTGCAGAAGGAGAGGCATGGTTTAAGTTTATTCAAAAGGTTTTGAATAAGTGTGGTTGGGACAGGTTTGAACTGAAAAGGGGGGGGTGGGGTTGATGTGTAAGAAGGTAGTGTGAAGGTATTAGGTGATAGTTGACTAGCTAGTGTTTGGATGGCATCTGTAAAGAAGGTATTGAAGGTATTAGCTGTATGGATGGGGTTTTCCTGGTCTGTATTTTGAGGGTTTGGTGTAGCGGATTGACCTGGGTGGAGTAACTGCTTAATGCTAGCCCAGAATTTTTGTGGGTTGCTGTGATTAGGTTGTTGAAATTGTAAGTAGTAGTTTTTTATCAGAAAGTATGGCCTTCTTAGTGTAATTTCTAAGTTGTCTAAAGGTTTGTTGGTCAACATGGTTTTTAGTCATACTCCATTTGGCCCAATATTTATTTCTGTGATGAATTTTATGTTTGGTTTCATTGGATAGCCATGGGGCAGAGTTGTCCTTAATTCTAATAGAGCTGATTGGAGCGTGATGATTGAGAATGGAAAGGAAGGTAGAATTAAAGAAATTAACGGCTTCATCTAAAGGGAGGTGTTTTAAGGGAACCTAAATACATGCTCTTAGTTTCATTTGGAATAAATCAGGGTTAAATTTCTTTTTGGATCTAATACTTCTGATAGAGGTTAGAATGGGAGTGTTGGCTTTATGCCTGATGAAGTAGGTAAGTGAGTGGTCACTTATATCATCAGGGAGGGTTCCAGAATTATAGTAGTGAGTATGATTGTTTATAAGAATCCAGTCTAGTATGCTTGCTTTCTTGTTAGCTTTATTTATTCTGGTGGGTGAGGTAATGGTTTGAGAAAAACCATGTAGGTTAATGTGGGTGGTAGGAAGGCTAGTACAGTAGGAATTACCATCCAAATTTATATCGCCTAGGATTATGGTTTCTTGAGGCAGATGTTGGGATAGCCATCAAAGGATATTTTCCATGATGGCTATGTTATTTCCAGGGGGCAGATACATGCAGATAATGTAGATTGATTTAGCATTGTTAAGTTCAAGTTTAGAAATGAGAATCTCAGCATGGGAATTTAGAGGTAGATTACAGTTGTATGTGATTAATTGTAAGCCAGATTTAAATAGAATAGCAACCCCACCACCTTTCTTAGCTACTCTGTCAATTCTTAGGATATTATATCCAGGTGGGATAATTTCATTATCCTTGATGGCAGGTTTTAGCCATGTTTCTGTTAGGCAGATAATGTCAAAGGAGTACACTTCTAAGAGAGCATGGAGTTGAGTTACTTTGTTGTTAATACTATGTATATTAAGATGAGCTAGTAGGAGGGAGTTAGATGGTTTAGCAAGGGGGTAATTGGTTGATTGCTTATGGTTGTGGAGAAAGATAGAGGTTGCTGTTGGGCCAGGGTTAGGATGAATATCACCTTCCTTTAATGAGAGGAGTTGTCCTAGATAGCTTAGGTTAGGGAACTTGCTGTATGGAAATAACACTCTCCTGAGATGTAGTGAATTATATTTAATATGTAGTGTTCTATGATACATAGCAAGTAGGTAGCTGTGTGAGCATATTATGTTTGCATGGTTATGTAGGTGTGGTAAGGGTTTGTTGAATGGAGAAGTCAGTGTGTGGATATATTGGGTGTTCATATGAGGAGAGGAAATAGGCAAAGGTTAAAAGTGGTAGTGCTACAAGAGTACAGCAGAGTAGAATCTGAGAAGGGATGGTTGGATTAGCCATTGGGAAGGATTAGCTATTTGTTAGATATATATGTAGAGATGGAAGTGTTTAAGCTGAGTGTGGAAAGATAGGAGGGTGTGGTGAGTATGGAGTGGAGTGGTAAAGAGCTGGGAGATAAGAGAAAAATTGGCCAATTGGAAATGTGTAGAGGTTAATGGGAAGAGGAAGGGTGTGGTTAGAAAGTATAAGAGTAGGACCCCTGGGGTGGGTGGGAATTGGGGGAAGGGAGGGGAGTGGAATGAGCCAGCAGGGAGAACGGAGCGGGTAGAAACAAGGAAAAAGGAAGAAGGCAAGACTGTGAAGAAACAATCAGTGGTTAGGTAAGTGAGATCAGAGATAAGGAAAGTATGGAGGATTTAGCACTTGTTTAGTGTAACTGTTAGTAAGGTAAGAACAGAGAGGGTCACAGAGATAGGAGGCTAGAGGCAGGGAATTAAGGGATCCTTTGGAGGGGATTCAATATATAGTAACTTAGGGGATAAAATGAATACTTAAGCAATAGCTATGTGCTGCCACCTACTGGAGAAACAGTAGATGACAAGAGCACTTAGAGAAGAGTAGGGAAAGGTAAAATGTAATGTAAGGGCCTAATAGTGGGGTAAAAAGAAGTCCACAGAAGGCTGCTAGCAATGGAGCACAGGGCTAAATACAACATAGACTGGTTATAATGAATTGGCCTTAGGATACATACACTTTAGGCCGATGTCATAGGACAAGCAAAGGAAGTTGAGAGAACAGTAGAGGATCCCTGCATAGAGGTTCTTTTTTCTGTCTGGAAGCCAGGAATATCAGGAATGGTGGGAGGCTTCAGGTTAGGTTATGCACTGTAGACTAAACTTTAGGCTGA
The DNA here is from genome assembly GCF_019279795.1 of Protopterus annectens. NCBI lineage: Eukaryota > Metazoa > Chordata > Ceratodontiformes > Protopteridae > Protopterus > Protopterus annectens. Next base: position 66,139,309 of record NC_056725.1, read on the forward strand.
TGTCATAGGACAAGCAAAGGAAGTTGAGAGAACAGTGGAGGATCCCTGCATAGAGGTTCTTTTTTCTGTCAGGAAGCCAGGAATATCAGGAATGGTGGGAGGCTTCAGGTTAGGTTATGCACTGTAGACTAAACTTTAGGCCGATGTCATAGGACAAGCAAAGGAAGTGAGAGAACAGTGGAGGATCCCTGCATAGAGGCTCTTTTTTCTGTCTGGAAGCCAGGAATATCAGGAATGGTGGGAGGCATCAGGTTAGGTTATGCACTGTAGACTAACCGCGTGCAGGGCCCGTAGCCTAAGGCAGAACAGGACTGAAGGGGGCAAAGTCTAGTCAAATATGGTGCCACAAATCTGGCAATTAAATACATATCCTCACAAAAACTTTTCATAGGAAACCCTAATAAGCAAATGCATTACCCTAAATATTGGAAACTTATCTTTGACCTCATTCTGGGGGATTGACCAAGGGTCATAAGGAGCAATTTATTATCTTGGATTTATGCCATGAATGTGTTCCTTCCTCTTTAATTAGTTACCAAGGCTCCCACTAGAATCAGCCTGGCTCCCTCTTCATGACTGCAGTAGCACTGTTTGTATATATGTATATAGTTGTGATTTGGAGGGTTGTGTGGTGTTAAGGAATGTATTGAAACTATGCTTGTATTGTTTCCAAATTTTTTGTATATCTGATTATTCATTGTTTGATACTTCCTGTACAAAATAATAAAATACTATTGGATAAAAACTTTAATTCTAACTTCTGTATACTGCTACATGTGGATACACCCTTACTTGCATTTTGCTGTTTTACAAGTGGCTACTTTTGACGGTACTAGTGAATGTTAAATGATTCCATTGATTCTGTTGGTAGAGGTTCATATTATTGGAGTGTGTGAGTTAGGTGTGAGATATTTTTTCTTTCTTCTTAGCAAAGGGATTTTAGACTTCACAGTTGGTATAGAGAGTACCTACATGCCATGATGACTTTGGGATTAACATTTTCTGTAGGAAGCATGATGTATGGATTGAGATATAAGGCAAAACAAGATTACACACTGTATGAGAAACCACAGCTACATTTTAGACTGCAGGGTGTATTTATAGGCTCTTTTTTAGTATCAGGGGCATGAATATATTAAATACCTCATTTGAATATTATCCTGACAAGACAGATAAAAAACGATTTGCTTTTCCACAGAAACTTCCTCACCTCTCACAGGAATAAGTATTTTCTGCCTGCATATACCTCTGATTTTTTGACTCTGTTCAAATGAAAGAAATTCTTACAACAGAAGCTTACATCAGTTTGTTTCTAACACAGACTCATGTGCATGTTTTGCATGTATATGTGCATGGACGTGCACCCAGGCCAACATGCATACACACACACACACACACACACACACACACACACACACACACACACACACACACACACACACACACACACACTCACACGCGCTTACTCACACACACATACTCATGCACATACTCTCACACACACACACACACACACACACACACACACACACACACACACACACACACACACACACACACACACTGTCTCTGATAATTAGCTAATTTCACATTCCCCAGAATAATGGCTTTCTGACTGGGTGCACCTTTGTTGTTTGTAAAAAAACACTACTGGCTCAAAGATACCAAATAAAACTGCAGTTGTGTGTGGCAGCTTGCATTTTTTATTTTGTTTTAATAAAATATAAATACATGTAATATAATAAATAATCTTTAAGTGTTATCTTTGAGTCAGTGGAGTTTTTTTATTGACATCATTGATAAAACTGGCATGGATTTTGGTTGTTTGAGCTGCTTATTTTCTAATATCTCACATGCTTAACTGTGATCAAGGGAATGACTTTCTGGTCACATTAATGTATTGCAGTTTGTATTACAAAAACACAGATGTGTACATGTGCATGTGTACATGCATGCATACACACACTCCCCCTGACCGTCTAGCTCAATGGACATTTGCTTACACATACATCCTCTCCTAATCTCTTCAGTATAATTGTATTCTAACTTGGTACTCTTCATCAAGCAATATCTGGGCTTCTTTGAAGGGTGGAACATGAATTATTGCTGTGAGTACTAAATGCTGTTAGTATTGCTCATGGTTTTTAACTTGTGTCTTTCAAGTATTTCATTTTACGATGTTAATCCAATAAAAAAGGAGATTCCCCACAGATCACAACATCTGTTTCCCATGCCCCCGATGACCTCAACTCATCAAATGAAAAGAGATCACAAGTATTCATACTAGCTGAATCTAAGCAAGTGCTTGCTCACATAGTAGCAAGATATGGTTTAGATATTCATGACCTGTTAATATATGAAACAGAAAAAAAGTAAGATGACATGCTAATTACTAGCATGATGTTTTACTTCTGCATTTATTTGGTGATCATGTTAATGTATTTCTTTCAGCTAAATGTAAATGTAAATGTTTCCCTAACATGTTAATTAAAATAAAATATTGACCCATAATGTGCTCTGAGGCTGGGAGTGATTTTTATTTATTTTTTATTTTTATTCATTTTACATTTGTTAACTGGGTTAGTCTGGCTGAGTTTTTGGCTCATTTTCAGCAGAGACCCGGGGAGAAAAGCTCCTCAAGACTAGAAAACAATTTATTAAATTTTAGTAACATAGTAGTAACAATCAGCTATAGGATCTTACAAGCAGAAACCTGGAGAGAAAAAAAGCTCCTCAGGCAATTCAATTATACAGAGCATTAACAATTGGCAGACAAGTATGTGAGTTGTTACAAACAAGGTTTTAAACAATTAGCAGTAGAAAATGTGACTAGTTACAATATTATTTAAGCTTCTTAGAGCAAAATGAGTTAATAGTTAGACAGATGCTTATTTAAAGTGGGTAGGATCTAGTTGTACAGGAGTTTGGAAACAAGAAAGGAAAGTAAGAATGACTAGTAGGAGATGTAGGGGAGGTAGAGTATAGGAGACAGACTAGACAGGCAGGTTGTTTTGAGATGTAAGAATTAACAGTGGTTGGAGATAGAGGAAAAGAAGAGGTAGAAGAGGCAGGGGTATAGTGTTAGAGCTACATTAAGAGTGAGGTGGTGAAATAGGTGAAAGGATGGTGGTTTCAGGGTGGTTGGCTACAGTGGCAAGACCACTTTGTTTTTAGGTATTTCCTTGTTGCTAATTTGAAACTTTTGCTATGGAGGGATTTTATTTCCAAGGGGAGTTGATTCCAGGATATAGCTGGATTATAGTTATAGAGAAGGCAGCCTATTTTAGTTTTGGGTTTGTAGATGTCTAATAATTCTTGATTTCAGCTGCGTAGCATCCTTGCAGGGGAATATTTGGATATGATAGGGGAGAGGCTGGGGCAGAAGGAGGGTAGGTAGAGGACAGAGTGGATGATTTGTAGTCAGTATAGTTGGAGCAGCTGAGGGAATTCTAGCCAGTCTAGTTGCTGTAGTGCCAAGCAGTGGTGTGACTTGTAGGTTTGGTTAGCTGCAAATCTGGCGATCTTATTCTAGGTAGTTTCAAGCTTGGAAATAAGTGTAGAATTTAGGTTTGTGAATATGTGGCAGCTGTACAGGAGTGTTGGGAGTAATAAAGCCTGGGCGACAGTTATTCGGGCAGTGTTAGTTAAGTATTTCTTGCTACGGAAAAGGTGTCCATGTTGCTGATGAGTTTTTTTACCGAGTTAGTAATATTGAGATCAAACTTAAGCAGATCATCTATTGTAACACCTAGTAATTTAGTACTAGATTCAGCTAAGATGATAGTGTTGTTGCAGGATAAGATGGCAAATGTACTTTTGAGTGTGGTGATGTTTTTAGGGAGGAAGAGTAGGAGCTTAGGTTTTTTTTGGATTAAGTATTAGTTTGTTATCACTAAGCCAAGTCTCAATGGTGTGGAAGGATGCCTGGGTAGTTGAGTGGAGGTCATTTGGGTTGTCAGCAATGGTTATAACAGCTGAGTCATCAGCATATTGCACAAGAGATGACTGGGGACAAGAGGAGTAGAGCAAGTTGGTGAAAATATTAAAGAGTAATGGTCCAAGTATGGACCCTTGGAGGACTCCCGTTTGTACAGTGAGAGGGGATGATAGTGCAGAGAGTCATTGAGCTGATTGCTGGTGGGTAGAGAGATAGCTGGAGAACCAGGAGATAGTAAGGGGAGAAAAATGTAAGTTAGTGAGTTTATCTAGAAGGAGTGGGTGAGAGACAGTGTCAAAGGCTTTAGAAAGGTCAAGGAATAGGCATGAGACAAGTTTATTGTTATCCCGAGCTAGGGAGACTATGTTGATGAATGATATGAGTGCAGTAGTTGTACCATACCATGCTGTGTGGGTGTGAGAAGGTTTTCCTGGTTAAGATAATGCATTACCTGCTTGTGAATGCATTTCTCTAGGATTTTTGAGAGTGGAGAGAGTATGGCAATCTGTTTGAAGTTGGATATGTCTGAGGAGTTGCTCTTTTGTGAATGGGTAGAGTAAAGAAATTCTTCCATAGTGTAGGGACATAGGATTCAGAAATGGATCGGCTGATTAAGATGGGTACAGGATAGGCAAGAGGTTCAGTGGCAATCTGCAGGAAATAAGAGGGTAGCTTGTCAACAGATAGGGAACAAGGTTTAAGTTTAGAGAGTAATGACTTTACATAGTTAGTTGATACTGCTTTTAGAGAGAAAGAATTAGGAGGGTTTGGAAGAGGTATAGAGTTTGTGGGGGTGCTAGTGTTGTTTCTGGGGGGGGTAATTTATTATGGAGGTTATTGAGTTTATAAAATGATTGTTAAATTTGTTGGCTATGTCTTCAGGTGTTGCACTGGGACATGGGTTAGGAGAGGAGGGGTTTCCTGGATGAAAAGTCTGTTTAATAGAGCTCCAGAATTTCTTTGGGTCTGATTTAAGAGTAGAGGGAGGATTGGCATAGAAGTTTATTTTGTCATAATGGATGATTTTTTTTATTTTATTTCTGAATTCTTTATATTTCTGAAGAAGAGAAGGGGTCCTAGTTTTAGTCCACATTTTCCAAATCCTATCCCGGTCTTTCATGAGGGTTCTGGTAGATTTATTGAGCCAGGGAGCAGTATTAGATTTGATTCTAATCGTGCAAAGAGGAGGAAGGGAGTTAAGAATGTTTAGGAATGTAGTGTTGAAGGAGTGGACAGCTTCATCTAAAGGAAGAGTGGTGAGGTAAGACCAGTTAATTTTGGAGAGTTGGTGAATAAAGGAGTTAGGACAGAAATGTGAAAGTGAGCGGGTGGTAATAAATTTGTTAGGTTTGGTAAGGTGGGGAGTATGTCTGGTAATTGTTATAGGGTAGTGGTCGCTGAGGGCATTTGGAAGGGTTTAGGAGTTATGATAGTTTTGAAGGTGGGAGACCAATATCCAGTCAAGAAGAGAGCTAGGTAGGTGAGATTTATTAATGTAGGTTGGGGTTGTGATTATCTGCTCGAACCCATGTAGGTTTATACAGGAAGTAGTGTTGGGAGCTTGTATTGTAAGCCAATCAATATTTACATCTCCCAGTATAATTATTTCATTGTGGATGGTGTGTGAGAGGTGAGATTATAATTCTAAAATCATAGTTTTTATAATGTAAAAATTAAAAAGCAAAATATGACAAAACTGTTAAGCAGTTAAGGACCTGTGGATAGGTTGGAAGTATTAGCTGGTAGCAGGCAAAGTTCCTATATAGAAAGATGTGGAAGCTGTAAAGGACAGACAGTGGAAAACTTCAATTGGGGAACTCAGCAGGAACAGTGGGTGCATGGATTGGAAAGCAAAACAGGCAGCATGTGTCATGGGAGGATCACAGGAAAAGGAGTGGGGATGAGGTCAAAGGGAAAAGGATATGAAGACTGAATGGGAGGTCATGGCCGAACGTAATGTGCAACAGAAGAAACAGAAATAGATCAAAACAACAAAATGTGGATGGGAAAAGGAAGGGGATAGGATAAAGGAAGGTCAGGTCTACAAAGCAGAACTACATAGAAATGTGGAAATATATAAACGGGAGTTAGGTAGAACATCTAGAAAGATGTACTGGTGGTGTAAGGCAGAAGTGAATGAAGACAGAAATGAAGATGTCAAAGCAGTGGGGAAGGCTGCACCCCCCCCCTCACTAATTATATATACCAACTCCGAGATCGCACTACAGTGAAGAAAGGACAAAATTTCCAGCCTTCACTGTACCGCAATCTTACAATAGCGATATCAAGGAACAGCCTTTTCATTTATTTGGCCGTTCGACATTTCCACTTTTCATTTATTTAACAGGGACCCGTCAATGAGAGATCACTGCAAAAGTGAATATTGTATACTATATCTTTTTTTTAGGTTTATAACTAGTGTGTATATTGTTTTTATTATTATTTTCAAAATTAGTTTTGTATTCAACATGAAAAGTACTGGAAACATCATCCAGCCTTGTTGTTTTGTGAAAATCCACCAGACATTTTACTACTGATAAATAATAAAGCTTCTGTCTGATGTAATATTATCCTAACAATATCTGGAGTTTATTCTGATGAAATGATAAATGAAACCTCTTTTAATTAAATAAAATGTTCTGCACATTTAGTACTGAAAGAGCTGTATCATATTCTGAAAAAGAGATTAGGAGTTTTGCTTGTAAAAGTGCTCTCTATAAACAATGATATACTTGTGGGATGCTTTTATCTGATACAAACTGAATCTGAAAAAAAAAGAGGCTTGACCCCACTAAGCAAAATGATTAATCAGTAATCAATTAGCATTACTAGCAAATAATTTTCTGGTAAAGCCTGAGTCTTATAGTTTAGTCAGTTATGAGATGGGCAGATAATTTATAAAGAGATGATTTTATAATGTGTTATTTGTGCTTAATGTTTTATTTTGTTCTTTATGTAGCAGTATAAATTCAGATTATTTTTTATATTTTGTAACTATTACAACCTGAATTGGATAAAATTTGGTAGAAAGGAAGTAATTTGCTTTACATGCACTTTATAAAATTCAGCTGGCAGATAGCCTGCATTGCGTCTCTCTTTTTGTTAACCTTTAGCCATTCTTTAATTTTTCTGTGTTACTTTCATGATTGTTCAGGCTTGTATAATGAAGAAAAACACTTATAACTGAATTTGATTCAAAGATTTTGATAGCTGATTTTGAGTGGATTATGATGCACTTTCTTTTCTGTGAGTGTTTTTAATTTTTTGGATAATAATTTTTCCACATGAACCTGCATTTTTAATGCCTGCATGTCATGTTAGCTTCATTTTTTAATTGGTGTGCCTAGATAAGAGTGAAATACAATCCAAAATTGTAAGGATTCACTTCTGTAGATATTTTTAATAATTAGTTTATTTAACCACTTCTATTGTATTCTAAGTGTTGTAATCATGTACATTGCAATGCTAGTTTCTACCTACTATGATTATCGTATCATTTTGTTTAGAGCGTTTCACCTCTGGCTTTTGCTGAAAAATGGTACTTTGCCCAGTTGAACTTCTGTGGTTAACAAAAACAATAAAGAAATAAAATTATAATTTCCATTAACTTATTATATATTTCATGTCATGCTTAAGTTGTATCTCCTGTAGTTTTCTTTTATAATAATGTTTAATATTACTGTTCATTTGTTTACAAATATATGCTTTACAAACAATTCATATTAGTTGCAAAGATGTTCCTTTGATATTGGTGTCTTCCTACAACTCATTAAGTTTTACTAAACCATAAGAAAGTAGAATTTTAAAGTACTTAATAGCCAAAATAAAACTCTCTAGGAAATTTTGGATTTAACTTTATTTCAAATCTAAGTCCTGCAATATCTGACAATAATTTTGGTACAATGTCTATTAATGTATTAAGAACAAAATATGTCAATCCTTTAAAAGTAATTTTGACTTTAAAGTTTGTCCAATACTTGGAAATTTGTGTATGTGTGTATATCTTTTTTTCTACCTCTAATAATCTAGTAGTTCTAATTGGGAATTGACTGTGGACAGATAAGGTTAATCTCATGTCTATAATAACGCTGAAATCACTTACAATGATTAGATAATGTTTAGGGAGTTACGCTAACACACTTTTAAAAGGTGAAACAAAATCAGAGAAGTTGTAAAAAGAACATATAGCATGGCTACAACATATTTCTTACCCTGATGTTTAGCCTTATTCTGAGTACCCTACTTTATTGCTGTTTGATACTCTTAGTTACCTTGACTCTTTGGTACCAACACTGGAAATGTGTTATGCTTATTTCCATAAACCTAGTTTAAGAAATCTTTTTCTCTGTTAGTGAAATTTTTGTAAAAACACACAGCCTTCTTCTTCTTAGCTTCATATTGTAAACTTGGCCCTTTCATATGATTGTTTAAAACTATTTATATTTAATGTTGCCAGGCTTATCTCTGTAACCATATTTTGTATCATTAAGGCAGAAATAGAAATTTCAGATATTTACAGTCAGATAAAAACTCTAAAAACTTGTACAATCTTTTAGAATTTTAAAGTAAGAGGTAAACATTGATAAATAACATTAAACCCTCCACTCCCTATCACGCACAAAAAAGCATACCTTTAGAAAAACAGAATTATAAATACATCTTGATATATCAAACTGGAAATCAAGGTGTCATGAATAAATACTGAGCAAGACATTTAGATTATAATGCAGATACTTCTTTTAATTGTTCTCTGATTGTCTTATCCTACAGCCTTTATTATTTTTACACCACTCGTGAGAAATGAGTTTATGTAATGCCTGTCATACCAGAAAAATAATAAATGAATAGAAAAGAAGTATGCAAGAGAGCAGCATGACTATACAGCTGCACTGGAGTTCTACAATAATCCGTTCCTAAGTATTAATCTTCATTTAAAGTTAATACCGCGGTGGTGGTGCTGCGGTAGCATTGTCGCCTCATAGCAAGACGTTGTCCCATTCGATTCTCAGCTAGAGCATCTTCTGTGTGGAGGCATACGTGAATGGGGCATGCCTTCATTGAAGGTTGTGCATCATTGCTGGTAACCCGGTACATAAAAATCCACTACCAATCATTAGCGGACCCGAGTTCCACTGTGGCGACTCCTAACTGGGAAAAGCTGAAAGACATAAACAGACCAAGTTTAGTTACTTATTATTTGTTTGTCTTTGTTGACTGGGATAGTCTGAATGGGCAGAGCCCTTTCTAGTGGAGGCCCAGGGAGAAATGCTCCATCTATTACAATCTAATAACACAGGTAGAGTCATTGGTACAAGGCTGCTTTTCACGAGTTTAAACATAAATTACATTGCATCTAACAATGAGGCAATAAGCATTGTGATGACAGTTTGTATTGCAGTAATTTTCTTGGGTTATTACATTAATATTACATATGACACTAGAGAAGTCCATCTGATGACAGCCTGTGTTACATTTAATACATTTATCAGATGTAAGTTTCAGTTGTGATTGCACAAATGACATATATGAAATTTTAGTAGGTGGCTGAGCTCAGGAAGTGGGTTGAATAGCCAAGAATATAGTGAAGGCATTGAAAGAAAGGGGAATATAGTGCTAAGAGAATGTTCCAGTGCCTGGACATAGCTGCCATAATACAAAGTCTGGTGGATTCTGTGGTTCATTCGTACAAGGGGTCAGGGCAATTTGGCTACATAAGGAAGAAGGTGTGTATGTGAGTATTATGCTGACCCATTTCATATAAACCCTTTGTATGACTTTGGGCATGTGCAAGGGGTCACATTGACAAAGTGGTTAGAAAATCCTTCTATGTGGCCCTCCTAAATACGAAAGGGTTTGCATCCAGATTGAAAGAGGTCATTGGGCCCCTCTATGCATCACTCATCAGACTCATCATCGAGTACAATGCCCCATTTGGGATGTACCTTACAAGACATCTGCAACAACTGGAAAGACCACAGAAGTACCTCACCAAGAGGATCACTGGCCTCAAGCAAATGCCCTATGCAGCTCGACTGAAGAAACTCTAGCTGTACTTGGTTGCATACCGCCTACTCAGAGGTGATCTCTGCCTGACATACAAGGCCATGTCCAACCCAGAATTGATGGACATGCTCCACCTAAAGTAAACCATATCCCCTCGAGCCACATGCTCCAGGGATCTAACCCTCAACACAACAATAAATAGGACATGCTAGAGGGATAGATTCCTGTCCCACAGACTTCCCATGCTCTGGAACAAGATTCCAATCTACATTAGGCAGAGCTCCTTGCTAGCCCTCTTCAAGAGAAACCTTGATGAGTGGATGGGAAACAGAAAGTTTACCCTGGGGATCACTTCAATGGCTCTGCTGGACAGAGGCACAGGGTACTAATCTAAGGGGGCAGCAAAAGCCTACGCATTCCGGCTAGGCTTATAAATGCCTTCGGGCAGATAGCCTAGTACCTACCTATGAACCTATAACAGAAAACTATTGATGGCTGCCTTAATGACACCCCTGTGAATGTGTGATTATCAGCAGGCAGAAGGAGAAAAGATAAAAAGCAAAACAGAAAATCCTCTGAATTGCAAATCATTTTTATTTTTGCCTTTGATCTCATACCATATGAATGCTGGATAGTCTCAAACTGCAGTTGATTATCTGTGCTTCTTTTCTTCAGAGCTCTTCTGGGCTAAATGCTTTGTTTTCTGTTTGTATGCGCCTGCTTATTCTCAAACTCTGATACCTTATGCCTATCTGTGCGATTTTTTAAAGAGCATAACTACTACATTTCTTCATAGGTTTTCTGTTTTCTAATATTGCCAATAACCACAATGGCAGATTTGAATATCTGTACTAGTTCATGTCTGGTTTCTAACTTTTTTGTTGTTATCAAAACTAGCATAAGTAGATTGTCAAAAAAAGGTAATCTCAGTTTGAACATCTGAGATCTTATTGGGAAAATCAGCACCTATTGCAAGAGGAAGACATGTCACTGGAAATGACTTCAGAATGACTTTGGAATTTCTCTGCATTATAAATTGAGCAAGGGCTATATAATATGGCTGCAAAGTGGTTTGGGAATCTCTTTGCATTGAAGCAGCAGTTTTCTGAATAACAGCAGACCCCAATGCTCTTGTCAAAACATTTTTTTCAAGCATTGGAAACAAATAATCCTTGATCCTGTGATGGGATCTATAGATGTTCCAGTGTAGATTCCCCTCACAAACTTAGCACCTGGGCCAGATTCCTTGAAGTAGCATGCCTTGGAATGCTTTAACATTGTTCTGGCTGTACTTCAAGACTGCAACTGTGCAAAATGTGTTTCATCCTTAAAGGGCATTTTCTCTTTTTTTCAGTGCTGTGTAACCACATTAGAATATAAAAGCATGTGAGTTCGTCAGGGACTACTCCCTGCAAAAAATCTGTTATAGCTATTCTCTGTGTGCACTTATGGAGTTTGCATTTGCCTTTAGTTGAATGTTTACTGGCAGTCTGATTTCCAGCTTTCCTAGTGGATCCATATTTAATGGTACAGTTTTAAAATGAATATATTGTCTTTGTGAAAAGTGTAGGCCACTGCTGACATGTTATGGAAATGAAAGACCATGCAAGCTAGCATTCTAGATCAACTGATGCAACAGGGAAGGCCAGGGGTGGGTTACCATCTTCTCCTAGAGATGCAGAACAGTTCCTAGTTTCAGCTGGTGGTTATAATTTTGCACTGATAATTCCAATGGTGTACCCCCGTGGAATGTAAACAGCATTTTGTAAAATGTCTTCATAATGTGATTCTACCACTATGTCTTTTACATATGGCAACACCTGTCTTACACACACACACACACACACACACACACACACACACACACACACACACACACACACACACACACAGTCAAATACAGATATGAAGACATTACAGAACCAGGACAGTACTATGCACTCACTAAAAGCTGAAATTGTACACTTGCATATCCATGTAAGTATATCTAGCTATTGAAACTTTCGGGACATGTGTCTCAGTAACTTCACTGTTTATGTGTATGGGTGCATGTCATTTCAGGTGCTTCTGCATTCCGCATGTAGGTATTAGACCAAATACTATTTTCTTCATGCATTTCTTTAGTCTGAAACATGATATATGCATGTCTGTGTTTTTTAAAAAGTGGGTCTTTATACGTTGCTGCAGTAGTCATTTTGCAGATCTTGTGGTTTCTCTGGTATATGTTGTGTTTTGTTGTGATTGTGTATCCAGTGATGCTGACAATTTAGGTGACACATTAACAGTCAGCAGTGCCAATGTATCTAGTCATCTGTGATGTTACAGAGATGCACAACCCAGAGTAATACAAAGGACATGGCTGGCAGGTATATATAGGTTACTTCACTGTGGCTGTTATGCTTCCTTTGTGGTCACATAAAATGGTGGAAGAGTGTGCAGAGGAACATGGAAACTGTATCCAGCACCTTGAATGCAAAGGTCCAGAGAAGCTGTTGTGGAAATGCTAACCCCACAAAACACCTACCAGTTTTAACTACAGTATGTGGTGGCTGAAACTGTCTACCTACAGTAAATGAGATATATGTGGTCCATGAGATAGCTGGGTTATATTATTTGCCTTTACAGAACTATGAGCTCATGCAGCATAATGAACAGTTATCTGGCCAGATCATGGATACCCAGGTGGACACAACTGGGTCGTACATGTTAGGCCATTTTTGACTAACAGCTTGCATGATAGTGCAAAGTTGAGCCATTGTGACATGATGCTAGATATCTGTATCACACGTGTGTATGACTCATGCGGCATTTATTCAGCTTTGTGTAAGATGTTCTGACATGTTCCCTCATAGCCCAATATTGAAGTGATGTGGGGAGAGGGTGCTGCAATGGGGTTACCCAGGGAAAACACACACCTGACCTTTGGTCAAGCTGATGACAGTCTTGTATCTGGACATGGCTTTACAAGTGTTCCCTATCACATGCGGCATGATGAGATCTCAATGTCCCCCCTCAGCAGTCCACGTATTGACCCTGCAGTTATTCCCTATCACATGCAGCATGATCAGATCCCAATGTCCCCCCTTAGCAGTCCACGTATTGACACTGCTGTTACACAATGAGACTTTGAGCTTCTCCACACCTGTGAGTAGGTCACATCCAGCAGCACATCTCAGCTTGATCTGAGCAGGGTTCATTATGTGTTTTGCAATGGTCATAGTATGACAAGATTAGCATGACATGAACTCACCCATTTCCAGCAATGATTTGTTCACTGTACAGTCTGTACATGTCAATTACCCAGACTTGATATATGCAAACAGCTTTATCATGTATGCTCCCTTCTTTTGGAGGTGATGATGGCTGGGGCACATGTAACCTATTTTAGGGATTTTGTAGTGGTGATGTTTGATGCAGCAGATAAATAGTAGAGATACATAAAATACACAAAGCTGAGCTTCTGTGCACAGAGAAACATCAGCACTGTTTAGTTCAGTCTGTGTTTCATTGCATAGTCCATCCTCATTTTTGTCTTAGCCTAGATTATGTGATTTGAAGTCAGCACATTTACAAAAGTGGGTTTACTGGGGTTATGGAGGGCATGCCCCCCATACGAAAATGCTTTTTATGTGTTTTGTGTTAAGATTAGAATTTGCACACGAGTAAGATGAGCAGGGGAGCTTAGTCTCCGTGCATTACCTTACTCGTGTGCTGACCCTGACCTTACCCCTGACCTAATTTTAACCCTACCCACTATATTACTAAACACCCTTTCCTTAACAGTACCAGTAATCAAGACAAAAGGACACAGAACACACACAACACTAAACAGGCACAACAATAAATCTATTCCCATACCTAACCCTAACTCTAAACCTAACCTATGAACATTTCCACATACACACTACCCGCTCTAACACAATTTTGCAACTTTTCTAAACCACCACCTTTTCAGTCAAACATGTCAAACATTCCTATTCTTGCACCCTTCTCAACACCTACACTACATTAGTCTTGCATTCAATCTAATGTGATTTGCACAAATGTGCAGTTACACACTTGTGTTTCCACTCAGCTTTTATTGCTCATTTCTTTGTCATGCATTTGTACCAATCAACTGACTGACAACCATTTATATTACATATATGGTTTCCATTCATTTCATCAATTTTTTTTACTATCTAATAATGGCAAAGCCAGTACTGTTGATCCAAAATCATCTGATCGTGTTATAATTTTTTTTGAGTGAGACTGGTACAGTGGAGTTTGGGAAATTTGACCTAAGAGTTGGTATTATATTACTAATAAGAGGTGTGTGGGTGCAGATGAGTATGACCCGCTACAAAAAACACATATTTTTTTTAGTTGTCAATGTCTTTATTTTTTAACACTAGATTTTCCATGAATATTGGTTTGAGTTTATGGCATTTCACTGAAATGTGATCAACTCTCTCTCTCTGTATATATAGTTTCATAGTTTCATAGTTTAGTACTAGGCTATCTGCCCTGGGGCATTTATAAGCCTAGCCCTAGTGATGTGGCTTTCACCACCCCATGTAGTGGTACTAAAGTGTACAGAATAGATTTAGAATACTGTGCCTCTGTCTAGTAGTGACACATTGAAGACCCCCTTACTTAATAAAATTAGTTTACTGTGCCTCTGTCTAGTAGTGACACAGGGATGACCCCTGGGGTAAACCTACGATCTCCCATCCACTCGTCAAGATTTCTCTTGAAGAGAGTCAGTGAGGGGCTCTGCCTAACATGAACTGGGATTCTGTTCCAGAGTATGGGAAGCCTCTGAGTTATGAATCTGTCCCTCCAGCATGTCCTATTCATATTTGTGCTGAGGTTTAAATCTTTAGCTCTCGTGGTTCTGATGGATTTGGATTTTTTCAGGTGGAGCATGTCCATCAATTCCTGATTGGACATGGCCTTGTACGTCAGGCACAGATCACCTCTGAGCAGGCGGTATGCTACTGAATAGAGCTGGAGTTTCTTTAGCCTGGCAGCATATGACATATGTTGGAGACCCTTGATCCTCTTGGTGAGGTACTTCTGGGGTCTCTCCAGCTGTTGTAAGTGCCAGGTGAGGTACATACCAAATGGGGCATTGTACTCAATCATGGGCCTGATAAGGGAGGAGTATAGGGATACAATGACCTCCTTTGATCTGGATGTGAATCCCTTCATTATAAGGTGGGCAAGGTAGAAAGTCTTTCTAACCACTTTGGCAACATGGGTGTCAAATGAGAGGTCACTATCGACTTGGGTCCCCAGGTCTCTGATTACTTTTTCCGTACTCAGTGGGTTACTGTCTATGTGATAATTTGTGGGTACTTTGTTTTTCCCAAAGGGGATGACTATACATTTCTTGGCATTCAGTTTAAGGCCATGATTCCGGCACCAGTTGTCCATTTCAGTGAGGCCTTTCTGTAGGATGTATGTGTCAGCTGGTGTATCGACTATGGCGCCTAGTTTGTAGTCATCTGTGAACTTTGTCAGCCACAAACCTCCCATGTTTGCTTTCACATCTGAGAAGTAAATGCCGAACAAGACGGGTCCCAGGACAGAGCCCTGTGGGACACCACTTGTGACTGGCTTTGAGTCTGACATGGCTCCCGCAATTTTGACTTTATGGGTTCTGTTCTTTAGCCAGTTTGCAACCCATCTTGTGACATATGGATTTACATTTAAGCTGTTGAGCTTGTCTATGATGCCTGAGTGGGGTATTGTGTCGAAGGCTTTAGCCAAGTCCAGGTAGGCTGTATGGACTGCTTTGCCCTCATCAATGGCTCTAGTGACTGTTTTAAAAAAGTCAACCAGGTTCAAAAGGCAGGATCTACCCTTTACAAAGCCAAACTGGGTGGGATCAAATGTCTGTAGGTCCCCAATGTTGCTGTTTATGAGTTTCATAATGATTCTTTCCATAGCTTTGCAGACCAGGCTGGTTAAGCTTATGGGGCGGTAGTTCCCAGGGTCTGTAGAGATGCCTCCTTTGTGGAGTGGGACCACTGTTGCTGTATGCCAGTGTTCAGGTACATATCCTGTAGTAAGGCTAAGGTTAAATAGCATTTTTATATGCGGGTTTAGCTCCTCTTAGAGTTCACGTATCACGTAACCGGGGATACCATCAGGTCCCACTGATGCTGTGTTTTTTGCTTTGCTGAGGGTGGCTCTCACCTGGACATCTGAGATGACAGGGAGGTTATATTCAGCTGGGATAAGTATTTCTTCTTTTGGGGGTGAGGGAGGGGAGAAATTTGCACTGAACCTGTCTGCCAGAATGTTGGCAATATCTGTGGGTTCGGTGAATTTTTTGTCATTGTGTACTAACTCTGAGCATATCTGAGGGTTTCCGCCCTGGTTTCTAACATAACTGAAGAATGCCTTGTGGTTATCTTTAGTGTCCTTGGCGATTTTTCTCTCAAAGTTGGCCTTGGATGTTTTTATGAGAGAACGTAGCTTTCTACTAGTGCTGATCAGAGATACCTTCCCTTTATGGGATTTTGCTCTGTCTTGCAGTAGCTTCCTTCTTTTGTTATACAATTTGTTTATGGCTGGGGTCCACCAGACAGGATACTTTCCCTTGGTGGAGAGGGTCTTGGTTTTATTTGGGATTGCATGATCCATGCATTCTTGGAGATGTCCGTAGAAATATTTGTGAAGGATTCAGCATTGTGGGATGTGGTTTCCACTGGCCCAGTGGGCTTAAAGGATACCATCTCAGTCTTAAGAAGTGTAAAGTTGGCTTTTGAGAAGTTTTTCACTGTAGTCTTTTGTGCTGGGGGTGGAGGTGGAATATGTATATCCAGGGTGATTAGTTTGTGGTCAGATCTCACTAGTGAGGGGAATACTTCTGGTGTGGAGCATTTTGTCCCCATATTTGTGATGATCAGGTCTAGTATATTATCTCCCCTTGTGGGAGAGGTGACTAGCTGTTCCATTGCATTTAAGTTTATGAATTCCAGGAATCTTTGGGCTAGGGTGTTAGGGCTAGAATAGTGCACCCAGTCTATGTTAGGGTACTTGAAGTCTCCCAATATGATGGTATTTGTTGAGACATTCATATCCTCCAATGTCTTCAGGAAGGCTGAATGGGGTTCTTGAGATTGGGAGGGTGGTCTGTAACATGCAACCAATTGTATAGCAGTTTTGCCTATGGTTAGTTGCACCTGGATGGTCTCTGATGCTTCATGAGTTGCCACTAACCTGGAGGTGTGGGTATCCTTGATGAATATGGACACTCCCCCTCCCTTTGTGGTTCGGCCGGGGTTTTGGGGCCGAAAAGCATGATACGAGGTAAAGCCTGGTAGCGCTGGGGTGCTCTCTGGAGCCTTGAACCAGGTTTCAGTTACTGCGCAGACATCGATGTTGTCCATACTGAGGAGTGCTTTGAGAGCCTGCATCTTGAGATTTAGACTTCTGGCATTGAGCACTATTACCCTTAATTTTTTTCCATTTTTGTTTTCTAAGGAGGTGGATTCATCTTTTGAGCCTTGCCTAAAAAGGCACTATGGTGGTGGCAAGAGCCTTAGCCAATATCCGGAAGCCCAGTGGTGACAGGTGCAAGCCGTCCCTTGCGAAGCAGCGTGGCTTGTCCAGCATGTCATCCCAAGCAGACAGACATTGGATCCCCCTAGAATGACACCAGTAATTGAGCCAATTATTAAAGCTGATCATCTTGTCTTTGTATTGTAGCATCATTCTTGGTGAGGGCAAGATGCTGCTCAGGGTCAGGGTCATACCAGCCTGGGCTACATAATCAGAGAGCTCCTCTATGTCTCTTTTCGTGTAGTCCAGGGAGATACGTCTCAGGTCATTCACGCCGGCATGGACAATGACGGAGTCATATTTGTACATGCTTTTGAGTGACCTGAGTGCTTGTGTTATATGGCGGATCCTAGCCCTCGATAGGCAGCTCACCATTACCCTCTCCTTGTTCAGCCTGGTAAGTGGAACGTCAGTGTGTCTGACTATAGAGTCACCTATCACTAGTGTATCAGGCATATTGTTTGGCCTTAAGGGCTGTGATTGTTTGACACACCGATTTCTTGAAGTATGTGTTGCATGTGTTATGTTTTGAGGTGGTGAATTTTTGGGTGTCTGCTTTGGTAGCCTCTGTTGTTTTGGTAAGTTTTTTATTAGAGCCTCTGAGTATGTATTTGTGTTATTATGTGTTTGATTTGCAGTTGGGGTAGGTCTATGTGTGACTGGGTTTGTTGTGTGTGTGGTTACCTTCTCCTCCTGTCTGGTCTTGCCAGTCCTGAGTTGAGAGAGTTCAGCCTCCAGTTTGGCTATATAGTTGCATCTCTCATATGTATTTGTGTTTGTTGGGAGGAGGAGAGGGTTGTCTGTGTACATGAGACAATTGTAGCATTGTCTCAAGATTCCCAGGTTAACCAGCTGAACAGGAGAAGATGCTAGTAATCTGCCACTCGACATGCTAGAATATTATAAGAGAGTGCTGTGCCTTTAAGGGAAGTGGGTATTCACAGGGGTGGTAGGTGGATGTAGTGCTTACTTTAGTTTGAGAGTGCTTACTTTAGAAGAGAAGTTTTGAGAACAAGTGCTAGGCTTATAATATAGTGAGTAGACTGGTTATTCTAAGAGTAGAGCTTTCTAAGGGAAAATTTGAAGAGCAGACTTGGCGGAGCCAGAAAAAGTTTAACCTTGTTTAACCGGCGCTGCAAAATTGCGCAAAGCCGCGCAAATGCAGATTTTAAACAGGGAACTTCAAAACAGCTAGAAATGGTCCAAAACAACCAATTACTACAGCTCTTGTGCTGAGGTCACTCCTTCAGGGACAGATAGGCTGCTCAAGGCTCCCCACTCCCACTGGTGAGCAAAGAAACTTCCTTCTATCCAAGTAAGGTAAAGGACAACACAGGAACTACACCACAGCCCAGAATACAGCAAAGCCTGTAAACTGGTCTAAACTAGTCGAGGAGAGGCGGGAAAACAAGGATTATTTTTTTGTTTTTTTTTGTTTTTCAGATAGAAAGCACACAGAAATACAGAAAACAGTAATAAATCAGTTACACAGGCTAGCACACTTTAGTGGGCAGCCTCAACAGTTAAATTAAACAAACAAACAAACAACAAATTTTCGACCAAGTGTAATTTTAAGTGCAGATATTATATAATGCAGCAAACAGTTAAAAAAACAGTTTAAGTTTGTTCAAAGTAAGCAAGAGAAGGTATTTCAAGTAAAAAAAAACAGAAAAAATACTTAAATCAGGAAAGTAGTCGCTTTTCTCAGTTCTCAGTATATAAAACTATAGAGAATGTAGAAAAATAATAGAAATGTAGAAACATAGACTCAGTCCGAAGTGATGCCTATATTTCAAAACACGTGTTCCCTAAAAACAACTTGTTTGTTTCTTTCGGCTTTTCCTGGTTAGGGGTTGCCACAGTGGAACTCCGGTCCGCTAATGATTGGCAGTAGATTTTTACATACTGGCTTGCCGGGCCTAACACACAACCTTCAACTAAGGAACGCCCGTTCACGCATGTCGCCACACAGAAGACACTCTAACTGAGAATCGAACAGGCAACGTCTAACTGTGAGGCGACAACGCTACTGCAACACCACTACTTAGTGAGAGTGTTACACAAATTATTCTTTTAAGGTAAACTACAGAGTTAGGGTAGGGGCAGGGCAAGTTAGAGTTAGGATTAACAGAAATTATTAAAGTCTCCCTGTAACACCTTACCTGCTAATGCTAGCTAACCCTCACCCTAGCCTAAACCTGCCCATGCCCCTAAACCCAGCTCAGCACCTTACCTTAGAAAAACCCGTTGCATAACACTATCAGTAAACAAGACAGGCTCAGACATATACCAAACACACCAACACAGCACTAAATCTGTCCTCTTACCTAACCCTAACCCACATAAACTCACACAACAGTAATTCTATCCCCTTACATAACACTTACCCTAATTTACATGCACTTACAAACATCCACTCATCCTTAACCTCTAATACTGTACCCCACTTGCCTTCATGTACAGTTCAACAAACCCACACTTTGACATACATGACATTCGTACATCACGACATTCAACTACCTGTACACCTGAGGCGCACATTCGTACTACATGCCATCTGATCACATACCGTGTAACAATTGATATATATATATATATATATATATATATATATATATATATATATATATATTCAAAATTTTATATATATATATATATATATATATATATATATATATATATATATATATATATATATATTCATACATGCATAGATATAGATACAAGCATATATAGATGCATACATATTATCAATGCATCCTGAAAAGAGTATGTTAAAAACATTTTTTACAACAGTTTTGTAAGATTAGACCCCAGATAAAGGGAGAAGTAAAATACATATTTAGTGTACTGTGTAGATACTTTCTGTTTACCTACATTATTGGCACATTATTCTTGGCGTGTCACTAAGTGATTATCTTGGCTCCCTTGGTCCATTATCAACATTGCAAAATTTCCCTTAAACCTTCCTACTGTTGGAGTTTTGTGTGACAGTTAGTCCACAGGATTTAATTTCTGAGTTATTAATGAGCTTTTTCTTAGGGTTTGATTCCTTCCACCTTCACTTGACTGCTGTATGAATCTGCACAAGTCACTTGAACAGGCAGTGCTCCATGACTGCCTCTTAGAAGGGGAAAGTTGTGCCTGTTGTCCTTACCTGATTACTAAATGTGCAAAATGAATAAACTCGCTAAAAGCTAAAGCAAAAATTACAAACTACACATAAAATATGAACAATTACAACACAACCCATTAACCTAAAATAATTCAGCTAAAATTAATTTGCATTTATTTGAACAAAAACGAAAAAAAAGGAAAAAAAATACTTCATATGCTGAGCACATAAAATCCACATATGGAACCCTCAAAAATGATACCACTTGCATAAAGGAAACCCAAGAAATGAAATTTGTGTATACTAGACTTTAAAAAATTAAAAAGAATAAAAACACACACAAACATCTCATAAAAAAGTACTATATCCTTAGATATAACTCTTAGAAACAAAATGTGTTCATTTTATAATAAAAAATTAAAATAAAATAATAAAAAGCAAAGGGAATCATATACTTAAAATGCTATTCAGAAAACAGCATTGCCAGTAAGACAAGCCCAATTCTATATATCTAAAATAGTGAAAAATAAACTAAGAAACACAAATGTACTACAAAACTAATTAGTCCTAATAATAACTCTCATATAAATAGTAATGTAGGAAAAAAATTGAAAATGTATTAAAACTGACTTATCTTTAGACTTCAGTACAAACCACCCACTTAAATCTGCGCAGACTCCCTAAATCCCATTTGAAATCAATCGACAATACTACTCTTAACATAAATTCACGAGTAAACATCGAAAATGGTATACACTGTGGTCTGGTTTATGTGATGCAGGAAATATCTTGTGCTGTACGATTAAGGAAATTGCTTCATTATAGGTTCATAAGTTCATAGGTATTTACAATCTAATGACCACAAGGGCCTTTTTAAGCCTAGTCATGAATCCCAAATCTCTGACAAGTTCTGATACCCTTGATAAATGTAAGCAGGGGTTTGGGAGATGAACCATTTACAGGTTACCTGTGTCCATAAGAGGCATAGGTGCCAAACAGGGATGAATTTTCTGTTTCCGATCCAATTGTCCAAGTTGCACTTAGGTTCATAGGTTCATAGTTAGGTACCAGGCTATCAGCCCAAGGGCCTAAGTAAGCCTAGCCAACAAAGTTCCCTGGCTTACGCCAACCCAAGAAAGTTATTTCCAGTGCATCTGTCGAGCAGAGGCACAGAAGTGATCCCCAGAGTGTATTTCCTATTTCCCATCCACTCATCAAGATTTTTCTTAAAGAGTGTTAATGAGGAACTTTGCTTGACATAGATGGGTAGCTTGTTCCAGAGTATAGAAAGTCTCTGGGACAGGAATCTATCCCTCCAGCATGTCCTGTTTATTGTGTTAACAAGGTTTAGGTCTCCAGAGCATGTAGCTCAGAGGGATTGGGATTTCTTTAGGTGTAGCATGTCCAAACAGCACTGGGTTTGACATAGCTTTATATGTTAGGCAGAGATCACCTCGGAGTAGGCGATATGCTACAGAGTAAAGCTGGAGTTTTTGAGACGGTCAGTGTAGGGCATCTGTTTGAGACCAGTAATCCTCTTTGTGAGGTACTTCTGTGGCCTTTCCAGCTGCTGCAGATGTCTTGTAAGGTACATTCCAAAAGGGGCCTTGTACTCTATAATGGGTCTAATGAGTGTCGAGTGGAGGGGAACAATGACCTCTTTTTTTTCCTGGATGAGAACACTTTCCTGATAAGGTGTGCCATGTGGAAAGGATTTCCTGACTACTGTGGCAATGTGATTATCAAAGGAGAGACTACTGTCCATCTGGGTCCCAAGGTCTCTTATCACACATTCGGCGTTAAGAAGACTACCGCCTATGTGGTAGTTCATGGGTACAGAGTTTTTACCAAAGGGGATAACAATGCACTTTTTGGCATTGAACTTGAGTCCATGGCTCTGACACCAGGCATCTGTCTCAGTGAGGCCCTGCTGTAGGATGTCCACATCATTTGGGGACTCGACTATAGCTCCTAGTTTGCAGTCATCTGTGAACTTTATTAGCCAGAGGCCTTTTGTGTTAGCCTGTACTTCAGAGAAGTAGATACCAAACAGGAGAGGTCCCAGGTCTGAACCCTGTGGTACTCCACTTGTCACTGGTTTGAAGTCAGATTTGGATTGGGTTAGGGAGGAGCTCTTCTTCACATGGATGGGGAGCCTATTCCATAGACATGGTAGTCTCTGGGATACATACCAATCTCTCCAGCAGGACTTATTTATATGACAGGTAACGTTTAAGTCTTTTGAATGGGTAATTATGGTGCTGTTTGTTTTGTGGACATGCAGGAGGTCCATTAGAGTGGGGGTCTGACAATGCTCTGTATGCCAGGCATAGATTTCCCCTCAAAAGCCTCTAGGAGACAAAACACAGAGATAGGGCCTTGAGGTGGTCTGCATAGGACATTTTACTTACACCCTGTATTCTTTTACTGAGGAACCTCTGTGGACATTCCAATTGTTGGATATGCCTGGTTAGGTACATACCAAAGGGAGCATTGTACTCAGTGATAGGTCTGATGAATGATGAATACAGTGAAACAATGACTTCCTTGAACTTAGATGCCATACCTTTGTTTATAAGTTGTGCAACATAGAATGATTTCCTCACCACTGTAGACACGTGATGATCAAAGGCTAGATTACTATCTATGTGTGTCCCTAAGTCCCTGACTACTGGGTCAACTCTAAGGGGTGTGCTGTCAATATGACATAACTTTTCCATTAAACCTACAATCCAAGATATTTATGTGTCACATACCAGACCACTGCAACATATTCCATATCTAGCTGACTTACCTGAAGGATAAATACTTTTTATCATTGTGTTATCCACATCATCATGTATATATTACCATTGTATCCACATCACCAGTAAAGAAAACATCACCCAAATCAGCTAAGAAAAAAGAAAAAAACTCCTTCTGCTCCTGTGGTGCAGAAGGATAAAGCCATGACTGCGACCCAATTTGTCCATGTTCAGCTAGTGACATGGCTACTGGGGTAGAAGGCTAGGGTGGAGGGGAGGATAGTAGTCACCAGTCAATGCCAAGACACCTACCTGGGAGAGGGAGGTTGCTCTGTCTCACATCTTGAATGGCCTCCAGTGGGAACGCTTGGAAGTGCACCCTGGAATACAAGTCTACAGAATACACAATGCCAGCACAAATACAGATGACTTCAGCAGTGAAGTTGAGGGCAATAGCATGCCTGTTACAAAGACAGAGCAACTGAGGAACTAATGTGAGGAATAGGAGTTGAAGGATTTGTTCCACTTGACCAGCTATCTAACCTGTACTCAGCTACCTGTTCCCAGCTGCCTGACTCTCTCCTCTAATGGAGAGTTGTCACTATTGTATCCAACCTAGGGAACAAATGAACTGAAGGAATTTCACCCCAGGTAGGGGAGTATACTTAGTTGTTGTGCTGAATGTGTTACAATGGTGGCCCCCCTAAACTGGTAACAAATGGTTTGTAGGATTCTCCTCCTGCCTAGGTACCGTGGAAGGGGTGGGGGTTAGTGTGCTACTCTGCTGTCCTGGTATCCATTTCTCAGAAGAGGGAGGAGGAACGCAGGGTGCACAAGTAGAAGACCCATTTGGCCAATCAATTGGATTTGGTTAAAAAGACAGAAAGAAAAAAAAAAAAACAGAACAGAGCAAAACTGGATACACACTACACATACAAGATACTCACAATTCCCCTAAGCACTGCCATATGAATCAACCTCTGAAAGTATAATTTGTTCAAAAAAATGAAATAAAAGCTAAAACTAATGAATTGCAAGTAGCAAACTAGAAAACTGCATTACCAGCAAAACAAAACAAAGCTGTGCACAATTAAACAAAGTAAAATACAAAACTAATGAAGAACATACCATATATTAACATAACCTTTATAACACTGTAACAAAAATCCAAGCGAATCTCCAGAAAATGAAATAGCCAAAAAATCGCTACCAAACAATGCAGAAAAGAGCCAGACTCAGTAATTAGCACTTTTGTTCACTTTAATTCAATGTGAACTTCATCAGAAAATACATATCACTTCTAACACCAACCCATTTTATACAAAAGTATAAAAAAACATGACTATTATCTCCAATAAAATGAAGAACAAATAAATAAATAAATCAGCCATTGAATCTAAAAAATTAAAGATATATGCACACATCTATATGGACAAATGTCCCTTAAAATCTCTGCATCTGTAAAAAATATTTGATACTGATAGTTTTGTTAAGACCAGGAAAATGATCGGCTTCTAATAATATCTGCCATTTACTTTCCCTGCATTCTAGTGCAGTTTTGTAATCATCACTAAATGCATCTGGAATGACAGTGTCCAAAATGAAGAAAGAAAACCTTTTGAAATTTTCACACATTGGCATGTCGTGCTAATGCATTAGTCATGTCTTTATTCTTGACAGCTAGAACATGTTTGTAAACCTTCTAACTTAGAGTCTTAATAGTCTTTCCTACGTAAAAACTTGTGCACAAATTGCACAAAGCTGCATACACAACAAAGGTAGAGTCACAGGTATAATACCCTTTGGCCTTAATGGTCCTATTAACATACTTTAACACTATGGAACTTGAATTAACCAAGTATCTACATTGTCTACAGTGTCCACGTGCATAAGAACCCAATGTACCTGAACGTACCACAGTCCTACTGGACATATCCTTTTCTAAAATTGTTTTCAAACTCACTACTTTTTTGAAAGTGAATAAAGGTTTATCACACAAAATTTTGACTAAGTCAGAATTGCCCAAAATAACTTTCCAGTTATCTAACAGAATGTGTCTAATCACACTCATGTCGTTAGAAATGGGAATCGGAAAAGCTAATCGATACTTGTTGTCACCAGGTGCTACTGTGGAGTTGGACTCACACTGTGTAAGCAAAATTGGCCTAGCCATACTGTCACACAATTTTAGTACTTCATTCACAGTCATCTTGAGCCAAAAAGAATCATAATCCCTCTGTGAAAAAAATATGCTAGTTTGTCTAACTCAATAAGAAAAAATTCTTGGTCACTAGTTAAATGACTTAATCGTATCAGTTGGCCTTTAACTACACCTTTCTTCATATGTTAGGGATGTAAACTGTCTTTGTGTAAATATTGGTTGACGAAAGCATGTTAATAGGACCAATTGAGCCAAAGGGTATTATACCTGTGACTCTACCTTTGTTGTGTATGCAGCTTTGTGCAATTCTTGCACAAGTTTTTACATAGGATAGACTATTAGAAGTCTAAGTAGGAGGGTTTATGAGCGTGTTCTACCTGTCAAGAAAAAAGACATGACTAATGCATTAGCATGACATGTCAGAGTGTGTTACCATTTCAAAATGTTTTCTTTCTTTGTTTTGGGCACTGTCATTCCAGATGCATTTAGTGGTGTTTACAAAACTGCACTAGAATGCAGGGAAAGTAAATGGCAGATATTATTAGAAGCAGATCATTTCCCTGGTCTTAATGAAACTTTCAACATCAAATGTTTTTTACAGATGCAGAGATTTTAAGGGAAATTTGTCCTTATAGATGTGTGCTTATGTCTTTATTTTTTTAGATTCAATGTCTGATTTATTTATTTATTTGTTCTTCATTTTATTGGAGATAATAGTCATGTTTTTTTTTTAATTTTTGTATAAAATGGGTTGGTGTTAGAAGTGATATGTATTTTCTGATGAAGTTCATATTGAATTAAAGTGAACGAAAATGCTAATTACTGAGTCCGGCTCTTTTCTGCATTGTTTGGTGGTGACTTTTTGGCTGTTATTTCATTTTCTAGAGTTTTGTTTGGAGTTCTGTTGCATTTCTCACTTTTGTGGCAGGCTATGGCAGGAGTAGCCTTCTCAGGACAATCTAATGGACTTAACTGCCCATCCTTTTTTTGAGAACTTTTCTGCCTTTAATGAACAGATTTTGGCAGTTATCACTCATGCCATTCAGGAGGGCTTCTCCTGTTGCTATGGTGATTCTAGCGGACATGTTGGAGGACATGTGAATGTTGGTAAAAGTGTTTTGACGTCTGTGCAATGTTCCTTGGTTGATTTGGCTGCAAAGAATTCTACAGGTCGTGTATCTGAAGCAGAGAGAGGTTCATTTGAGAACACTGATTCCTCTGATTCTAACGATGTGGTGTTTCACGTATTCAATGATCTCAGCAACCCGTTTAGTGCAGATACAACTTCTATTCAAGTAAGTTCTCTGAATGAAAGACTGACAAGATGAATTTGTTTCATGCAAGAGTGACATTTTTTCTTTAGATAAATTATCATTGAAAAGTATTTCTTTGCAATTGGAAATACGTATTTAGAAGAAATCATCAGGCTAAACTGTGTTCCTAAGGGGTTGAGAAGTTCCCAATTGTGTTAAGCAAGGTGATATTTTGTTTCAACAGTTGGTCGATCTATACAACAAAACTGGCTTAACGGCCATGCCTTTGTTAGTTGGGCGTTATAGAGATGATTTGGCTGCACTTAAATGTGAAATGGAAACTTTAGAGGCAAACATTAAAACGAATTGCAGCTTTTCATCTCTTAAGTCTCTTTATTCTGGTATTTCTGCTAAGGCCGACAGACATAAAGCTTCTGTTATTGTGTGAAAGCAGGGCAAGTTAAAAACGGGATGCTTTGGCTATTAAAAACAATTCCACCAATGTTATAAAACATAAAAATGTGAACAATCCTGTTAATAATTATACTTTAACTGTTGCCAATAGTACTGGACCAGTTTTGGGTGATCCTGCAGTGGCAGTAGCTTCTGCTAGTTCTGAGACTGTGAATTCAGTGCAAATTAATGCTGATGTTACTTCTATCAGTCAACTGAATTCATCAGTTACATCTTTTTCTAACTCTCATGGTGCTGGGCCTTTTTTGGTGGAAAAATCAGGGAACCTGAAGACTCCAAGATGGTCGAACAGTGTTCAGACTACCACCAGGAGTCAGGGCAAGTACAACAAGAATAAAAAGAAGATTTTAGAGTTTTACATTGACGTTTTGAATTTAAGTGGTGTTATATTGGCTGACGAAACAAGAACTGTCCTTCATTGTGATTTCTCTTTCATTCCATCAAATAAGACTGATGTTACCAATTTGATTGTAGATTTCCATTTATTTTTAAGAAAGTTGAACTTGAAATACATTTTTGATGGTTTATGTTAACACTGTAAGGAATGACGAATTTAAGGGGAGGAGCACCTATAACCCCCATTGTGTTCGACTTTACAAGGGCTTGGAGGGTTGCGTGAAAGACAGTTTAGAAATGTATATGTTAATGAAAATGCATTTTCCAACCTACCTGTCAATGAGATCAAAGCTTTGCATGATTTAGCCTTAAACAGAGATTTACGTACTATGGAGGTTGATAAGGGGAGAGCTATAGTCATCATGACATCTGAAGATTACAAAAAATCCCTTTTTGAGTTTCTAAGAGATGGGACTAATTACAAAAAGGTTTTGATGCAACATATTCAGTCCTGTTTTAAGAAAGTAGATGATCTGCTTTTTGATTTATTTTGTCAAGGTAACATAAGTCACTTTACTTATAGAAATTTACAAGTAGAACATTCTAAGTTAGCTGTACTTTTTGGTATTCCCGAATCCCAAAGTACACAAAGACAGGACTCATCCCCCTTTCAGACCTGTTGTTTCAGCAGCCTTTTCTAAGACTGAACCCATTTCTAATTGGCTTGATGACATGTTGAATCCAGTTGTTCAAAGTACAAGATTTTACCTTCATGATTCTTGGCATTTGCTAGAATCACTAGGTTGTTTGAACAACTTTGACACATCGTTTGTGTTTGCTTCCTTGGATGTTATGTCCCTATACACCAGTATAGACCAGAAAGTTGGATTGGAAATAATGAGGGAATATTTATCAGGGCACACCACTTTTAGTAATGACAAAATCAACACAATTTGTGTGTTGATGGATATTGTGTTGAACAACAATTTTTTCAAGTCTAATGACTTGTTTCAACAAATTTCTGATGTAGCCATGGGTTCTAGAGTTGTGCCATCCTTTACAAACTTGGTTATGGCAATGTGGGGGTTAAAATATTTGGTTGAACATCCTTTAGTGTGTAACATTTTGATGTACAAATGTTACATAGATGATTTGCTCTTTCTATGGAAAGGTGATTTGGACGCATTCTTGTTGTTTGCTGCAGATTTGAATAAGACTACTGATTTCCTTAACTTTACTCTAGGTAGGTTTGGACGAATTATAGACTTCATAGATATATATTTGGAATTTGATTAAGTGAGATCATTTTTTTCCAGTAAAATTTTAAGAAAATCTAGTTTCATCCACCAATATTTACACAAAGACAGCTTACATCCCCAACATATGAAGAAAGGTGTAGTTAAAGGCCAGCTGATATGATTAAGTTGTTTAACTAGTGACCAAGATATTTTTCTTACTGAGTTAGACAAACTAGTACATTTTTTACACAGAGGGATTATGATTCATTTTGGCTCAAGATGATTGCGAATGAAGTACTAAAATTGCATGACAGTATGGCTAGGCCAGTTTTGCTTACACAGTGCGGGTCTAACTCCACAGTAGCACCTGGTGACAACAAGTATCGATTAGCTTTTCCTATTCCCATTTCTAATGACATGAGTGTTATTAGACATATATATGACTATATATATATATATATATATATATATATATATATATATATAGATATATATATAAGTTGTAGTCTATAAGAGCTCATATTTTTCAGCCTAATTGTTGCTTTTCATCTGAGCTTGTGATACGATGGGGTTAGGGCATTTTGCCTTACCCATTGTTGAATAATAGTTAGCTGGGGGTGTGCGTGTTTGTGTGTGTGTATGTGTGGGAGGGGGGAGGTAAGGCAGATTGTCCCTGCAAAACAAAATGTACATTTTTTGTTTTTTTATTCTTAAAAGATTGCCCTTTTTGCTTGTCTTTTTTGAGCATGCACTCAATTTGCTCAATGATTGTATGTACCTATATCTATCTATCTATCTATAGATCTAGCTATCTATCTAATCTATCTTTACCAGGAAACTGCACAATTAGACTCATGTAGTGCCACAGGGAGTCTTTAGGATAAAAAAGTCCAAACAGCAGTTGTTAAATCACATAAGCACAACTCTAAAAGAGAAGACACCAGTCTTGGTAAAATTTAAGAAACGTCAATATATTAAATAAAAACTTGAATTACAGCACAAAGTTCACTGGTTAAGCGCTTTCATCCCTAAACACATTGGGACTTCATCAGAACTGTTTCATTAACTAAATGAACAGCTTATATATTAAAATTCAAATAAAACATGTGACACATCCATTAGCCTGCTTAAAGGAACATACAAACAGAAACACTAAAATGTCATGATGTCATGATTAAAAACTTTTAGTACATATTATTACTAATTCACATTACAAGTCCAACTCTTAATACAAAGTCAGATGTGAATAATTAAAACAGGTAAAAAATGTTGCTAAATCTGTCATAAAATATATAACCAGTTTATAAATTAAAGTTTTGCAGCTTTAAACTTCAGTATTGGGGCAATAGAAGTATGTTCCTTGAGTCCAGCAATTCTGATAGGATTTGGCCTAAGTTGCCATATTGAGTCTCTTTTTTTAATTCTGTCCCCCAAGCACCCCTCCCTACCATGTTTTTTGGAACTGTTTCAAGTATGCCAAAGAGACATTTAGTAAAATAGGGGCAATTGATGGTGTGCTTGTACAGAGAATTATTAATGTTTTTCTTAGAAATAGCATATAGATGCTCACAGAGTCTTCTATGCAATTGCCTGTCAGTTTTTCCCTGTATAGAAGTGTCCACGTCCTTCATAAACTGCCAAGTATATAACACCTGTTGAAGCACAGCTACCATCTGCTAAAAGAATTTCGGATATGGGTGTCCCTATTTGAATTTTAGTCTGCTATAGAATGTATATAAAATGATTACATGCTCCACACTGTCTTGTACCCTTCCTTGTGGGTTTGGGGAGTCTTTCCTCGGGTGTTCAAGGAGATATTTAATGTTCTTTCCCATTTTAAATATAACTCTTGCTGCCTCCCCTAATGCTGTAATCATCTCTATGCTTTTTTTAAACATATACCAGTTTTTCAAAAGGATGTTTTTAATGTCCCTAGAATATGTGCCATAGGGAACAACTATAGAGTTTGTAAATACATTCAAGTAGGTTGGGTCCTTAGATGTTTTAAGTTCATTAACTGATTGGTTGTACCCAAAGAAATGTTTGTATTTCTTGCCCCAACGACTCCAAACTTCTTTACCTATCCTTTCCAAAAGTTCCAAGGGGTACCCATATTTGAGGAATATCTTTGTCACATTATTCACTTCACTCTTAAAACTTTCTATGTCAGAGCATGTTCTGGCAACTCTGATGAGTTGCCTCTTGAAAATGTTCCCTTTTGTGTACCCAGATGACAACTATTATATGCTAAATAACTATTTGAAAATGGTGATTTCCTAAAAAATTTGAAACCAAAGCAACCATTCTCTATCTTTATAAATTGTTAAGTCCAAGTAGTCAATTTGATTAACATAGCGGGTATAAGTAAACCTAAGGAAAGAGGTTGTAGAATTAATGTAGGACAAAATTTATTTCTCTAACTGAATCTAAGTCCTTCCAAAGTATATAGATGTCATCCAAATTGAGGAGATATGTAAACCAAAGGTCTTTGAAACTTGAATTGAGTACAAAATCCCTTTCCCAGCAATACAGCTAGCACCCATAGCTACTCCTTGTAACTGTCAAAAATACTCCCCGTCAAATGAAATGAAGTTATTGTATAGAATAATCTCCATCACTTCCATGATGAAATTAATGTATTATCCGAATTAGAAAGTTCCAGAATAGCAGCATGAAATAATTTTAACTTCTCTTCATGAGTTATAGATGTAAATAAGTTGACCACATCAAATGTTGAAAAACTACAGTTAATAGTAAAGAATTCTTGTCTCACTTTAGTTAAGAAGTCTCACAAATCTCTTAAGATATGTAAATGGGATGTAAGGAGTTCTTCAAAATCTGGTTGACAAATACCCCAAAGGATTATGTACAAAAGTCGTAAGTTGCTATTAGTCAATAAAGGGGGTTGATGATACATTTGTGCATTTAGGTATATCATATGCTAAAGGAATAGTTGGGTGTTTGTTATGAAGAAAATCATGTAAATCCATAGGTAATAGCACCTTGTATAACTGAGTCATCCAAGAAAAGTTAAATTTTTCTATAAGCTAAATGTATTTCATTCTTAGATACTAATTCATATTTGTCACTGTCATGTAAAAGTCTAAATATTTGTCCAGTATATGCCATCTTATCAACAATAACCATACCCCAAAGGGACATTACAGTATTTTGGAACATTTTAAGACAGTTTCAAATCTTCTGTGGATACAAAATTCTTCTTCTTCTTCTTTCTCTTTTGGCTTCCTGGTTAGGGGTCGCCACAGTGGATCACCTTGTCCACTCATGTTTGGCAGTGGAGTTTTACGATGTTGAAACAAAGGCAATAGCGGTAAATTATGTACCCACTCATGAATTGATCCAACAATACCAATATTTATGGGGACATGATAAAATGAAGCATTTAGGAGCATGGATTAGAAATGCTCTGTCTTGGCAGCTAAGGATATGTGGGAAGAGACTAAGTAGATGATAATACAAGAAATTGGAAGCTTTGTTATAGGGATACGGATACTAAGATACAAGCCATTAAAATGTTTTTAGTCCCTTTAGTCTTATACACAGGTCAGGTATATTTTTATCAAACAGAGGAGAAGCTGTGGATAGCAATTAAAAAGAGTTGAAGGATTTTATCTGGGAAGGGAGGACAGCAAGGGTCAAATGGGATAAGCTGATTCTACCAATAGAACAAGGTGGACTAGGATTATCCAATTTGAAGGGGTATTTTAGAGCAACACATTTAAGAATACAGGGCGCATATAGCACAAGCAGAAAACTATAATTCAAACTGGAAAGGAATGATGCTGATGCAGGGAGGATGCTGAAGAAATAAGGAGAGATTGAGATTTTGGATGTAGACTCTTAAGGAGAACAACCAAAATCATACAGAGTATTATATTCATAAAACAGCAGGGAGTATTTTAAGAACCAAACCAACACGAGAATGGAGAAAAGATATTTTGCTGATAGTGTTGACTGTGGTCAGAGATACAGATAGCAGGCAAGTGGGGGTGGAATTTATTGGAGAAAACTGGCAAAGGAACCAAGGTATTGGGAGCAAATAACTATACAGGGAAAAGTAATAGAATGGGAGGATGACAAGAATTTATTTGGACTGCAGGTTAGAGATTGCCTTCCCTATCAAGGATTGATATCAGAGTATAGGCAAAGAGAAGGAAATAGGGGGCTCCTGAATGAAAGACTAGCACTAGCAGAGCTTTTAATAGAATCTAGAACTGAAGCTGCCTTTACAAAAGGAATAATTAGTAAAGCATATAAAATATTGGATGCTAATTATAAGAATCAATCAGAGGAGCTTAGAAAGGATTGGGAAAAGAGAATGGATAAGTAATTCACAAAGAGACAATGGGAGGATATATGTATATGTCCCAAATATGCAACAAAGTCTAGAAGATTTAAGATCTTTGCCTGGAAGTGTTTACACAGGTATTTTTATACCCCAAGTAGACTCCAGAGAATTTTTCCTCAGGTGGATAGCAAATGTTGGAGGTGTGACAGGCAGGAAAGAGGTGGCTGGGGACATATTTTTTTGGTAGTGTAGTGAGCTGGCAGACTTTAAGGATTCCCTGTGGACTTCATTGTTGTAGATGCTGGGTGAAGGGATTGGATTACTGGAGAGATGATTTTTTTGAGCTATGATGCAAAATCGGAATTGCCTAGACATAGTAAAGGCTTGCTGAGTCTAATTATGGTGGCTACGAAAAAAGCAATTACTAGAAAATGGAAATTGAAATCTTGACCAACTTTACTAGAAGTAGTGAGTATAGTAACAGAGATAAAACAGCTGGAACTGGGATTTTTAGAAAAGGGAGAGAGAGAGCACACTACATAGGAAAAAATGGGAATTGTGGGAGCAATATATGCAGGAATGATGTTTAAGAGGCTAGATTTGAATGAGTCACAATGCTTAACTGACAATGACAGGATAGATTATAAGTGATATAAGTGTATAATGTTTGCAACTACAGTTGTTTCAATGGTGTCTGTGATGTGTATTGTTTGCAACTAAAGTGGTGTCATGTTGTTTGTTTTTCATTTATATAAATGTAAGATTGCCTATGTCATATGCGAAGATTTAATAAAGATGTTTGCTGGAAAAAACAATAACCATATCCCCACCCTTATCTAGCTTCATAATTCTCAGTGGTTTGTCATTCATTAATGTGTTCATAAGGGTTTTTTCTTTCTTGACAAGATTGTAGGATTTTCTCTTTTGGCACTTATGGAAATGAAATATCTCCATACTACAAGATTTTTCAAAGGCAGCCACAGTGGGCTGGAGTGGTGGTTTGAACGTACCTTTTGTTTTTAACATGACATATGGACTATTTGAAGGGGTGTCTAATCTTGCCTGTTTATTATTAAACATCACCTGAAAGTTGAGCTTTCTAACATACAACTTGAGTTCTATTAGCACGTTCGCTATATCTGTCCTTGAGGAGGGAACACTTAAAAACCTTTTTTGAAAAGCATAAAATACATTTTGTCAATCTTAAGATCAGTAAAAGTATAGATGCTAAAACCCTGGTAATAATTAATTCTACCTTCCTCACTGACAACCACATTATCAGTAAATGTTGTCACATCATTATATCTATCAAAAGTAGGATTTTCTGTAACCAAACCAGCATTATTGTCATTACCCTGCACATTGTTGTCCACCTGTGTTGTTATGATCTGAGGATCATGAAGATGGATAAGGGCGGAGGAGTGGAGGGAATGCAACAGGGGATTTATTCAGCTAAAATGTTGCATTTACCAAGTAGTGGCTGCAAGTATTCTCAGGTTTCACTTAATGAGATTTTTATGGCATACAGAAAAAAATTGATTTGATCCTTGAAGGCAATTTATTACAAGGGGCTATTGGCAAGACACTATGAATTTCTTAGTTTCTAAGCTCTTTATTCCTGGGATCTTTGGAATACCTAAGGTCCATAAATGTGTTGCTGCCCATCCTTAAGACCAATTGTTTCTGCCGCTGGTTCATAACCCACCTTGTCATTTTTGTGGACTGAAAACTCAAACCCTTTCTTGGCTTATATGAACATATTTTACCTGATTTGTGGGATTTCTTGATTGAGATGGGTAAGCTAAATTTTGATCCTAACTATGTATTTATTACCATTGACATAAAGAATCTGTTTTCTGTAATCCCACATTCTATAAGCTTACAATGTTTTGAAGAAATATTGCTTCATTTTGATTTTCTGTCCCTGAATGATTTCATAAGGCAAGTACTCCAAACAAATGAATGGTGTTGCCATGGGCACTGCTTGTACCCCTGTATTCACAATATTGTGTTTCTATATTGGGAGCAACATTTTGTTTTTCCATCACCTTATTTTAAAAATTTTAGGTCTTACTTACATTGCCTGGATGACATATTTATTGTCTGGAAAGGTCAGGTAGAGGACATTGATGTTTTTGTGTCCTTCTTTAATGGTACTACTCACTTTTTAGTTTTCAGTCATACAGTGGAAAAGAATGATGTACACTTTTTAGATGTTAGGATTGTGAAAGACCTTTCTAGTAATAGGTTTACCTCAAAAATATTTAGGAAGGAACACTTCTTCATCTCCTACTTACATAACAGTAGTAGTCACTCCTTTCACCAAAAGAAAAACATTGTGAAGGATCAAATGGTTAGAGCAGCCAGAATGATTTCTTTTCCAGGATGATCTAGTGAATGGGTTAGATTATGTAGAGACCTTGTTTTTAGGTAAAGGTTATTCGGGGACCCTCAGTACCTCTCTCAAACATGAACTATCACAAGGGTGAGGTAAAACATTCTTACCATTAATTAGTTGTCCTCAGTTTCCCTCCTTAGAGAAATCTTCTCATAGTGTACAATACACAGGAACAACTTCTAAGGACCTGCATGGAAGTAAACTTTTTTTTAGTTCTAAACTTCAATCAGGACACACAAGATAGACAGAACTTCTTCTTCTTCTTCTTCTTCTTTCGGCTTTTCTCGGTTAGGGGTCGCCACAGCGGATCATCTGTCCGCTCATGATTGGCAGTGGAGTTTTACGGTATCGAGTTGCCAGCCCGGCACCCAACCTTCCACAGAAGGCACACACACACACACACACTCACACCTAGGGCCAATTTAGAGTGTCCAGTTCACCTACTGCATGTGTTTGGGATGTGAGTGGAAACCGGAACACCCGGAGGAAACCCACACGTCCTCAGGGAAGACATGCAGACTCTGCACAGAAGGCACCCTAGCCGAGAACTGAACTGGAGAACCTCTTGCTGTGATGGACAGAACATTATATCTAAATACTGGAATCTATTTGCGGCTATGCCTAACACCCCCAGAGTTTTTTCTAGACCTCTGATTTTAGCTTTAAGAGTGGTTTTAACTTAAAGAACATTTTTGAAAGTGGACCTAGTTTTGTCACTGAGGTGAATAACAGGACCAAAAAGGGTAACTTTAAGTGTGGCAGGTACATACAATGTCCCTTCATGGTGAATGGTTCTGAAGTGTTTATTCCTTGTTTGAACCTAATATTGAGAGGTGTCAAATAATTCAACTGTTTTACAAAAGGTATTGGTTATTTAGCCCGCTGCCTTGCTTGTCAAGGCGAGCATTGAAACAAAGGGTGTACGGACATTTATATGATATCAATAGGAAGATGGACACTAATGCTCTGTACAGACCCACCATTGCTTGTAAAGATGCACATTTTAGGTTCTGGGTTCTTGAACAGGTCACACCTCATGAAAGAGGAGGTGAATGAGAAACTAGATTAGAATACCACAGACTTATTTAGCAGTTGCGGTTAAATGCCTGTGTAACCCCTGGATTAAATGACAATGTAGCATTAGTCCCTAGCTTTAAATTAAGCACTGCCTACCTTGACCTGGCCAAGGCATTTGACACAATACCCCACTCGGGCATTGTTGACAAACTCAAGAGGTTAGGTGTAAACCCGTATGTCACCCGGTGGATAGCCAACTGGCAGGACCCAGGAAGTTATAACTGGTGAGTCTACCTCTACAAAGAGGCTAGTCACAAGTGGAGTCCCTCAGGGATCAGTCCTTGGATCACTGCTTTTTGGCATTTACTTCTCAGATGTCAAGGCCAATGTCAGTTGTCTCTGGCTGACTAAATTTGACGATGATTGCAAATTAGGAGCTGTCATTGAATCTCACACTGACATAGATGTTCTCCAGGAGGGGCTGAGACAGACAAACAACTGGTGTTAAAGCCATAGACTAAAACTAAATGCCAAGAAATGCATAATAGTATCCTTTGGGAAGTCATCCAGCCCTGGTAACTATCATATTGACAACACACCCCTTAGAGTTGACCCAGTAGTCAGGGACTCAGGGACACACATAGATAGAAATTTAGCCTTTGACCATCACGTATCTACAGTGGTGAGGAAATCATTCTATGTTGCACAACTTATGCACAAAGGTATGGCATCTAAGTCCAAGGAAGTCATTGTTCTACTGTATTCAGCATTCATCAGACCTATCATTGAGTACAATGCCCCCTTTGGTATGTACCTAACCAGGCATATCCAGCAATTGGAACGTCCACAGAGGTTCCCACTAAAAGAATACAGGGTGTAAGTAAAATGTCCTATGTGAACCGCCTCAAGGTTCTATCCCTGTATTCTTTCTCCTGCAGGCTTTTGAGGGGAGATCTATGCCTGGCATACAGGACATTGTCAGACCCCACTCTGATGGACCTCATGCATATCCACAAAACAAATAGCACCAGAATTACCCATTCTAAAAACTTCAGCCTTGACTATGATATAAATAAGACCTGCTGGACAGACATGTATGTATCCCAGAGACTACCCCATGCATGGAACAGGCTCCTAATCCATGTGAAGCAGAGTTCCTCTATAACCCAATTCAAGTACAACTTGGAAAATTGGATGGGAACAGGAAATTCATCCCTGGTTTGGTACCTAGGTCTCTAATGGACGCAGGTAACCTGTAAATGGTTCATCTAACAGGCCCCTGCTTGTAAATGTTTCATCTTCCAAACTCCTGCTTACACTTATCAAGGGTATCAGGACTTGTTAGAGATTTGGGATGCATGGCTAGGCTTAAAAAGGCCATTGTGGTTGTCAGCCTAATAAACACATATGAACCTATAAGAAGTACTAACTTTCGATTCTATCTTCTTCTTAATGTGTTTCTTCCACGTTTTAACAAAAATTTCATAAAAAATGCACTAAAAAGTTTCAGAAATATGCTTATTTATTTTTATATTGGTGTTTCTGTTTTGTGTTTTTCTTTTGATCCACTTTTCACTTTTCAATACTGATGTGTTTCTGCTAATGAAAAAAATAATATATTTATTGGTTTTATTCGAGTGTGTTCGCATATTGTTTTTATGGTAATGTTTCTTTAAATAACTTCATTGTGTGAGTGAACTCTTTAATTATTTTATTGTTCATCCAATTATATCTGTTTCTTGATTGTATTTAAATTTTGTCAGTTGAATGGTTTTTATTCTGATGAAGATTTCAGTTGAGAGACAAAAGTGCTAGATCAACTTTTTAAATTTAAATAAACCAGTGGAAAGAAATGGCATTCTGGTTTTTCGTAGGGTCCGCCTGCCTGGGCAGTTTGTTTTTAGGTTCTTTTTCAGTCCAGTGTTCTCCATTATCACCTCCCACCCTACCCTTATCTTGGTTCAATAACAACCTTTGCAACAGACAACAGGCTGAAAAATGGCATCACATCTTGTCAACTTTTCTTCATGTTCCTATAGGTGTCCCCTAAGGTTCAATTCTTATCCCCTTCTATTTGATATATTTATAAGAAGCTCTACTCATCTGTAAATAAGCTACCCTCCTGCAGTATTGTGATGACCCTACCTTCATCTGCATTGCAACAAGTATTTTAATGCTCCAATCACCCATGCATCATTTTTCTCTGTTGAAACCTGGCTGACTAATGCAATCTTGCTCTTAAACTCAAAGAAAAGCAAACTAATGCCATTCACATCCACACAATTCTCTGGCCTGAAACACTCTTTCAATATTATATCATCCAATAACATTACCATAGAGAAGATAACCTAGACAAAAACTACTAGATAAAACTACAGATAACATCTGAAATTTGATCAACACATACAAGTCATCAAAGCACTCATCAAAAAATAGTACTTTTCTACTGGTTAAACCCATGCCTAACTATACCCCTAAACCACTTACGCAAAAATTCTGGACAAACAAAAAATAATGGGGGAGACAACGGCCAAAAACAGGGACAGTTTTTAAATATTGCTCTTATAAAATTAGTTGATAAAATAACACATTTTGATTTAAAATGCATTTTCTAAAGAGTATGATGTCTAAATCTCAATTGTTTTTTTTTTTTTTATTATTATTTAGTAACTTCAGTCCTCAACGATGCATCTGAAAAATGAAAATCACAAATTTTGTGAGGAACAGACGAAAATATGAAAAAAAAAATCTGGACATTCTGTGAAAATCTGGACAGTTGGGCCTAACTGTAACAAGAAATATTACTCAGTCCTACCTCCTTCCCACACCCCTATATGTATCAGACATATTTACAAATTTGCAAAGTATACAGCAGACCAAGTTCATAGGTTCATAGGTAGGTACTAGGCTATTGGCTCTAGGGCCTATATAAGCCTAGCCAAAAAGGTACCCTGTCTTTTTCCACCCAAGAAAATTATTTTCCTGTGTCCCTGTCAAACAGAGCCATAGAGGTGATCCCTGGGGTGAATTTCCTATTTGCCATCCGATCATCAAGATTTTTCTTGAAGAGTGCTTATGAGGAGCTTTGTTTGATATAGATAGGTAGTTTGTTCCAGAGTATGAGAAGTCTCTGTGACAGGAATCTATCCCTCCAGCATGTTTTATTTATTGTGGTGACAAGGATTAGGTCCCAAGAGCATGTAGCTTGGAGGGATTGGGATTTCTTTATGTGGAGCATGTCCAATAGCTCTGGGTTTGACATAGCTTTGTATGTTAGGCAGGGATCACCACTAAGTAGGCGATATGCGATGGAGTAAAGCTGGAGTTTTTTTGAGACAGTATGCATAGGGCATTTGTTTGAGGCCGATAATCCACTTTGTGAGGTATTTCTGTGGCCTTTCCAGTTGTAGATGTCTTGTGAGGTCAAAAGGGGTGTTGTACTCTATAATCGGTCTAATGAGTGACGAGTAGAGGGGAACAATGACCTCTTTTTCCTGGATGAGAAGCCTTTTGTGATGAGTTGTGGCAGATAGAAGGATTCCCTGACTACTGAGGCAATGTGATTATCAAAGGAGAGACTACTGTCCACCTGTGTCCCAAGGTCTCTTATCACACTTTCAGTGTTAAATAGACTACCACCTATGTGGTAGCTCATGGGTACAGAGTTTTTACTAAAGGGAATGACAATGCACTTTTTGACATTGAGCTTGAGGCCATGGCTTTGACACCAGGCATCTGTCTCATTGAAACCCTTTTGTAGGATGTCCACATCGTTAGGAGTTTTGATTATGGCTCCTAGTTTGCAGTCATGTGCAAACTTCATTAGCCAAAAACCTTCTGCGTTAGCCTGTACTTCAGAAAAGTAGATACCAAACATGAGAGGACCCAGGACTGAACCCTGTGTTACTCCACTTGTCACTGGTCTGAAGTCAGATTTGGAGTCTGCTACTTTCACAGTGTGGGTTCTGTCAGTGAGACAGTTGGTAACCCATCTTGTGACATAGGGATTTATACCTAGTTTATTGAGTTTATTTATAATTCCAGAGTGGGGGATGGTGTCAAAAGCGTTGTTGAGATCTAGATAGGCTGTGTGAACCACCTTACCCTTGTCTACGGCTTTGGTGACTGCTTCAAAGTAGTCTATCAGGTTTAGGAGACATGATAAGCCTTTTACAAACCCGAACTGCGTGGAGTCCAGAGTTTGGAGATTATCAATGTCTTTGTTTATAAATTAATATGCACAAATAACATGCACGCGCGCACACACACACACACACACACACACACACACACACACGCACGCACACACACACACAAACACACACACGCACACACACACATGCACGCGCACACACGCACACATGCACACACACACGCACATATGCACACATGCACACACACACAGACACATGAACACATGTGCGCACACACATACACACATGCACGCACGCACACACACACACACACACACACACACACACACACACACACACACACACACACACACACACACCGCACAAAGGCACATGTGTGCACACTCTTGTACATACACTAAACCTGTCCCCCCTCACCTTACCCTTACTGTAGCCCGGACACACACACACACACACACACACACACACACACACACACACACACACACACACACACACACACACACACACACACACACACACACACACACACAGTTGCACAAACGCTCCCACCCCTACTAGGCAGTCACTATGCTTTGTGAATAAAACATGCAGTCAGCAAAACTGCTGATTGCTCAAACTGTCATTTGCACAAACTGCCCTGCATCATACTTTGTCAACCAAAGAAACTTTGACAAAAATCTAGTGCAATACCATCTTTCTATAGGTATAAAACAAGTCAATGAAAGTACAGACTGTGTCTGCATTCCATGTTGTTTCTAAATTAAAAAATGGACTCAAAAAGTGTATAAACAGGACACGTGTTTTTTTTTTTTTCAAGGAGGGCAAGTGTCCCTCACACCATCACAATAATATTTTACTAGCTCTGACAGTGTGCAATACTGAGAAAAAAGGTGAAACTCCCTTACACCTGTATTCTATTATCTTGTTGTACACAATAATATTCTGCACTATTGTACTGTACATATTTGACAAATATGCATTCAGCTCACATGCCCACGGCCAACTTGCAATTTTACAAACTGGGGGCTCCAGATATGTGTATATTTATATATGTACACATACATACATTAATGTATGGTTGCATTGTACACGAAGTACCCAGAATACTGGATATATATATATCAACACAACACACACACACACACACACACACACACACACACACACACACACACACACACACACACACACACACACATATATACTTATATGTATATTAATGTCTGGTTGAATTCTTCAGAAAGTATTCAGAATACTTGATGACACACCTGGTAGCCATCTCTCTGAATTATTTAAAATTTTCTGAATCACGCTACTAGTGTTGTTGGTAATGTTACATAAGAAGATCTGTATTTATGCTGGCTTTAATGTACATCCCTCTGCAGTATGTTAGCAATCTCTAGATTACAAGGGCAGGCATGTACAAATAAGCAGGGTGAAAGAGTTGTGAAGTGCATTTACTTCCCAGCTTTCTTCAGACAACTGCATCCTGAAAGATGGTAGGATCTGAAATCTTTGCAGTTTTACGTCAAATTTCTGCCTTGAGAATATTATATTATGAAATACCTCTTTCCACATGCAGGTGCAGATTTAGGAATTTAGCAAAGGGTGTTGGCTAAATGGGTGTAACATTCTTGTCAGAAGCCAAACAATAAATTCCTACTTGGCAAAGCATCAGACAGAGAGCATCACCAAAGCCTTGAGGAGTTTCCTTTCTGTCTTCTTTATTTTTTGGGGGGTAGGGTTGGGGTGGGGAGGTTGTTCAATTTCCAGTGTTCAAAGGAAAAGAACAAAGCCTTTCTGCACAGTGTACTTTACATAAATAACACAAGCTCATGTCAAACTATGAATTTAATTATTTTCTAACTAAATCAGGAAGAAAGAGTTACTAAATAAGCACTTAAGTGTCATACAGTTCCTCAGGTAGCAACTGTTGTTTTTTTTTATTTTTTTACAAGGAACTGAATGTATGAACACCAAACACATTGAGTTTAAGGGAATTATTTAGTACTCACTGGATTAGGACATTTATCCACTAAGTAAACACACAAACATTTAAATAGAAAGCATACAAGCAGATAAAACATCAGTATTGCGACATCTGTAGGAAAAATCTAATTTATTATGCCTTGACAGAAAAAGGTTATGCAAGCAATTTGTTTTCCAGTGACAACCAGTTTGTCTTCAATGACATCTTATGAATCATGCCCTCAGTAACCTCTGTAACAAAGAAGAATGTACTAGTGATAATAAAATGCCACTTACAATATAATAACAATGATATATTGTGGCTAGGGTTCACTAAAATCCTCACAGGCCATGCTAATTGCCCAACATGGAGTAGTCAATTAGCACAACAGCGAGAAAATGTTATTCAAAGGTAGGTATAGCTGCAGTGAGTAAGCCCTCATTATCATATCCCTGAATCAATCACAGAACTGTCAGACCTGACTACAAAAGTGTTCTTCCTAGTGGCCCATGCATCTTGTTAGCAAAGGTATTCCCTGCACACACACACACATGCACGCACGCACGCACTCACGCATGCACGCGCATGCACGCGCGCACACGTGCGCGCACACACACACACACACACACACACACACACACACACACACACACACACACACACACACACACACAAGGATGAAATTATTACTGATGAAAGGTTACACTGGTTTGTGACCATGTTAGTGAAGAACTAATCATTGTAGGAAACTTGAGAATTGACTACACCCTAACAAATGAAGGTGCCAACTCCACAACAATCCAATTACATGACTTCATTCAATTTATCACTCTACTCACTCATAGTGTCAAAGTTTCTGGATCTCACTAAATTCTTATTTTTTTCAAAATACTCATTTACTCCCACTACCTCCCACTCCACAAAGGGCAAGTGCTAATCACAATAAGCTATCATTCAGATGACCATTTGGGTTTTTAATTAAGTCAAAACCCTTTAATGTCCACGACAGTGAAAAACATCAACCCACAATACTGGCCTCTTAAAATGCTGACTACTGGTCATGCCCAATACCAGCTAAAGCACTTTAACTATGAGTTCCCAAGATACAAATCCATGAGCAACTAAATTCCTGTGCCATAAATCAATCTGATGAAAAATTAAATATAATTATCTTTTCAGTGGCATACTCCCGTCCACCAACACACACACACACACACACACACACACACACACACACACACACACACACACACACACACACATCACACGCACGCACATCAAAACTCCTTTGGCAGAGATTTCCTATTGATAAGGGTCGTCAGGGAGTATAACTTCACTGAGCTGTGCTTGGTAAGTGGATTCCT
Organism: Protopterus annectens; assembly: GCF_019279795.1. Lineage (NCBI taxonomy): Eukaryota > Metazoa > Chordata > Ceratodontiformes > Protopteridae > Protopterus > Protopterus annectens. The sequence goes on from NC_056725.1 coordinate 66,183,338, forward strand.
TGTGGAGTTATAAATCTGTGACCAGTATAGCACCTAATATAGCATTAGCTGGATAATGGCCATGCCCACATCATGGCTTTATTCACATGTTGTTAGTGTAGCTGCCTCCGGTCCCTTAGGATACATAAACTGTTATCAGCCATTCAATCCCATCCTCCTTTTATGGCCCCTTCAGTACCTGGATCACTAATCATCCAGGTAAGTGTTTGGGTTTCATTATTCGGTATCATAGACCTGATGGATACCCGAACATTCTTCACACATCAGCGGCCATAAAGTTATCAGGCTCACTGGCATCACAACTGATAGCATAAGTTATTAACTGTCCATCTTTTTTTTTATTTTGAAAGTATCAAAACATTTCTAAGAGCTGTAGGTTGTGCATGTAATGAAATAGGAAAAATGGGGCAGTCATCTTCAAATCAAAACTAGTTGAGCTTGACTTGTTCTCCACTTAATCACTTTTTATTAGATGAACCAGTCAAATGCATTTAATTTAGCATGCAAATCAAACCTAAATGCATTTTCTCTAGTTTGTAAGACACGTTTGGTCCATAGTAATGTTCTGCATCTCTGTAGGAATAATAAAAAAAATGTCTTGCAGTGGTCATCTAGGGGCTGTTCATCACAAGGTAAATTCGAAGAAGTTGACTTTGTGAATTTTAACTTTGCAATATATAAGGGTATGAATGCGGCCTTTTCAAGCAAAATGACTGATTATCTTGATCAACGAAACAACATATTAACCCCCCCCACCATAAAATTATGTGATGAATGTGACAAACTTCACCAAGGAGTGTATTAAACACAATGGGCCAGATTCAGGAAGGCTTACACGGAGTTCAAGAGTAGTGTAAGCCTCCGTGTAAGCCTCCTGATTCAGGAACAGCCCAAATCTCCGTGTAAGAGACAGCTAACACGTCTCTTACACGGACTGGGCGTGGAAATGCTCAATACCTCATTTGCAGCTCCAAGATATGCAAATGAGGTATTTGAGCGATCCACGGTTAAAACCAGTCCGTGTAACGGACGTGTTAGCTGCAGAAATGTACTCAGCTGACAACTGAGTACATTTCTGCAAAATTAAAAACGGAGCTATGTCAGCTCCAAATAAAGGGTGCATATGTTTCATTAAGCATGCCAATGGCCATATATGTGGCCATTGGCATGAAAAAGTGTTGCAAAAATAAGTTATATAACTTATTTTTTTTTTGATGGGATTTCTGGGTTTAACTGCAGCGCACCAGCAAACGGGGTGCGCTACCTAAAACTAAAAACCAAAGCTTATAAGCCCACAATTGTGGGATTTATGTAGTACATTGAATGTCAATGGAGGGACTTGCAGACCAAAAACAATATGGCCTCCGTGTAGTGGTTGTCAAGGGGGGGAAGCTCCGTGTAAGACATGTAACTAGTCATTACTAGGCAATCCTATGTAAATGAGGGTTACAATACTGAATCACACTGCCACATAGGTAATGAGCACTTTCTGAGTAGTGTAAGACTTAGAGAAGGAGGAGGAACAGAGTAAGAGGTAGGTGACATCACGGGGGGAAGGATAGAAAGAAATGTACCAGATTGGAGGGCAATGTAAGGTAACAGATGACAGACAGACATCAGGGAGGGAGGTGTGTCTCAACAGAACACTAGGAAAGTCAAGAAATTGAGGGTATACGCTATCCCTACACTCAAACTTTCTTGATATATGTGTGTGCGCGCGTGTAAGGCAGGTTCAACATGTGGGAGCGTGTTGCAAACTGTTTACAACGGTTTGCGCGGGCGTGCACGTGTGGAAGGCAGTGTGCGTGCATTTTAGCATGAATCAGCCTAGCTAACACCGTGTAAGGATGTGTGCGCGAGTGTAACACCGTGTAAGGATGTGTACGCGTGTTTAAGTGACTGTAAGCGTGTTTAAGCTGGTGTGCACATTGCACCCCCTCAGGAAACAGAGAGGAAACAGGAAACAACTAACCTACATGGAAACTGCCAGAAGCTACTACTAGAGTTAATTGGTGGAAACAATTAGAAGCAGGCAATTACACAGGCAGACTAGAAGCCCAACCTAGTACTTAAAACACAACAAAGAGCAGTGCAGGCTGTTTCTCACAAGAGATACTGCCAGAAACTAAGCTATCAGAATTGAAAACTGAAAAAAGCTGAACTCAGAGCAGAAATGCTAGGGGCTGCCATGGCTATTATAATCAGGCATAGGCGAATTGCTGAGGGTGGTGACAATGCAGATGCTGACAGACAACCCAGAGTGAGGAGAAGGAGAAGAGTATACAGGCCCAGGGTCACCTACCATGGGTTACATGAGCTGGAGATAGTAGAGCGCTACAGAGTGGACAGAGACCTTCTGCAGCAGATTGTTGAGCTGTGCAGGCCACATCTCACACACAGAACCAACAGAGGGGAACCCATCCCATTAGAAACCAAGGTATGTGTTGGCCTAAGAATACTAGCAACAGGTACCTTCCAGAGACCAACTGGTGATATGATGGGGATATCACAGGCATCAGCCTCCAGAGTACTGCACCAGTTCCTGGATGCCATGTCACCACATGTCAGTGATCATATATATGTCCCTAATGACCGTGAGGTTGTGGCCAGTAATATGCGTCTCTTCCAGCAAATAGCGGGATACCCTGAGGTGCTGGGTGCAATAGACTGCACGCACATACGCATCAAAGCACCAGCCGGTGAGCGGGGTAGAGCCTACATTAACCGCAAGGGATACCCCTCCATCAACTGCCAGGTCGTGTGTGATGCCCAGGGCATAATAATGAATGTGTGTGCTGGTTGCCCTGGGAGCTACCACGATTCCCACATCTGGCATCTGACGCAGCTGTACCAATCATTTGCCAATGGGGACTTCCCACACGGACACCTAGTGGGGGAATGCAGGTTATGCACTTGAGCCGTGGCTGATGACACCCATCAGAAATGCACACACACCTGAACAGGAACGCCATAATGAGGCACACGCACAAACACGTAATATCATAGAGCATGTGTTTGGGCTGCTCAAGTCATGGTTCCGGTGTCTGGACACGTCTGGTGGAGCTTTGCAGTACACACCAACAACATGTACCCAAATGATCATGATATGTGCTATGCTACATAATATGATCCTGCGGAAACAGCTGCAGCAGGACCAGCACAGGGCTGGGCCAAACATCCCCCCACCATTGCCAAGGCCACCACAGGCAGGGGGTGACTCGGAGGAGGAACAACCTGACCTTATCCCAGTAGGCAGAAGGAGGCGTGCCCAGTATGCCCTGGCCTTGGCAAAGAGGCAACGCATAGCACATACGCTTGGTCAGTAGGAACACTGGGACTGATACCCGCTCTGACTCACTCATACAGTAACAGGGATGCCTAACATGACACAACCTGCTTCCAAACGTACAGGGAGTTTAGTATGTGTATCCGACAGAGGTGGCCCTGCAGCACCACCTGAGGCATGAATGCCATGTGTTAAGTAATGTAATATCATGTACAATATGCACACCTGAGGACCCCAACTAACATCCATATCCATGCATATGACCCTGTGGAAACAGCTGCACGTCATACAGTGATGTACATGTGCAAAAACATGGAACAAGATACAAAATGAGGGTGACTAGCAATAAATAGCATGGATAACCACACACCCATGTTTGTACCACAACAAGAAGCAACATGGAATAGCCATGGTCAAAAACCAATGGCTAAAACCAACTACTACTATATAGCTTGCTGCAGACCACTGTCCTAATAGCAGGAACTGCCCCAGGCCTATGTCCATAGGTTCATAGGTTCATACTAGGCTATCTGCCCTAGGGCATTAATAAGCCTAGCCCAGAGTTTTGTGGCTTCTGCCACCCCTGCAAGTTGATGGATAATATGCCCATTATTTTGCTGTGCCTCTGTCAAGTAGTGATACTGAGGTTATCCCTGGGGTATACCTGCAATCTCCCATCCATTGGTCAAGATCTCACTTGAACAAAGCCAGTGAGGTGCTCAGCCTCACATGTACCAGGATGTTGTTCCACAGCATATGGACTCTCTGGGTGATGAATCTGTCCCTCCAGCACATCCTATTAATATCTGTGTTGAGGTTTAGGTCTCCTGCCCTTGTAGTTCTGATGGATGTAGAGGTCTTGAGTTGAAGCATGTTCATTAATTCTGGGTTGGACATAGCCTTGTATGTCAGGCACAGGTCACCTCTGAGCAGACAGTAAGCGACTGAATACAGCTGGAATTCCTTCAGTCGGGCAGCATAAGAAATATGTTTGAGACCCTTTCACCTCCTGTCGAGGAATTTGTGGGCCCATCCAATCTGAATGGGGCATTGTATGCAATCATTGGTCTGATGAGTGATGAGTACAGGGAACAATGACCTCCCTTGATCTAGATGTGAATCACTGCATGATGAGGTGGCCAATGTAGAAGGCCTTCCAAACTACCCTGGCAATGTGAGTGTCAAACAAAAGGTCACTGTCAACCTGGGTGCCCAGGTCCCTGATAACCTACGTTGTGCTTAGAGGATTGCCACCTAGATGGGAAGTAGTGGTAACATTGTTCTTCCTGAAGGGTATGGCTATGCATTGTTTAGTGTTTAATGTAAGGCCATGGCTGTGGCACCAGTTATCCGTGTCTATGAGACCCTTCTGAAGGATGTCTGTGTCAGATGGGTTTCCAACTATGCTTCCCAGTTTGCAGTCATCTTCAAACTTTGTCAGCCATAATCCTCCTGTGTTTGCTCGTACTTCTGAAAAGTAGATACTGAACAAATGTGGGCCCAGGACTGAGCCCTGTGGGACACCACTTGTGACAGCTCTGGAGTGTGAACTGGCACCAGCAACTTTGACCCTGTGTGTTCCGTCACTTAGCCAGTTTGCAACCCATGCTGTGATGTATGGGTTCACAATTAAGCTGGTGATGTTTTCAATGATACCTGAGTGGGGTATTGTGTCGAAAGCCTTTGCCAGGTCAAGGTAGGCTGTGTGGACTGCCTTGCCCACGTCAATGGCCTGGGTGAGTGTTTTGAAAAGTCAACCAAGTTTAAAAGGCATGATCTGCCCTTGACAAAGCCAAACTGGATTGGATCCAATGTCTGCAAGTCCCCTATGTCTTCATTTAGAATTCCCATTATGATCCTCTCCATAGCTTAGCAGAACAGGCTTGTCAAGCTGATGGGATGGTAGTTTCTGGGGTTGGTGGAGGCACCTCCTTTGTGAAGTGGGTCCACCATTGCTGTATGCCACTCCTTGGGAACATATCCTGAGATGAGGCTAAGATTAAACAGCTGCCCTAACTGCGGGTGTAATTACTCATTGAGTTCATGGAGCACACAACTGGGGACACCATCTGGTCCCATGGATAAAGTGTTTTCTGCCTTGGATTGAGCAGTTCCCACCCCAGCAGTGGAGATGTTTGGGGGCTACAATCCTCTGGTGTACATACCCTCCAGTTGGGGGAGGGAGAAATCTGCACTGAACCTGTCAGCCAGTATGTTGCCAATGTCTGTAGGTGCAGTGATATCAACATCATTCTGAACTAAGTCTGAGCATATCTGGGAGTTCCTCCCAGGTTTCAAACATAGGTAAAAAGGCCTCATGATTGTCCCTGGAGTCCTGAGTGGGTTTACTCTCAAAACATGCCTCGGATGATTGTATGAGGGAACCCAGTGTTTTACTCACAATGAGCAGGGGTGTCTTCCCCACGGATTAAGCTCTATCTCGTAGTAGCTCCTTCCTTGTGTTGTACAGCTTGTTTATGGCTAGGGTCCACCAGACTGGATGCTTGCCTGTGGTACAAAGAGTCTTTTTTCTTTGGGATTGCCTGATCCATGCAGTCCTGGAGGTGCTGGTAGAAGGCATTTCTAAGTGATACAGTGGCTTGGGTAATGGTGTCCGCTGGCCTGGGGGCCTTGAAAGAGACCACACCAGTCCTCAGAAATGTGAAGTCGGCATTTGAGAAGGTCTTCACTGTTTCTTTTCCCATCTGGGGTGTGGGTGGGATGTGGACTCCCACTGAGAGTAGTCCATGATCTGATCTCACCAATGATGTGTATACGTCTGGTGTTGAACAGTGTGACCCCATGTTCGTGATGATGTGTTCTAGTATGTTGCCTCCACTTGAGGGGATTGGGACCAGTTGTTCCATGGCATTTCAGTGTATGAACTCTTGGAACCTTTGTGTTAGAGTGTTGTGGCATGATTAGTGATCCCAGTCTATATGTGGATAGTTGGAATCACCCAGTAGGATGGTGTTTGGAGATACATTTATCCCCTTCAGTGTTTGCAGGATAGCTGTGTGAGGTACCTGAGTTTGAGCGGGTGGCATGTAACATGCTACAAACTGCAGAGCAGTCTTGCCTACAGTCACTGGCACCTGGATGGTCTCCGATGCATCGTGTGTTGCCACCAACCATGAGGTGAGGGTGTCCTTGATGAATATGGACACCCACCATCCTTCTTGGTGTTGTCGGGATGCTGGTGCCAGAATGCATGATATGAGGTAACACCCGAGAGTGCCGGGGTGCTGTCAGAAGCTGTGAACCAGGTTTCAGGCACAGCACAGACATCAATGTGCTACATACTGAGAAGGGTATAGAGTGTGTGCAGCTTGAGGTTGAGACCTTGGGCATTGAGCAGCATTACCCTTAGTGTCTTTCCTTTACTGTGTTCTAGGGTGGTAGGTGTAGAATCTGAATCTTGCATAAAAAAGGCACAATGGGGTGGCAAGAGCATCATCTGAAATCCGGAAGCCCAGGGTGACAGGTGCAAGCCGTCCCTTGCAAATCACCGTGGCCTGTCCAGCATGTCATCCCAGGCAGACAGACATTGGATCCCCTTAGAATGACACCATAGTCTAAGCAAAATACTACAGCTGATCATCTTGTCTCTGTTTATGTGGCATCATACTTGGTGAAGGTAGGATACTGCCGAAGGTCAGGGTCATACCTGCCTGGCCTACATAACCAGAGGGATCCTCTATGTCTCTTTCCATGTAGTCCAGGGAGGTACATCTCAGGTCGTTCACACCAGCATGGATTATGACTGGGTCAGACCTGTACTTGCAGTTTAGTGACCTGAGTGCTTGCATTATGTGGTGGATTCCAGTGCCCGATAGGCAGCTTACTGTGACCTCCTCTGTACCTGATCTGGTGAGTGGGACATCAGTGTGTCTGACTATGGAGTCACCTATGACAAGTGTGTCTGGCATTGTGTTTGGCCTTAAGGGCTGTGACTGTTTGGCACACCGACACTGTGGTCAATGTGTTGCATGTGCTGTGCCCTGTGGAGGAGGTTGTCTGAGTGTCTGCTGTGGTGGCCACTGCCATTCTGGTAGACTTCTGATCAGAGCCTCCGAGAGTGTCTCTGTGTGTCTATGTGTATGATCTTAAGTTGTGACAGTGCCATGTGAGACTGGATTAAAGATGTGTGTGTGGTTACCTTCACCTTCTCTCTGGTCTTGCTAGTCCTATGTTGAGAGAGCTCAGCCTCCACTTTGGCTATATAGTTGCATCTCTCACATGTATGTGTGTTTTATGGCAGAAGGAGAGGGTTGTCAGTGTACATGAGGCAAGTGTAACAGTGCCTCAATATTCCCAGGTTCACCAGCTGAGCAGGAGAGGACACTAGCAACTGATCCCTAGACATGCTAGAAGGAATAGACAAAACAATGTTGGAATACAGGGAGATATCAAGCCCCCAAGCCACATCATACTGTTTGATTGACAATAGCTACACATACACCGGTGTTTCATAGTGTCATAGTGTACTACTAGGCTATCTGCCCTAGTGCATGTATAAGCCTAGCCATAGTGATGTGGCTATTGCCACCCCTTATAGTGGTAATAAGTGTACAGAATAGATTCTGAATATTGTGCCTCTGACTTAGTAGTGACACATTATGACCCCTTACGTAATTGAATAACATGACTGTGTCTCTGTCTAGTCTGTGCCTCCGTCTCATATGCAGTTGTCCAGATGTCTCCTGAAGAGAGTCAGTGAGGGACTCTGTCAAACATGAACTGGGATACTCTGCTAGAGTGTGAGATGCCTCTGAGTTATGACTCTGTCCCTCCAGCATGTCCTATACATGTATGTGCTGAGGTTCAAATACTCAGCTCTCATGGCTCTGGTGGATTTGGATTGCTTGCAGTGGAGCATGTCCACCAAATCCTGATTGGACATGGTCTTGTATGTCAGGCATAGGTCACCTGTAAGTATGCGGTATGACACTGAACAAAGCTGGACTTCCTCTATTCTGGAAGCATATGACATGTGTTGAAGAACCCTGATCTTCATGGTAGATACTTTTCAGGTGCAAAGGTGCAAAAGGCAGGATCTGCCCTGTACAAAGCTGAACTAGGTGGGAACAAGGGTCCGTAGGTCAGTAATGTGTCTGTGTAAGAGCTCCATGACTCCTCCCATATCTTTGCAGACAAGGCTGGTTAAGCTTGTGTGGTGGTAGTTGCCATGGTCTGTGGAGGCATCTCCTTTGTGGAGTGGGACCACTGTTGCCGTATGCCAGTGTTCAGGTACATATCCTGTAGCAAGACTAAGGTTAAATAGCAGTTGTATATATGGGTCCAGCCCCTTCTGGAGTTCACATAGCATGCAACTGGAGATACCAGCAGGTCCCATGGATGCTGTGTACTTGTCTTTGCTGAGTGTGGCTCTCACATGGACATCCAAGATGACAGTGAGGTTACATACAGCAGTGATAACTATCTTGTTTTGGGGGTGAGGGAGGGGGTACATCGCACTGAAGCTGTCCGCCGGAATGTTGCCAATATCTGTCAGGTCACTGCAATATATGTTGTTGTGTACCAACTCTGAGCATATCCGAGGGTTCACAACCAGGTGTCTGACATAACTGAAGAAAGCAGTGTGGTTACCTTCATTGTCTTTGGTGATTTATGTCCCCAAGTTGACCTTGCATGCCTTTATGAGATAATGTAGCTTTCTACTAGTGCTGATCACAGCTGTCTTCCCTTTTGGAGATGTAGCTCTGTCTTGCATTAGTAACCCTCATCTGTCATACAGTTTGTTTATGGCTGGGGTCCACCAGACAGGACACTTTCCCTTTGTGGAGAGGGTCCTGTTTTCAGTTGTGATTGTATGGTCCATGCTGTCTGACATCTAGCTAAGGGGAGGTCATTCTGGTTCTGCAGTTATCTTTCATCAGCATTAGAAATGACCACAACAACCCCTGTGGGGTGTACCTCATGCACACACATCCAGCACCTATAAAGTCCACAACAGTACCTCACCAGGAGTATGACAGAGCTGGAACACATGTAATGTGTAGTCTGATTAAACAGAGTGCAGCTCCACACACTGCCATGCTGTCCACCCAGATGCAAGCTGTGCCTGATGTAGAAAGCCATGTCCAAGCTGGAATCAATGCACACGCTGCACCTTGTACAATCTGAATGGCAGGGAGCTATGCACATGAGGGACCTGAACCCCAGCACTGACATATATAGGACAGGCTGTACTGCATTATCCAAAACACAGAAGCCACCCGCACACATGAGTAAACTACCAGTACAGGTTGTCCATAGAGACACTGGTTGAGTCCCTCAACAGGAATCCTAATGAGTGGATGGGAGATGGGAGGTTTACCCTGGGTATCAATGTTATGTCACAGGTAGACAGAGGCACAGTATATTAAACAAGACATATGACATGGCAAACTACGCTTACAATGTGTTGATGGACAAACACATTCTCCGACTAGCATTAGGTCAAGATACCTCTTGAACACAGCCAGCAAGGTGCTCTGCCTCAAATGGACCAGGATTGTATTCCACAGCATAGGGAGTCTCCGAGTGATAACTCCATCCCTCCAACATGTCCAACATACATCCCTGCTAAGGTGTAAGTCACCTGCACTAGTGGTTCAGGTGGATCTTCTGAGTCTGAGGTGGAGCATGTCCATTAATCTCTGTTTGGACATGGCCTCGCATGTCAGGCACATGTCACCTCTAAGCAGACGGTATGTGAGTGAATAGAGTGTGAGTGTCTTCAATCTGGCAGCATATGACAGCTGTTGGGGTTCCTTGATCCTTTAGTTGGGGGACAGTCAGAGTGTCTCCAATTGCTGCAGATGTTGGGTGAGATACAGCCAGAATAGGGCATTCGACTCGATCACCGGTCTGATAAGTGAAGAGTACAGGGGAACAATGACCCACTAGATCTGGATGTGAATCCCATCCTGATCAGGTGGGCAATGTAGAAGGTCTTCCTAGCCACTTTAGCAATGTGAGTCTCAGAAGAACGGCGACTGTCAACCTGGGTCCCCAGGTCCATGATAACCTCCTCTGTGCTTAGAGGATTGCCACCTATATGGTAGCTTGGGGTCACCTTGCTTTTCCTGAAGGGTATGTCTACACATGTTGTGCACTTTGACTTCAGGCCATGGCCCTGGCACCAGCTATCAGTTACTGTGAGTCCCTTCTGAAGGATATCTGTGTGTGATGCACTGTCCACTATGGTGCCCAGTGTGCAGTCATCTGCTAACATTGTCATCCAAAGTCCTCCCATGTTGGCCTGTACTTCTGGGAAGTACATGACAAACAATGGGGCCAAGGACTGAGCCCTGTGTGACACCACCTGTGACCAGCCTGGAGTCTAACATAGTGCCAGCAACTCTAACCCTGTGGGTCCAGTCCTTAAGCCAGTTTGCAACCCATCTTGTGACATATGGGTTTACATTTCAGTTGTTAGGGTTTTCCACAATACCTGAGTGGGGTATTGTGTTGAAAGTGTTTGCAAGGCCAAGGTAGGCTGTATGGACTGCCTTTCCCCAACAATGGCCTAAGTGACCAATTTGAAGATGTCAACCCAGTACAAAAGGCATGATCTGCCCCTGACCAAGCCAAAATGGGATGGGTACAATGTCTGCATGTCCCCTATATCTTTGTTTATGAGCTCAATTATGATCCTCTCCATAGATTTGCAGACTACACTTGTTAAGCTTATGGGGCAGCAATTAACAGGGTCTGTAGAGGCACTGCCTTTGTGCAGATGTGCACAACTGGACCCTAACCAGGCTGTTGTGCACACTATGGAAATGTAAAGCAGTGATAGGACTAAAGCCCAGGATACTGACCACCACAGTGAAAGTACTGAAACACTACACTAGACAGTGCTACAGTGTTAGGTCAGTATGAACGGATGTTGACAATTGTGTGCAAAGTATCCCATGCAAAACCTGCAGGCACAGTATACTCCCTGTTTTGTTCACACAAAAGCATTTGGACAGTAACTACACAACATGGCACAGAACACACAACCATAAACTGGAGGTATTTGTTGAAGGTCACACTCATCCACAAATGTGATGGGCTGCAGAGTTCAACATATGTAAAGCCCACACTGGGCATGCTCACACACTTAGATAAATGAGACATCTTTCACACAACATGCCATGGGAAGGCTGAACTGGGCATGCTCACACACTTGGTCCAAATGTTACCCCTAGCAAATGTGAAAACACACCAGAGGATGCTCATCCCCCTTTCTAGACACTGATCATGTAAGCACCCTATAAGTATATTGGAGAAAAGGATTCTCTCAGTAATCCGAATAGCGTGCTGCGCTAATGCGTCTGTCTGTAGTGTCATAACATAGTTAGGTAGGGGTTTGAATCCAGCAGGTGGCAAGTGTGTGTATGAAAGAAACATCCCTTTTGGCAACTGGGAAAACACACCACAGGATGATCATTCCACTTTCTAAACTCTGATGATGTCAGCACCCTATAAGTATATCAGGGGAAATGAAATCCCCCAGTAATGCGAATAGCGCGCTGTGCTAATGCGTCCGTCTCTAGTGTCATAACATAGTTAAGTAGGGGTTTGACTCCAGCAGGTGGCAAGTGTGTGTGAAGGGGGGTAAGTATGTATGAAAGAAACATCCCTTTTGGCAACTGGGAAAACACACCACAGGATGATCATTCCACTTTCTAAACTCTGATGATGTCAGCACCCTATAAGTATATCAGGGGAAAAAAAATCCCCCAGTAATGCGAACAGCGCGCTGTGCTAATGCATCCGTCTCTAGTGTCATAACATAGTTAAGTAGGGGTTTGACTCCAGCAGGTGGCAAGTGTGTGTGAAGGGGGATAAGTGTGTATGAAAGAAACATCCCTTTTGGCAACTGGGAAAACACACCACAGGATGATCATTCCACTTTCTAAACTCTGATGATGTCAGCACCCTATAAGTATATCAGGGGAAATAAAATCCCCCAGTAATGCAAATAGCGCGCTGTGCTAATGTGTCCGTCTCTAGTGTCATAACATAGTTAGGTAGGGGTTTGAATCCAGCAGGTGGCAAGTGTGTGTGAAGGGGTGTAAGTGTGTATGAAAAAAACATCCCTTTTGGCAACTGGGAAAACACACCACAGGATGATCATTCCACTTTCTAAACTCTGATGATGTCAGCACCCTATAAGTATATCAGGGGAAAAAAAAATCCCCCAATAATGTGAATAGCGCGCTGTGCTAATGCGTCCGTCTCTAGTGTCTTAACATAGTTAGATAGGGGTTTGAATCCAGCAGGTGGCAAGTGTGTGTGAAGGGGGGTAAGTGTGTATGAAAAAAACATCCCTTTTGGCAACTGGGAAAACACACCACAGGATGACCATTCCACTTTCTAAACTCTGATGATGTCAGCACCCTATAAGTACATCAGGGGAAAGAAAATCCCCCAGTAATGCGAGTAGCACGCTGTGCTAATGCGTCCGTCTCTAGTGTCTTATCATAGTTAGGTAGGGGTTTGAATCCAGCAGGTGGCAAGTGTGTGTGAAGGGGGGTAAGTGTGTATGATTGATATATCCCTTTTGGCAACTGGGAAAACACACTACAGGATGCACATACCCCTTTCTAAACGATATCACAATTATGTATGGCTTTTGATTACAGACATGCCATGTGTGTTGTGCACACACAGAATGCCCATGTGTGTGGGTTGTCCATCACAATAATGCATGACATTGATTACACCACTTATGGCAATGAACACATGATGTATGTGTGTGCCAAATACACATATGTACCTGTGACTTTCAATAGTTACCATGTGTGATGCCTGCCACATGTGAATACATGGTATTTGCACAGGGTAACATTATGACCGTGGTCTTCTGTGCAGGTGCTGCATGTGGGATGTGTATATACAGTGTGAGATGTAGATGCTATCAGCCTAGTAGTGAGGGATGCACACCTGGTCTGGGGCATAAAGTCTACATGTTGTTGATGTACAGGAGCTGCATGTTCTCACCTGTTGTGGGAGTGGTAAGACAGTATTCCATAGCAATGCAGTGACTGCATGCTAAGAACCATTCAGCTAGGGTGTTGTAGCTACACTTATTCATTAGCATTCAGTAATTTGTCGGAATCCCTGGTGAGGGTCTGATGCCAACCAAGGTCAGGGGTCTACCAGCCTGTGTCACTTGCTCAGTGATCCCTTCCATGTTCCCTATCATGTATCCCAGTGAGCGACATCCCACATCAGCTGTGGTGGCATGGACAATGACTGAGTCATATGTGTCCATGAATCTGACTGACTTGTATGTTGTTGTTACAGTTTGGCCATGTGTTTCCATCTCATACATGTGATGTACATCAATGGGTAGGGGATAGGGTTGACTGTGTACATGTGGCAGCTGTGACATTACTACATGACACACATATTCCACAACTGTACCACAGAGGTGACTGACAACTGACCTTTGCACATGCTACCGGAGTATTGAGATTACATTGGTGATTGACAGCACATAGGGCCAATGGTGAAAAAGAGACATAGGTCCATAGGTTCGTACAGGGATATCTGCCCAGGGCATGTATCCACCTAGCCAGAATGTGTGTGCCTTTCAACATGCATTGTGAATCTGTCTTGCTATGCCCTTTTCCAAGGTTAGTATACTGTTCCTCTTTCTCACAGTGACACATAAGTGATACCCAGGGTAACCCTACAATGTCACATCCAGTCATTAATATCGCTCTTGAAGATAGTCACTGAGTCAGTCTGCCTAACCTCTATTGGGATAATAATCAGGAATGAAGGGAGCCTCTGAGTTGTGAATGTGCCCCTCCACCATGTCCTATGTATATCACTCCTGAGGTTCAAGTATTTCCAGCGTGTATCCTGGTGGGATCTGGATATTCTGAGATGCAGCATGGCCATTAAGTGAGGGTATGACCTGGCCTTCTATGTCAGGCACAGATTGCCTATGAAGAGGCAGTATGTCACTGAGTAGAGCTGCTGCTACTTTAACCAGTCAGTATGTGGCATCTGTTTGAGCACTTTGATCCCCTTGTCGAGGTACATATGTGGTAGCTCCAGTTGCTGCAGGTGTCTGGTAAGGTGCATGTCGACAGGTTCATCATAGTCAATTATGGGCATGATGAGGGATGAGTAAAGGGGCACAATGTCCTCCCTGGCCTACATGTGGATCCCATGATGATGTGGCCCATATAACATGCTTACCTAACCACTTTGTCCATGTTGTTGTCAAATGGTAGAATGCTATCAACCTGCACCCCAAGGTCCATAATTCCTTGGTCTGCACTTACTGGATTAACACATATGTGGTACGTTGTGGTCACTTAGTGTTTGACAAAGGGATGACTATACTCTTTCTGTCATTCACGTTGAGGCCATGGCTGTGGCACAAGTCATGTGTTTGCAAGAGTCCCTTTGGAGGATGCGTGTGTTAGCTGGTGAGTTGATTATGGTGTTCGGTCTGCAGTCACCTGCGACTTGCTGAGCCACAGTACTTCCATGTTGGCCTGTACCTATGACAAATATATAATGAACATGACAGCTCCTAGGGCTGTGCCTTGTGGGACACCACTTGTACCAGGTTGGAGGCTGACATGGCTCCAGCAATTCTACCATGTGTGTTCTGCCCTTGAGCCACTGTGCAATACCCATAGTGACATAGGGGTTAATATGTACACTGGTGAGCTTCCCTAGAATGCACAAGTGGGGTATTGTATCCAAGGCTTATGCAAGGTCCAGGTAGGCTGTGTGGACCTCCTACCCCTTGACAGTGGCCTTGGTGACTGTTTCAAAGAAATCAAACAGGTTTGATAGGCAGGATTTGCCATTGACAAAGCCAAACTGTGTATGGTGACATGTCTGTAGGTCCACAATATCTAGATATGTGAGGTTCATGATGATCCTTGCCATAGCTTTGCAGACAAAGCTAGTCAGACATATGGGGCAAGTAGTGTCCAGGATCCGTGACGGCACCACCTGAATGTTGAGGGACCACTGTTGCTGTATGCCACTCTCTGGCCACATATCATGTATTAAGGCTGGGATTGAACAGTGGTGTTATGTCTGGGTGTAGCTCTTCTTGTGGTTCATGTAGGACACAGCCTGGGACACTGTCTGGTCCCATTGATGCAGTGTTTATTGCTTTGGGAAGGGCATCTCTTACCTGAGCATCTGTGATGTCAGGGGGGGAAGCACTGTGCTGCGAGACATATTTGCCCTTTTGGTGTGGTGGGGAGAGAAGGCAGCATTGAACCTGTCCACTAGGATGATGGCAATGTCTGTGTGTTTTATATTTTGTGTGACATATTGGATTACCTCTGAGCATATCTGGGTAGTACCACCCAGGTTACTAACATAACTACAGGCAGCCTTGTGATTATCCTCAGTGGCTTGTGGAATCCTCTCTCAAAGATGGCCTTAGACAATCATATGGGTGCCTGTAGTTGTCCTCCAATACTCATCAGTGGTGCCTTCACATTTTGGGAGGTTGTTGTATCATGTAGTGGCGTCATCCTTCTATTGTATAGTGTGTTTATGGCTGGTGTCCGGCGCCCAGGACATCTGCCTTTGCAGAATTGGGTCATGCTTTCATATGTGGCTTCATGATCCATGCATTCCTGAATGTGTCCACAGAATGCTTCTATACAGGTATCTGCAGTCTGGTTCATATTTTCAACAGGCCTTGGGCCTTTGAAGGTTTCCACATCATTTATGAGGGGTGTGCACTTGCTTGACATGAGCTGTTGACAGACGTGCCGCCCTCCAGACAGAGCAAGGTGAGGGTCACAGTCAGCTACCTGTTGGGTGATAGAATGTGCCACATAACACAGGCACACAGGTCACTCCACAGCAAGTACAGCTATGAGGCAGACATTGTCCATGCTGGTGCAAACAACCTGAGACATACCTCCCTGGACCACATGGAAAGAGACACAGAGGAGCTCTTACAGCACCCTCTCAAACTCAGGACTCCCACACAGCCTTCATGCAGACACAGGAGAGTTTAGATTACTCTGCAAACACCATCATACTGGGTCATGCCAGCTACCCAAACATAGACTGTGAACATTACACAAGCCACAATACCCAAGCTCTAAGGTTCCCATTGATCAGACATTCTTTGGCTATGGAACAGGTAACCAACCTTCCCACAAGAGGGGCAGATATACTAGAGCTGATGTTTACAAACATGAGTACAAACTGCTCACCACTGGGAGTATATCCCTCATTGGTGCAATCAAACCATATACTAATCACACTGGAGTTCTGGATCCCCCACATATGCAAACCTCCAACACATCGATGTGTGTGTGTGGGAAATGTCCCTATTAGCAACTGTGACAGTATCATACAGGATGCAGATCCCCCTTTTGAAACACTGATGATGTCAGGACTGTATAACTATATCACCTGTAGTAAAGTCCTCCAGTAATTTGCATAGCGCGCTCTGCTAATGCTTCTTTCTTCAGTGTCATAACGTAGTTAGGTAGGGGTTTGAATCCTACAAAGGGAATGAGTGTGGTTTATGTGTGTGCACTATGCTGGGAGGGTTAACTGCCTTTTGCCAACTGGGAGAACACACTACAGGGTGCACATCCCTCCTCCTACACACAGATGATGTCAGCACCCTCTAAGTACAGCATTAGTAAAGATTTCTCCAACTACTGAAAATAGCACACTCTGCTAATGTGTCAGTTTCTACTGTCATTGCACAGTTAGGTATGGGTTTGAATCTTGCAAATGGAAAGTATGTGTTTTACTGTTGGTGGGGTTAGTGTGTGTGCACAATGATGGGGTGGGATGTGGCTTTTGCCACATGGGGCTATGCACTGCAGGGTGGTCATTACCCTTAACAAGCAGTGATGTTGATAGCACCCTATACAAACAAAACTACAAAACAGAAGGTGGTGGTACTGATAACACATGTAAGGTAACTTACTTCTTCAAGTAGTGTCCTGTCCACAAAACGGAGTAGGATAATCAAACAATTCTTTTATTCTATACAGACAACATGACAACAGACAACTAACTGCCAGTACTCAGTATAGTGTTACATGCTACTGTAACACGCACATGTACCCGAATATACCTAGATAGTGTTCTGAAGCCTGAATGTGGCAAGTGTGTGGATGTGGGATGTGTCTGTGTGTGCATTTCCGTATGGGAAACATGTTTGATGTGGCAATCGGGGTACTACAGTACCTGATGCACATTACATCTTTCAACTGATGAGGTTGCCTGCACCCTGTGAGTACAGGTAGAGAAGGGGATGCCAGTAGTAAACAACATAGTGCACTTCTCAAATGTGTACCTGTCATGTATCAACAGCTACTCATGTAGGGTGATAAATAATGGGAATGGCAGGTGAGCGTGTGCATGTGTGTGGGTAGCAGGGTGTGTATGAATGCATGTGTGACAGAACAGATACATGTAGCTGAATCTACATAACAGCACAAGATGCGCATTGCCATAGTCAATGTTAGCATGTGATGGTGTGCAGCTGGTACACTTTGTTAAGTAGTATGGGTGCAGATAACAATTGAGGACATTCATACAGTTACTGCAGCAGGACTGCTGGGATATACACACAATTATACTGCAACAGTCAACAGTTACCAACATGTTACTACTTATATACATCTATGTAGTCACCCTGTGCATCAGCAACGTGTTTACCTTTATCTGCACCGATGTTGTAGTATGCAGGAGGTGGCACAGTGTCATCATATGCACAGTGTGTGGGTTAGGTATGCCCAAGCCGGCCACTGGTAACACCAATTGACATGTGTGTGTATGTGTGTTTGTGAGGGGCAGCAGTACAGGGTGGACCGTTGTTGGTGCAGTGTGTGTGTGTATGTGTTTGCCCTAGGTGTTAGGTTTCTGCATGTGTGTAAGCACGCACACAGTCCCACATAATGGCTGCCATGTACAGGGTTTTGTGGACAGCCACAGACTGCACCTGTCAGGTCATCCAGATCAGTGTCTGTGGGCACGGACACGGTACCTGTGCCTGGCAGGGTACTACGGGCCGTATCCGGTACTAACCCAGACTGGGTACTGTCATCGGAAGCAGGGTGTGTTGACTGGACACAGTTCCCTGTTGGGACTGTCCAGAGCCATGTGCACGTGGTCTCCTGGGGCGTCTGGATGACAGCACAGACCCAGCATTGCTGGGGCTGGTGCTGGCACTTGAGGCGCGCGAGTGGGCCTGTTGTCGTCCGCGGCCACTGCCAGCTGGTGCTCTTGCTGGCATACGGCCACGTCGACGTCGCAAACGCACACCATCACCCTGGCCCATGGACATCTGGTTGTGGAGCAGCTGTTCTATGCCCCCACAACGTCTGTCAACGACATCTGTGAAGTTACGGATAGCATTCGCAACATCATGCATGCCGTCTGTCATGGCTGTGCGACATGCTCTCAGCTCCCTCAGACCCTGTCTGGTGTACCTTTCCATACGTGCCTGTGCCTGCATGACAGTTCTAAACATAGTGGAGGTTGACATACCTCCTTGGGCACGTCGGCCAGAGGCAGTACGGCCACGGATGCCCCCACGAGAACCTATGGGCGACTGTCTGCGTGGTACCATTGGAGGCCCCTGCTCATGGCTGCCTTGTGGGGATGCATGTACCACAGGTACCACATTACCCTGATCTATGCCCACTGCTGACTGTCCATCACCTAGGGACAATGGTGACAAAGGATGTAACGGCAGGATGACTGTGCGCATTGACGGGGTTGAAAGCTGTGTACTGTCAATTGGCTGACCAATGGTGGACCCAGACACACCTTCCTGCACCATTACAGACATTTCATCATCATCAGTACCTGGGGCACAAGATTCAGGTTCCCTGCTGCAGGTCACCAGAGCAGCACCAGAACCTATGGGAGGAAAACATGGAACACAGATTACAGTCTCAATACATATTTGACAGAGATGCACTTCAATACTAATGCACACATTCAGAAATGGACACATGCACTCATGGACACTAACACACATGCACACTTGGGCACAGGCACACTTGCACACATGCACAACCCACAGCAAACACACACATCAGTACCGTGTTACACTACTCAATTTACTACCTGTCAATTACAGTTATTGTGAACACAGTCACCAGCATGTCTACTACAGAGTTACACTACTCTTCCTAGTTTTATAAATTGTTTTACGGATAATGTTAAAAAGACTCACTAGCATGTATGGCCTGCCTCATTGCTAGATGGGAGGGACCTGGAAGTGTGAAGAGAGTAATGTCAGTGGGCACATGTGTGCCATTCGTTTTGCACATGATACAGTACAGTAGTACACTAGTTCCCTTATACACATCAGCTGCACATCATGTCTGTATATATATCATGATGACAGATACATACCACATGCACACCTTATGCGTGCATGAAGTAACAGCATACAGAACAGTCATATGTACATACCAGGAGTTAACTCTAATCTCACCCTTACCTCTCTTCAAACGTCAACTCAAACTGTACTTCCAAAACCACTGGCTTTGTTCTTCTTGGAGTCCAGGCTAACGTCCCTCTCCCTACCCTCTCTTCACCTTTAACCCCTCATTGTGCATAGAAACTAGCTTCTACCCTGTTTCTTTCACCTTGAAGTCCTTCTATGCTCTGACCTACTTGTCCCATCCCTCCCACCTCCTCTTGACTGTCTTCCTTCTTTTCCTCACTTCCCTTCTTGACTCCTGCCTCTTCCATATCATTGTATCTGTCATACTCCTTCTACTTCTCTACCCTTCTGAGCCCTAACTATTATGTATATGGCTTTTGCCTTATTGCATAACCATTATGCTTTAGGTAGGATTGCTTTGAAACCAACGGTACATTGTGTATGACTCTAAACTGTTTGACTTCCTTACATGTATGTTGATTTAATTAACAGGCTGGTGTACAATTCTATTATGTTGGCTGTCTGTATTAACAACTTGTCTGTCTGCCTTTATTATGTTATGTGTGGAGCTTTTCTCCACAGGCCTCTACTGAAAATGAAGTTATATCCAGCTAGACTATCTGGGTCAACAAATGTAAAAGTAATAACAATAAATGAATATGGCATCTTACCTGCACGCTCACTGTCTTGCTGCTGTGTGGATCCAACCTCCATCAGGATGCATGATTGTTGCTGTTGTTCTGGGGCTGGATCCACAACACTTAGCAGTAGCCCCTCCTGTCTGGTGAGGGGGGGATGTGTGGCCACCCCCACCTGTGGCAACCTGTTGCCTGCGGATATCTGCAGCACGCTGGCGGACATTTCTTATCAAATCACTGCAGTGATGTCTCACCTGCTCATATGTCCTATCATGCATGCCAACATCATTTATCCTGCTAACGAGGTTTTGCCACAGTGCAGACCTCTCCTGCTGATTCTGGGTGGTGCGTGAGAACAGGATGGCATAGTCACGCACCAGGCTCTGGTGGATCACGTCATCCTCTGCAGCAGAGTAGGCAGGATTCCTTTTTGGTGCCATGTCTATCTGGAAAGGTACACAAACAGGTTATCAGCATAGTATCTCAACAATACATGGTACACATTCTATACAGGGAGTGTTAACTTCTACTTATTACTGCTTGGTTAAAACTTGATTACAGTGTAGCTATCATTCTATGTCATTTGTACTAAGTACTTGGCCTTCAGACCGGTTGTTTTACATTAGGCAGGTTGGTGGCAAGCACTGTGGTGGCGGGACACATATCTTTCATCCATTGAAGTTGGGAACTGCTGATTGTGGGCCCAGTGTACAAGTGTATTACTTCTGGTATGGGCAGTTGGCCTTCAGGCCAGTTATTTAACATTAATGAGGTTTGTGGTCTGCACTCGTGTGTGACAATAGGCTGTACTCTGCCATTCATAGCTGGGGACATCTGGTTTCAGGTTTATAGTGCCTGCATATCTGAGCTGTATCTTACTGACATTGCTACACCTTGTTTGTTGTAGCAAACACTACATCCAGGCCTCCTGGATCTACCTTTGTTTATATGCTTGTTATCTGTTAGCTTGTTATTTCACTGGTATGCTACTTCCACATAGTACACATCTTCTCAACACATATGTGACTCACTACTGATATCTGCATTGCTTACTGTACGTACTTCCATGTTACTCATGACAGCAAGTGACTGCTTGTCATTGTTGCATTTACTTAATTGTGACACATTGCACTTAGGTTACCTGACATTTGCTCACTGACACTTTTATATCAGTCAGCAGTTGTAGGTAATGTCAGTACACCCTCACTCCCCACTGGACCTTGTTTTCAATCATTAGTGATTACAGAGTTCACAATAGTATTCTAGCATGTCCAGAGGTCAGTTGTCAGTTCCCTCCCCAGTCCAGCTGGTGAGTGTGGTACTCCAGAGACAATGTTAGAACAGATGCATGTACACAGACAACCCCCTCCTCCTAACAACAAATTCAAACTCATGTGAGTGATGCAACCATATACCAGACTGGAGGCTAGGCTCTGTCTACTCAATACCGCCATAACCAGTCAGGTGGCAAAGGGGATCACTCACTACACTTCCAGTCTCACGTAGACCTACCACAACAGCGGACCTAACACATGATCACACATGATCATACTTGTAGGCTCAGACCACAGCTCTGCCTATGCAGCAGAGACCTCCTAAGCAGACATCCAGGCAACCACTACCACATAAACGAACATGTGCAACACATATCACACAAAGCCAATGTGCTGAACACTCACAGCCATTAACAGTTAACAACACACCTCATACACCTGTACTAGGTGCCTCTATCATCAGGCACACTCACATCACGTTCACCAGGCTTAACGAGGTGAGGGTCACGGTGTGCAGCCTGTCAGGCACTATGACCTGCCACATAACACAAACACTCAGGTAACCCCAAGGCAGGTACAGGTATGACTCAGTCAATGTCCATGCTGCTGTGAATGGCCTGACACATTCCTCCCTGGACTATATGACATGAGACATTACAGAGCTCTCTGAGCATGTAGCCCGAGACAGTTTGACCCTGACCTTGAGTAGCATCCTACCCTCACCTAGAACGATGCCACAATATCAAGGCACGATGATCCCTTCCAACAATTGACTGACATACTGGTGTCATTCACAGGTGTGCCAATGCCTGCCATCTTGGGGTGGTATGCTTTGCTAGGGACAGCTTGCACCTGTCACCACAGTCCCATTGACATTTGGTGGAGCCTCCTGCTACACCCATAGTGCCTGTATTAGGCAAGGCTCATAAGGCAAACCCACATCCATTTGTATCACAAAGGATGAGGACGTAAGAGTGATGCTACTCAACACTGGACGTCTAGACCAGAGGATGCACGCACTCAAAACCCTACCTAGCATTCTGGACATCGATATCTGTGCAGTAACATGAACCTGTTTCAGGTTTCACAGGAGCACACCAGTACTACCACGTTATAGCTGTTACCATTCTTGTCAGCCCCAACACTTGAACAAGGGAGGGGGAGTATCAGTATTCAATGCAGATTCCCACGCCTCCACATTGGTGGCACAGTACAACATAGGTGTTAGGCCATTGAGTACAGAAGACGAGTTGGGGACCTGGGGAAGAAACATGGTAGCGGTCTGTCATTTGTCTACCACATGGCCAACGTGGATTGACAGACATGTTATATAGCCCAGCTAATCATGAGTGATTCACATGTATGGCAGGGGAGGTCATTGTGCCTCTTTACTCATCCATCATCAGGCCTATAATTGCGCATAATGCACCTTTTGGGATGTACCTAACCAGACACCTACAGCAACTGGTACAGGACAACAGTACATCATCAAGGGGATGCAATGGCTCACACAGATGTCATATGCTGCCCAGGTAAAGTGAATCCAGCTGGACTCAGTGGCATACTGCCTGTTCAGAGGCAATCTGTGCGTGCCATATACAGCCATGTCCTACCTAGCAGTAATGAACGTGATGCACCTCAGGCAATCAGAGTCCCATACAGCCACATGCTCAGGAGAGCTGGACCTCAGCACTGACATACATGGACATGCTGGAGCGGCTTATTCCTAACCGAGAGGCTCCCTTCACTCTGTAATGAGCTCACACTACTCGTTAGGCAGAGTCCCTCATTGACTCTCTTCCATAGGAATCTGGATGAGTGGATGGAGATCATAGTTGTACCCCAGGTATCACTTCTATGTCACTGTTAG
Source organism: Protopterus annectens (assembly GCF_019279795.1). NCBI lineage: Eukaryota > Metazoa > Chordata > Ceratodontiformes > Protopteridae > Protopterus > Protopterus annectens. The sequence continues at coordinate 66,206,829 of NC_056725.1, forward strand.
ACAGAGGCACAGTATACTAAAGTCGGACAAGGGCATAGCAGCATAACTTGTAATTGGGTGGCAAAAGACAAAGACATTCTACTAGGCTTACCAATGCCCTAGGGCAAATAGCCTAGTATGAACCTATGAACTGTTCATTCTCAACTGTTCGAGCTCATTACAGAGTGAAGGGAGCCTCTCGTTAGGAATATGCCCTCCAGCATGTCCATGTATGTTCTATTCAGTCGCTACCGCTTGCTCAGAGGTGACCTTTGCCTAACATACAAGGCCATGTCAAACCCAGATTTGATGAATATGCTTCACCTCAAAAAATCTAGATCCATCAGAGCCACAAGGGCGGGAGACTTAAACCTCGACACGGCTATTAATAGGACGTGCTGGAGGGATAGATTCATCACCCAAAGACTCCTATGCTGTGGAACAAAATCCCGGTATATGTAAGGCAGAGCACCTCGCTGGCCTTGTTCAAGAGAAATCTTGACCAATGGATGGGAGATCACAGATATACCCCAGGGATTACCTCAGTGTCACTGCTCGACAGAGGCACAGCAAAATAATGGGTATAGTTCCCCATACTAAAGGGGTGGCGTAAGCCACAAAACGATGGGCTAGGCTTGTAAATGCCCTCGGGCAGATAGCCTAGTATGAACCTATGAACATGTGTGTACTGCTATAGTACTTCTGCCATATGGTGCATGTGTGTGTGTTGTGGGGGATGCACGGGTAATGGCCAGATACTTCTGCACAGGTGACACGTCTGACACATTCTGGGTGTTCATCCATACATACTGGATGTGTGCTGCCATCCAACCCTGTGATGTGGACACACATTACTCAGCCTGGATATACATATCCGAACAACACCACAAGCACAGTACACTACCTTGCTATGTATGCATGTAATTACACAGTTATTCACTAGTTATGACAGTGATGCTATCCATGCAGCCCACTGGGCCAGTGGAAGCCACAACACACACCGCCAGCACCTTTGCATATGCTTACCACAGACATCCCACATACTGCATGTACTGTGCACAAAGATATCTAACCCAGAACAACTGCACACCACTTATTAATCCTGTCCAGTGGACTACAGATACAGGCATATTGTATAACAATAGTAGGAGGCTACTGCAGCACAGGGCAGATTCACATGACGGGAAGGCATCTGTTGTCTGCAGTGTTAAGATGCTTCACATTCACCAAATGCACAGATATTGGCAACATTGTTGCAGACAGTTTAGGTGCAGGTACCCCCCCCCATTGTCCTACACATGTGTTATTAGTTATCCCAGATGACTGTAACCTCCCTATCCTCTCACATGTCCAGGTGAGAGCCACCCTCATAATTGCAGAACACATATCATCACTGTTACGAAATGGTATCCCTGGATGTGTGCTACATTCACCCCTGGAGGACATAGCACCACATGACAGACTGATATTAATCCCTGGCCATACTACAGGATATGTACCTGAACAGTGCCATACATACACAGTGGTCCCACACCAATGAGGAGGAACCTCTACTGACCCTGGGAACTACTGCATCATATGCACAACTGGCCTTGTGTTCTAAGCTATGGAAGTGTTAGTTATGGCCCACATGTACAACAATATTACATATGTTTATATTTCATGACTATGTACACACAACCTATCTCATGGACATACCTACAGATAGTGAACTATGATACATTTTGAGGTGTCACAGTATACACAGGATTAACCTGCTACTTTGCATTACCTGTGTTTGTGGCAGCTGTTGCTGTGCCAATGGCGCTGCTTGCTGCTTGCTCTTGCTGCTTGCTGCTTGCTGCTGCTTTTGCTGCTGGCAGTCCTAATATTTGTTTGGTTGTTTTCTCTGTCTCTCTCTCTCTCTTTCTCCGTAGTGTTTGTGCAATGAATGTATTGCATGAGTGTAGTGTGGGTACTCAATGCTTTTGTAGGTATCTGCATAGGTCCATCTGATGGCCTCTGCACCAATTGTAAGGCAGCATTTGCTAATTGCATGCAGCTGGGTGTGTACTGATTGCATGTCTCACTGTGATTTCAGGACACTGCTATAAAAGGGTATGTGAGATAGGCGTTGCCCTTTCAGATTGTAGGGCGTGGACCATGCTGGTATGCTGTTGACAGTGTTTTGTGAGTGTGAAAGTTAGTACATCTCCCATGCTTCATGCTGTGTTGTAGATTCAGGTTGCTGCATTTATCTTGCCTGTTCCCTGTAGTGAGTGTGTATGCATACTGACACCTACAACTATATGTCATATGTATTGCTATATAAATATATATATATCTGTGTACATATACATACTTTCATATATGTACATTAGCTGACATTATTGGGTACAAGCTAACAATTAGCAGGGCTGTTTCTGTTAACACTACACTAGTATGGGAATCCAGTAATTGGGACTATAAAAGTCTGCATGACATGCTTTGGGTAGTAGACATACTATATTGCCTTTATCTTCATTCCTACTTTTACATGTTCCACTTATTTAGCACTATATTCCTGTATGAGAGTCATGGCTTAGTGGTAGGTCATACAGACTAGTGTTACAATGGTCTTGTGGTAGGGCCTACTAGTATGCTCATATTCTGCTTTTGAGTTGAGTATAGGGCCTATCAATCAAAGTGCTGGAGGCACCTTTAAGCAGTTAAAGGGGTTAGTAGGTCTCACAGGAGCCAGGCTGTGTTGCAGATTCTGGTTGCTGCATATACCTTCACTGTTTCCTGTAGTGAGTGTGTATGGCTACTGAGACCTACAACTATATTTCATATGTATTAATATATATTTATATATATGTATGTGTAGATATACATACCTTCACATATGTACATTACCTTATGTTACTATGTACAAGCTAACAGGTAGCAGGGCTGTTTCTGTTCACACTGAACTAGTATGTGAATCCAGTAATTTGGCCATTAAAACTCTACCTGACATGCTTTGGATAGTACATCTCCTATATTGCCTTTATACTGATTCCTACTATTACATGTTATATTTATTTTAGCACGGTGTTCTTGTAAAGCAGGCATGGCTTAGTGGTAGGTCATACAGACTAATGTTACCAAGGTCAGGGGTTCGAGACTGACAGTGGCAATTTTTTTTTCTTTGCAAACTTTCAAACTGAGTACAGGACCTGTCAATCAAAGTGCTGAGGCCACCTTTAAGCAGTTAGAAGGGTAAGTAGGTCACACAGGGGTCAGGCTGTGTTGCAGATTCAGGTTGCTGCAATTATGTTCACTGTTTCCTGTAGTGAGTGTGTATGGCTACTGAGACCTACAACTATATTTCATATGTATTAATATATATTTATATATATGTATGTGTAGATATACATACCTTCACATATGTACATTACCTTACGTTATTATGTACAAGCTAACAGGTAGCAGGGCTGTTTCTGTTCACACTGAACTAGTATGGGAATCCAGTAATTTGGCCATTAAAACTCTACCTGACATGCTTTGGATAGTACATCTCCTATATTGCCTTTATACTGATTCCTACTATTACATGTTATATTTATTTTAGCACTGTGTTTTTGTAAAGCACGTATGGCTTAGTGGTAGGTCATACAGACTAATGTTTCCAAGGTCCTGGGTTCGAGACTGACAGTGGGTATTTATTTTTCTTTCCAGACTTTCAAAATGAGTACAGGACCTGTCAATCAAAGTGCCATAAAGGCACTTTTAAGCACTTAAAACCAGGTCTGCGCTTGTTTGCGCGGAGCTCACGCATGCGCACTGGCGGTGAGCTCCGCTAACACAAGCGCACACCCACACTAATTTCTTTGAAAGAAAAGAAAAAGGGGTGACAGGAAAGTGGTGAAAAAGGGGTCACAAAGAGGGTAAGACAGTAGGGAAACAAGCGTGGGATTTGCAGGAGGGATGTAGGTAAGGCCCATAGATGCCCATGTCTTTGGCAGCAACAGCTGTGCATTTCCATGTATTTTGGTGAGACATTGGAAACCTTTCACCCCTGAGAGAGGTGTCAGGACAACATTAATATTTGTTGTAGAGCCAATTGTAATTAACTGTTTCAATGTCAAGCAGACATGTGTGCGACATGGACAGCTATGTATGGGGCGTAATTTTTTTGTGGGTACAGAGTGCCCTTTTTTTTTTTTCAGGTGAGAGTGGTATGTCAGGTGAAGGAAGTCGGTATAGCTGGGGAGGTAGGTTGGTTAGGTTAACAGACAAGACAGACAAGACGCATACAGGGGCGGTGTATGACACACGTGGGGGTAACACAATTGACGGGGACGGAGGTTGGGATTTCCAAGATGCATGAGCCCACAGATGGCAACAGTGGAACTGATATCCCCACCCATAGGCAGTTGCCACTGTTCCTTCACAGCCCAGGACGGGGCTGTGCTGGGGGCTGTGTAGGTGGGGCAACGGCCGGGGCCGTTAGCTGTGCCACACAAGCCTCAAGCTGGCGTAGGGGCCCAAGAACAGTGTCTTGGATCTCCCTTCGCACCACAGACCGGACACCGCGGAGGGTGAGTGGAAGAACCCCTCCGGCCACACTTGCAGAGGGGGGACGGGCCCCATCCTTTGCAGCGCTTCCACCCGAAGGTGGCACAGGGCCACCGGAGGGGGGTCCGGCCTGGGCACTAGTGCCAGGTGCAGTCACCAGCTGAGGTGGGAGAGGTGGGTCCGCTGGGACCTGCCTTCCCAAGCGTTCTAGGTTTGTGAGTAGTTATGTTAGTTTGGGTTAGTGGCATTGTATTCCATTCAGATTAGTTGTAACAGCATGCATTGTTATCCCCATCAAACAAACACCCAGATATTAACACCATTGAACAAGGGGCATATCAATATCACATGCATTATTTGAACAGAAATACACAGTCAAACAACATGCAGGGTTGATTAATGGCAACAGGCCATCAGATTTGCAGGTATGAACAGGGCACATGCACGAACAGACATGCATATATTTTTGAAACGGACAAATGTCCATGATTAATGAAATGTTCACATACCATTATTTAGTGGGTGTTGTTATATGGAATTATAGGGTTGGGCGGAGATAGAAAGTGATGACACATTCATATGTTACACATTGATTTACATTTGTAATAGGTACACAATTAAGTTGAGGCTGATGTTTCAAAATAAATTTTATTTGACTGTCAAGCTACACCTGTTACAAATACATCACTATCCTACTTATTTTGAATTTGATCAGATACATCATCCTGCTACACTTTGATGACAGGACAGGGGACAACTATGGCTGTTTAGTCTGTCAGATAATCATTCATTCTATCTGCAAATTGTTTACTGTGATCACCATATACAGCATTTGGCCTAGACATTCCAGATTCTGACACACTGAAATCAGTTTGGGATATTAAGTTGTACTTCCCACATGCATTTAGTTCTGTAGAAACACACTGGGGCTAATATATTCAGGGGTTATTACTACTTTATTTATTCATACATGACCCTTTCTGTCACTCTCACACATCCTGCAACTTCACAGTTCAGGTTGCTACTTCTAGGCTTTGTTCACATGTTAGACTAGTGGTGATTCAAACACTTTCCAACAGCCTCACTTCTGTCATGATTCAGCATTTCAACAGGTGATATATCTCACATGTGACTACCTCAGATTCTGAAGCTGTACTCTTGAGACTACTGCAGGTTACACTATATTTAATTAATGGTGGGACATCTGTATTACAGCACTGTTTAATTCTATCAATTATATTTGCAGTTACACTTGCATACTGATGAACTTGTTGCAGCCATACCTGCAGACTTTCAAATCTTGCTTGCACATTATATTACTTTTAATCAATACACTGCAGTGTTCTGATACATGCTACAGTATAATATTTATTTACAAGTACTGGGTGGGGTTACTAACCTCCATGGTGGCGCATCCGCACCAGCCTACGGGCATGCATCTCGCGGTTCATAGAGTGGACACCTGCAGCTGTAATACGAAAGAAGTAATATTGGACTACACATCTCCATGGTATCAGCTAGTTGAAATCCTTACATACATAAGTAAAATGTAACTTACTCAGTAGTGGGGCGTTGGGCATATCCCGGGCCTCCTGGATCCATTCGGTCAACTGGTCTTGCTTGCGCCGCTTCAGGTCCGCATGGTGGTGACGGACCTGCTCACCAGTGCGTGGAATGCCAGTAGCACTGGTCAGATCACGAGCCAACTGGTCCCATGCCTCTGCCCTATATGCTCCCCATGAGACCTGGCCCTGCATGAGTTGGGCCTCGTGATGATGGACAAGGAGCCAGACCATGTATCTGGACTCCTCAACGCCCCAATGCTGTGCTCGAAAGCAACGTCCCTCACCTACTCCACTCATTCTGACTGCAGCTGTGTTCTACAATCGTTTCTGCTGTGTATTCCCGCCTATGGGGCTTATATATGCCGCTTTTCCCGCACATTTCTCTGATTGGCCATTTTGGAATTGTATCTACTTCACTGAAAATGCTTTCTCATGCTCCATTCTGGATTTTATCCCATATATATGCTATTTCTGCATTTCATGGTATTGCTGTCATGGCTTAGTGGTGAAGTAACTTGACTCTAGTGCATGGTATCCTGGGTTCGACTCTGGCAACTGACTTTTGATTTTCCTGACAGAAATGAGTTGAGGACCTGTCAATCAAACATGCCAAAAGCACTTTTAAGCACTTAAAACCAGGTCTGCGCTCGTTTGCACGGAGGTAACGCATGCGCACTGGCAGTTAGCTTGTGGGAGCGGCGCGCAAATGGTGTGCGCTGGGATAAACCTTAATTGGCTAGTGACACACATGTTCAGCTAAGCACAGCTAGTTGCAAACGGTTTCAGCCTATTAAACCGGTGCTTAGCAAGGGGCATGCAGTTTGCAGCTTTTTAAACACTACTCAGCTACAAGCACTCCGTCTCACAGCAGCTTAGCTATCAGTACATTTCTGACTATTTTTATTATTGTGTTACTTCGGAATATATGCTCCGTCTCATTCCATTTTACAAAAGGGAATACATTTACATTTGTACAATACTGTCAGGGGGCTTTTTAGTGCTTATTTACATAAAAAAAAAAGGTTGCTGTGGGGGCTCGAACCCTGCCTGCCCACTCTTAGGCCGGCAACTCTACCGCTAAGCTATCACTTCTTGGCTTACTTTGCATATTTAGTTCTTATATCCTTTTCCACTGACTGCTAACTGTGATTGCGCTAGTAGCACACCCGCGCACATGGGTGCACACAGTAGCAAACATTTACGGGGTTTAAAAAAAAAAAAAAGGTTTTAATTTAATTTTATAACATCTCTTCACTTTATACACTGATGGTCTATCGAGGCATGTGTTGTGTAGTGTGTTTATTCACATTTCCATGGCCTCTCTCGTGGCTGTTTACTTTCAGCCATTCTAGTCTTCCGGGGGCGTGTCCGCTTGCAGGGCTTAGCCTACAGACACGCCCCCTACTCTCTTACACGGACCGTGTAAGAGTTACTAGTGTGATTCAGCATGCCTCATGCACCTCATGCATATGCATGACATGCTGACATCACACAGTTTAACTGCAGCCTCCATGTAAGAGTTATAACTCTTACACGGAGGCTTCCTGAATCTGGCCCACTCTTTTCTACAGGATATGCTTTATTGATGAACACTTTGCCAATCACTTTCATAACTGAATTTAACAAATAATATCTGATATTTCAGTTGATATCTTTAGCTAACCGTACTACTTTATCTCAGCTAATGCAAAACAACTAAATGCCATTTTGGAAGGAATGACACTTTTCTGAAGCTTATTTGGAAGTTGAAAGAGAAACTGAACATTCCCTCCTTGCTAGGGATACATTATTATTAGGTTGACCCAAGTATTGCCAAGTTATAAGTTATAAGTTATAAGTTATAAGTTTGCCAAAGCAAAGTTGTGCCAAATTCCTTTAGAACCCATAGAGCATAACAGCTCAGTGATAACCTCTTTGTCGCACAGCTAACTTCATTCCATACAGTTTGAACAGAGCTTGCATTTTCTCTCCATGTCTGCATATTTTTTCTCAAGGCACCACTGTTCTCTCCCACATTTCATAAACATTCTGGTTAACTGGCTACTCTAATTTGTCCTTATATACTGGATATATTCTTGCACTTGTGGTCCAGGTCATGGCAGGAATAAGCCATGTGAAGAATTTAAATTTCTTGGTTAACAATTGCTACATAAATAAACAAACACATGTATCAAATCTGGAAGAGTCTTCTTTTCAAATAAAGTAAGACAAAATTTTATAAAACTAGTACAATTTAGTTTCAGAGCCCATCTTATAGCAGTGAAGGCCAAATGTCATCATTTTTTGTATAGAAAGTCTCTGCATATAGATGAGATTATTTCTTATAAAACTCCCTCATACAAGCAAATATCTTCCTAAAAGGGCATGTCAAGATGTTTGCTATGGGACTTCTGCTGTTCTCTTTCAAGAATACTTAATTCTTCCTTGCTGTCTGATGTTTGCATTTATATTTTACATCTCTTTCCACTTATTATAGATTTTTATTGTTATTGTCAGAGCACTAGAAAAGGAGGGGTTAAAGGATCATCTGCACTGGCTGCACACTTTTAGGCAGAGCAATTAACAGGTTAAAAAAACTGCCAAGCAGTCCCTGCAGGCAGTATTAGTAATCATTTAAGCAGCTATAATCATGAATCATAGCTAGTTAAGTGATAATGCTTGTGTGTTGGGAACTATATCAATGAGTCTAGTTTAGCTCATTGCTGCAGTTCAGGAAAGGTGTTTGACAATATTTAACAAAGATCTGTAATGCAAAGAGCGATCTTTGACAATATTTAACAAAGATCTGTAATGCAAAGAGCGATCTTTGACAATATTTAACAAAGATCTATAATGCAGATCGCTCTTTGCCCATCCACAGGGTCTTTAGTTTTTCAGAATAAGTGAACTGTAGCAAGAAGCTAGTTATTATAGCTCTGTGCCACAGTTTAGCAGAAGTGTTGATAGACTGAAACAAAGGATCACTATGCATATCACATGTGAACTTTTTTTCTTGTTTTGATCTTCCAGTCTAAGAGAACATTTTTGGTCATCAACTTCAAACTGGGGGGTGTGGAGGGCCAAAATGGGTCACTGCTGCGATGGGCACCAATAAAAATAGCTATTTTTCCTAAGCTTAACCTGAAATTGGTCTATATGAATCAATTCCTACCTCTACCAACAAATTAAAAAAATAAATAAACAAAAAGATATATTCTTGCACTATGAAAATGTTATTTATAAATGTTCTGTTATTGGTCCATTTCTAAATGGTACTTCAATCAAACTTCTACAGAAGTTAAAATTAGAATTCAGGAAAATCTCTGGGATATTCAGAACAGAAATATGATTAGTCTGGTAGCAAAGAATGACCTTGGAAGTCATAATTGTGACATCCATGCCTTTATTTTATTTATTGCTTTATTTGTTTGGTGCATCTTCATTTAAACATAGGGCAAAATGAAATTAGCATTAAACTAAATGGAAATAAAAGGTATTTTTTCCTTTAGTAAACACCAGCCTTATGGTCTTGACTCAGATTTAAACTGTCTGCATCGTATTAACTGAGAATATAACACTGCTTTGATGTTAAATGATCTTAAAATGTCCTACTGTACTTTCTGACTTACCTTATGTACTACCATGTGTGGTGCCTCCAGTGCTGTTCTGCATATTCCTCCCAGTAATTCCAATTATATGTGGCCACATTTTAAACTGAACATTTCATACAATAATAATGTCTTTCCCCATGATATCTTTACCAAAAGTTCAGTGAACTTTACCGTCAGTGACATCAACAGAGGGATGTAGTATAGGTGTAACCATAGACTTTAATGGATGCATTTCAGCACAGGTGCATGGCCCCATCCATTAAAGTCTATGGACACACCAGCATGATATCCCTCCGTTAATGTCTCTGAGGATTACTGTAGAAATATGTGGGAGTAATCTTAAAATATTTACAAACCAGTTTATTAAAAAATATATCCACATCTTATTGTTATGTTGGGGAACAAAATATATCACAGTACTTAAGTTACAATGTGCCATGATCAATATATTAAGTGCAATGGAACACTTTAAAGTCATTCATTTTGTTTGATCCATGTTTATTTTTCATATATTATCATCATTGTGGCTGTATTTCTAAAGTTTTGTTTTAGGTATTTTCCAATTCTTTCACAAAGTTGATTTTATTTGTTACATTTTCTTTTATTCCACTTGATGTTTCCAAACTAACAATTAAAGTTCAGGTGTTTTATTTGACTCAAATACTATTTAATATATATGTTATTGGTTGCTACTATTTTTTGTCCTTTGGAAGATGTGCCAAGACAACAGAGGATTTTGTTTAAGTCGTACTAAAGGAAGTGATGCTTTTCAATGTACAGTATCTTTAGTCATTTAAATTTGGTTTTGTTTGTTATTTTGTGATAGTCTGTGAGCTACTTCAGTTCACCTCCTTTTACACTGTAAGTTGTTTTTAAACATCCCAAAAGCCATTAACCTTGGTCAACAAAATCTGTCAGTTTGACAGCTGAATTTCTAAGGATTTCAGTTTCAAGTTTTACTTTTTCTGTAACCGTCATCATCAACAGAGCTATTAAAGAGGGTCATGTCTATGATATTTGTAGAAATTAGTCATTAGACTTCATCACAAGAGTCGTCCTTTGGTTGGCCTAATATTTTCCAAATGAGATCCTTTTTCACATTTTAAAAATTCTCAAAAAATGCATTCACCACCAGTTTCTCTATCACTTAGTAAACTCAAACATAATTTTCTGTACAACCATATATTTAGGCCCAGCCGTCACACAGGCATTGTACTTCTTGTTCTGGCAGACTATATTAAAGAGCAACCTGACCATGGGAAGTTCATTGGTGCTATCCTTTGTGACCACTCTAAAACTTCTTATACAATTTCCCATGTTTTCCCGCATCAGATTAAGGGATGTCTTAGATGTTTATGTCTCCACTTTCAGTACACTGAGTTGATTCTGAGCCTTTTTGACTGAGCATAAACTACAAAATGAATTGATGGTATTCCAGCTCTTTATCTGTTAATGTAGGTTTACCCAAGGATTTGATATTGGTCCACTGTTGTTCACCATGTAGGTAAATGATGCAACCAATCCCTTTAGTAGCCAGTTCACTATGCTAATGACTATCCTATTTTAGTGACAGTATTCTAGAATCTGTTAATACCATACTTGAAACACTTTTCATTCTCCACACTCTTAGCCAGTCTCCATGGGATTGCACCTCAATGACTCCAAAAACAATTCTTGCTCTTCTCTGCCAGGATTATTTTAACTGACACTTCTGATTGCCATAACTCACCACCTTCACACCTGCATGAATTACTAATAAACTCAAACAATTAAATATCTTGGTTTAGCCATCCCAGAAGTGGTTACTTCCACTAAGCTTCTTGGGCATATTATTGATAATCAATTAGAATTTGACCCCAACATAATGAATACAATCACTACAACCACTATAAAACTAGACGGACTTTCTTAAAAGATAGTACCAGGTTAATCACTACATCTTCCTACCAACTTCTCTCGCTTTTCTCAGCTGTTGTGTTCTATTTTCTTTCAGCTATTTCATAAACTTCAGCAGCCTTAGGTTCATAGGCAAATACTAGGCAATCAGTCTGCAGACCATCATTACAGGCCTAACAAATAACCCATATTCAGAAGTTTCCTCCAGCCTGATGAGGGGCAGTACAGGATAGACCTAAGGAGAATTTGAGACTACTCATCCAGTTATCTAAGTTTACCTTGAAGATGGCAAAGGTGGTGCTCTGCTTAATATGTAGGTGACATTTCTTCCAGAAGAGGATATGCTGGAAAATGAATCCAGGATGCCAGTTTGTTTTATTTGTTTGCTGATGAAGATTTATTTAATTAACTTAGTATTTAAGGAACAATTTGTTCTGTGAAGGAACTGAAGGTAAAATAGGGTTGAATTTTTCATGACTCGAAAGCTTAGATAGAGATACCACAGAGGAGTCTTTAAGAAACTGAGTATAGCACAAGAAGCAACAGTTTCTCTTGATAACTAAGATTGTTATGCCACTGATCTTTTTAGTTAGCAATCTCTGTGGTCTCTGAAGATGACTTATACGTTTAGAGAAATAAATGCCAGCAGGGGAATTATATTCAATAATGGGTACAATGAGATATGAGATTATGTAAAGGGGAATTGGGACATGTCTGGATCTAGAGCAGATACCTTTGAAAATTAGAAGAGCCAGATAGTTTCATAGGTTCATAGATAAGTACTAGGCTTGCTGCCCTTGCAGGCCATTTTAAGCCTAGCCAATTTCTCTTTTGTGTTTGAAATAACCTATCATGTTTGGTTATAGATTGGGCTTACCCATCCCATGGTCAATAATTACATATTACCACTAATTAGAATAGCTGGGGATCATACCATAGATAACTTGAGGGGACCCATAATTAAGAGCTGCCTCTGTCCATTAGTAGTATGGGGGGCATTCCAAGTATAAATTTTCTGTTTCTCCACCTATAGATCTAGGTTGAGCTTGAAAAAGGTTTATTGGTTCATAGGTAGGTACTAGGCTATCAGCCCTGGGGCCTATACAAGCCCAGCCAAAAAGGTACCCTGGCTTTTGCCACCCAAGAAAATTATTTTCCTGTGCCACTGTCGAGCAGAGCCACAGAGGTGATCCCTGGGGTGAGTTTCCTATTTCCCATCCCATCATCAAGATTTTTCTTGAACAGTGCTAATGAGGAGCTTTGTTTGATATAGATAGGTAGTTAATTCCAGAGTATGGGAAGTCTCTGGCACAGGAATTTATCCCTCTGGCATGTTCTGTTTATTGTAGTGACAAGGTTTAGGTCCCTAGAGCATGTAGCTCGGAGGGATTGGGATTTCTTTAAGTGGAGCATGTCCAACAGCTCTGGGTTAGACATAGCTTTGTATGTTAGACAGAGATCACCTCTGAGTAGGTGATATGCGACGGAGTAAAGCTGGAGTTTTTTGAGACGGTCTGCATAGGGCATCTGTTTGAGGCTGGTAATCCTCTTTGTGAGGTATTTCTGTGGCCTTTCCAGTTGTTGTAGATGTCTTGTGAGGTACATACCAAAAGGGGTGTTGTACTCTATAATGGGTCTAATGAGTGATGAGTAGAGGGGAAAAATGAACTCTGTTTTTCTGGATGAGAAACCTTTTGTGATGAGGTGTGCCACATAGAAGGATTTCCTGACTACTGTGGTGATGTGATTATCAAAGGAGAGACTACTATCCACCTGTGTCCCAAGGTCTCTTATCACACTTTTGGTGCTAAGTATACTACCGCCTATGTTGTATTTCATGGGTACAAAGTTTTTACCAAAGGGGATGACAGTGCTGTTTTTGGCATTGAGCTTGAGGCCATCGCTTTGACACCAGGCATCTGTCTCAGTTTGGCCCTTTTGTAGGATGTCCACATTGTTAGGAGTTTCAATTATGGCTCTTAGTTTGCAGTCATCTGCTACTTTCACAGTATGGGTGCTGTCGGTGAGCCAGTTGGCAACCCATCTTGTGACATAGAGATTTATACCTAGTTTATTGAGTTTATCTATAATGCCAGAGTGGGGGATGGTGTTGAAAGTCTTGGCAAGATCTAGATAGGCTGTGTGAACCACCTTACCCATGTCTACGGCTTTGGTGACTGCTTCAAAGAAGTCTGTCAGGTTTAGGAGTCATGATCTGCCTTTTACAAACCCGAACTGGGTGGGGTCCAAAGTTTGGAATTACCAATGTTTTTGTTTATAAGTTCCATGATAATATGTTCCATGGCCTTGCAGACCAGGCTCATCAGGCTAATGGGGCGGTAGTTTCTGGGGTCCGTGGTGGCTCTCCCCTTGTGGAGTGGGATAACCGTCGCTGTGCACCATTCAGCAGGCACAAAGCCTGAGGTGAGGCTATGATTGAACATGGTACTTAGGTGGGGTGCCAGTTCATTCTGTAGTTCATGTAGAATGCAGCCCGGGATGTTGTCGGGTCCCATGGATGCTGTGTTCTTGGCTTTTGAGAGTGTGGTTTTTACCTGTGCAGCCGTGATTACAGGAACTTTGCATTCTTCCGGTATAGAAATGGGCTCTTTAGGGGGTGAGGGGGGGTAAAGTTAGCACTGAACCTATGTGCCAGGATGTTGGCAATATCAGTTGGGTCTGTATATTTAGTGCCATTGTGCTGTAACTCAGAGCAGATCTGAGTGTTGCTATTAAGATTCTTGACATAGCTATTGAATGCTTTGTGGTTGTCTTTAGAATCAGTGGCGATTTTGTTTTCGTAACAAGCTTTGGAGGATTTTATCAGGATCGCAGCTTCTTACTGAGGCTGACCAGGAGCTCCTCCACTCATGGGATTTTACTCTCTTTTACAACAGTTTCTTCCTTCTGTTGTACAGTTTGTTTATGGCAGGGGACCACCAGATTGGCTTCCTTTTTTGGAGGATGGCATCTTGGTTCTGTTTGGGATAGCACGATCCATGCACTCATGTAAGTGCTTATAAAGTGCAATTGTGTCAGTAGTCATAACTGTATTGTCCATCTGCATGGGTGTCATGAAGTTCACCACTTCTGTCTTAAGAAGTATGAAGTTGGCTTTGGAGAATTTTTTTACCATGGTTTCCTTAATGGGGGTTTGGGCCAAGATGTGGATATCTAGGGTAATTAGCTTATGGTCGGATCGGACCAATGAGGCATTGACTTCAGGTGTGGAACACCGGTCACTCATGTTGGTAATGACTAGATCTAGGATATTGTTGCCCCTGGTGGGGGTGTGGATAAGTTGATCCAGGGCATTGGAGTTTATGAATTCCAGAAAGCATTGAGTGAATGAGTTGGTACATGAGTTTTCCCAGTTAATGGTGGGGTAGTTGAAATCACCCATTATTAGGGTGTTTGGTTGAACCCTAATATTTTCCAGTACATCAAGAAAAGAGGAGTGAGAATCCTGGGGCATGGTGGGTGATGTGTAGCAAGCTACAATTTGGATTGCAGTTTTGCCCCGAGTTAGTTACACTTGGATAACCTCGGCTGCATTATGCTGAGCAACTAGCCTGGAGGTGTGGATATCCTTAATGAATATGGACACACCTCCGCCTTTGGTGTTCTGGTCCAGGTTACATGGCTGAAAAGTGTGGTATATGAGTTATAGCCTGGTAGTGCAGCAGGGGTGATTTCTGGAGCCTTGAACCAGGTGTCAGTCACTGCACAGATATCAATGTTCTCCATTTTAAGGAGTGCCTCGAGTGAGTGCATTTTGAGATTTAGACTTCTAGCATTGAGTAGCATCACCCTTGGTTTTTGCTTGCCTGTTCCTGTTACGGTGGTGAATTTGTCATTTGATCATTGCCTAAAAAAGGCACTACAGGGGCGGCAAGAACCTTAGCCAGTATCCGGAATCCCATGAGTGACAGGTGCAGGCTATCTCTGGCAAAGCATCATGGTCTGTCGATCATGTCCTCCCAGGCAGACAGATACTGGATCCCTTTAGAATGGCACTAGAAGCTTAGCCAAATGTTGAAGTCAATCATTTTGTCCTTGTACTGCAGCATCATTCTGGGTGATGGCAGAATTTCACTCAGGGCTAGGGTCATACCTGCCTGGGCTACAAGATGGGAGAGCTCTTCCATGTCTCTTTTCATGTAGTCCAGGGAGGTACGTACTTGCTGTGGAGTGACCTGAATGCATGGGTTTTTGGTGGATGCTGGCACCCGACAGGCAGCTGACAGTAACCTTCTCCTTGTTTAGCCTGGTGAGTGGGACATCAGTGTACCTGACTATAGGGTCACCTATGACTAGTGTGTTGGGTACGTTGTTTTGCCTTATTGGCTGTGATTGAGTGTCACACTGAGTCTGCAGTCTCTGTGTCATTTGGGTTGTGTTGGGGGGGTGGAGGTTGCTTGCATTTCTGCTTTGGAGGTCTCTGTTGCTTGAGCAGATTATTATTGAGAGCCTCCATGAATGTTTTTGTATTTCTATGTGTGGATTTTGGTGGTGTAGATTTAGTGAGACTGTGTGATGAATGTGGTGTGGTGCAAGTGTTTACCTTCTTCTCTTGACTGTCAAGTTCAGTCTTGATTGGAGGGAGCTTTACCTCCAGTTTGGCTAGATAAGTGCATCTCTCACAGGTTGTAGTGTTCGGTGGTAGGAGGAGATGGTTGTCTGTGTATATGAGGCAATTTCTACATTGCCTCAAGATGCCCAGATTCATCAGATAGACAGGTGAGAACACTGAGAGTTGAACCTTGGACATGCCTGAATAAAAAACTATTTTCCTCTAGATAAGTGAGGAAAGTGAGTACAAGAGCTGTTTTTCTCTAAGCAAGTGAGGAACGTAAGTATCAAAACTGTTTTCCTCTAGGTAATGAGGAAGGTTGAGTGCTGTAGTAATTAGTAGGTTATTTAGTGCTTACAAGTTCTGAACAAGTGCAGATCACGAATAAGCAAATTCAAGTGCTAAAACTAAGAATCTGTTTCTGGACTAAACTAGTTACAGGAAAGGGGGGAAACAAGGGCAAATGCAGGCTTTTAAATCAGAAAGTTGAGAGAGATGGAAAAACTGCCCAAACGGCCAGTAACTACAATTTCTGGTCCAGAACCACTCCTTATGTGGTAGATAGGTTACCTAGTGCTTACCACTCCCACTGAAAGGACGGGGGTGAACTTTGTTTTATGTGGATAGGAAGTTTGTTCCACAGCAACTGTATCCTCTGCAGTTCCTCCAAACCATTCTGTTGATGTTGCAGATGATGTTTAGATCCCTAGACCAAGTATTTCTGATGCCATTTGACTTGCTGATGTGCAGCAAATCAATCATTAATGGGTCAGAGGATGCCTTGTATGCCAGACATGGGTTACCACTTTGCAGTCTGTAGGATACAGAGTATAGTGACAGGGCTTTGAGTTGGTCCTCATAGAACATATTGAAGATAGAATTCTTTCCTAACTGCCATTAAAATATAAAGAATTATCAAGAAGAGTACCTATATCTCTTATAACAGTGTCTGATTAGAAGGCTGTGTCACCTATATAGTATGGGAAAATATTTTGCTTAACAAAATGAACTAGACTACATTTTGGGTCTATATTAGAACATCAAAGTTTCAAAACTTTGAATGTTCTAATATTGAACCCTATTACTCAAAAGTTGAAAATGTTGAAGCAACAGAAAAACTAATTTTTTCCTAGAGAAAGAATTTGGTTGTCTGTTTCTGTTGCTTCGGTATGTTCAGCGCTGTGGTGGAAAGTTACGGGTCGGGTTCAGGTAAGTGTGCGATTGAGTGCAGGTTAGGGTAGTTAGGGTTAG
Source organism: Protopterus annectens (assembly GCF_019279795.1). NCBI lineage: Eukaryota > Metazoa > Chordata > Ceratodontiformes > Protopteridae > Protopterus > Protopterus annectens. The sequence continues at coordinate 66,224,201 of NC_056725.1, forward strand.
GGTGCAGGTTAGGTATGTGTGTGATTGTGTGGACGTGAGGGTTAGGGTGGGTTAGGTGAGTTAGGTTTAGGGCGCGGGTTAGATATGTGTGTGATTTTGTGGACATGAGGGTTAGGGCGGGTTAGGTGAGTTAAGGTTAGGGCGCAGGTCAGGTAAGTGTGCGATAGTGATGGACCTTAGTGTTAGGGTTTGGGTTAAGGTAAGTGGATAGTTAGTGGTGTTTGCAGAGTTTAGTGTAGGATTAGGTGTAAGATTTTAGGTGTATGTGTGTGGATTGCTGTTTGTTTGGTGTGCTTGTGTTGTATGTATGTGTTTTGGAACAACAATTTTTTTTCCCTAGGAAAAAATTTGCTGTTCTGTATGTTTGATGTTTTTAGCTTTCGCTTAATAGGGTTTGATATTAGAACATTCAAAGTTTTGAAACTTCGATGTTCTAATATAGACCCTACATTTCTCACATTTGAATTGATACCATTGTACTTTCACTAATTGCTAAAATATCAGTCTTTAATAATAATAAAACAAGTGCATTATTAATTAATAAAAAAATGCAAAAATTATACAAAAAATTCTAACTCCAATTGGAATAATGATCAAATGAAATACCTTGGTATAGCCATTATGTCTAATGGTAAAGAAGTGACCCAAACAAACTTTCAACAGGTTGTTGATAAAATTTTAAGTTTAATCACAAACTGGAACAAATTCTTCTTTACCATGGAAGAACAATTAATGCTTATTAAGATGGTAATTCTCCCTAAAATACTGTTTGTCTTGCAATCTTTAGTGCAATTTCCACCAGAAAAAAATTGATGAATAAGATAAATAATATTCTACTTAATTTTTGTTGGTCCTAATAAAACAAGAGTTTCGTTTGATTGGCACAGAAATAGTTGGGATGATGGTGGAATAGGCTTCCCTGATATTCAATTGTATGCTACTTCAACAATTGTTGAACTTATAGCATTGTGGATAAATGTGTCTTATGATTCAAAATGGAAACAAATACATCAAGAAAAATTATTAGTAAATAAATATATCACAACTAGTCGTAAACAAATAGTACGTAATAGTTTTATCTGGTTATTATAGGATTTTTGTGTAAATAGTATTACACCCCTCTTCTCAAATTCCCTATTTAAATAACATCATTTCCATTTTCCAAAAGTTCATATATTCTAACAATTGTATTAAAGACTTAATTTTTTTCTATATTTCCAATTGCATATACAAATGACTCATTAGAAACTCTTAACTTCAACAAAATGCTAGTATTGAAACAAAAAGTAATTTAATTTATTGGCATCAGTTCTTAAATAGTACTGATAGAAAATTTAAAGTCCAAATACAATCAAGTTTCTGAGAACTAGTTAATTTTATAAATATTTAGAGGCTTTGTGAACACAAAGGAAAATAAGATATTGAACCTGGATAAGAAATCGCTCCCCAAATTATTGGAATTCTTAATAAATATCAATAATAATGCAATGAAAACTAAATAATATTTGTCACAAATTTATAAAATTCTTAAGTTAGATTTCATATATTTAGACAATTCCTGTTGGAACTACTCCTTAAAATTAGTAACGAAGACGTTTCTGTAGAAAACAAGAAATTAATAGTAAAATCTACAGATAAAAGTACATCTTTATTATATTGGAAATTTTTCACTTGGAAATTTTTGCACAGAGATGTTGTCACTTCTAACAAAATTACAATTATGTATAAATCAAATAGAATTAAATGTTGGTGATTTGATTCTGAAACAATAGCTGATTGGATGCATAAGGTTTATGAATGTGAAGCCATCTCCCCTTTTTGGAAAGAAATTAATATCTTTATTCAAGTTCTATGGTCAAATAGATGTAATATTTCTAAATCTTTATTTTTATTTAATGCTCCAATTCCTAAGATAATTCTAAAAACATAAGTGCCTCTGATTTGGTCGATTCTTGCTATAGCCAGAAAGGTAATTACTAAAAACTGGAAAAGTAAAGTTTTCCCCTCTAGTGTTGAATTTATTAGTATGGCAAAAAATGTCTGCAATAGTGAATTGCATAGTATAAATATAAGAACTTTGAATATTGCACATGCATATAAATATTGGCTTAAATTGAAATACTTGCTAGAAAAATATTAATTGTTGATGTATAACTTTGATGTATTTATCAGGTATGGATCTATGTTGTGATGTCCAGCTAATATCCCACCTGACTGCCACCAATTAATATGACATTCCTCACTTAAAACCTGGGTCAGTAATTAAGGAGCCTCAGTCCTCACCACTGATTCCAGTGAGGGAGCATCACAGAAAACACCAGAGCACAGAGCACAAAAGAGTAACATTACACAGTTTCCCTTAACAACACAACTGGAACAAGCTCTATTCCTGGGATTGGACTATATACCTCTGTCCATCCCAAATGGAATCCCTTATCATACTTTTCAGAGCAATGTGTTCCAGTTTAAGACCTCTGACTCACACTCAAAATAAATTAAAATTTCACACACTCAAACACTTATGGGAAGCCTGACACACATTGCCAGCTGTGACCCCTCCCTAGTACACCAGAGTCAGACAGGTCTCCATGCCCTTCAAAGGGTAATCAGTTATTAAAATTAAATATCAAAATAAATAATAGCTATGACCAGAAGCAGACAGGCATTTGAGGTGACCTGGGGAGTATCACACAGGTATAAACACTCTCTAATCTCTAAATAACACACTGATTGTCCAGCCACAATGTAATGTAATGAAAAAAATAATAATAAATAAAATGATTACAAGAATGTAAATCAATAACTTTCAATAAACACTAGAATTCAATCACCAGAAATGTAAAATTAAACTGTAGGATAGAAGTCCATCATCTTAGAAAAACTCTAAATGACTGAACTTTCCTAATCTAACTTGAGAATACTGTCCCTGGTCAAATCTAAAGCAAAAGCAGGCTTACAGTTTCTTGGTATCCACAGCACTGTAATTGACTGCAACTCTTCACCAACTGCTCAGCAACTGACTGCTCATCACTAGCAGTCTCAACTATCCTATTTTTAAAAATAACAGTCAGCTGTTTGAAAAAGTTATTTTTCCTGTCAATCAGCTGTTCAAATGGTCACCTAGCAACCAGGAACATTCTAATGATATCACCTACTGATCAGCTGATTCTCCACAGACAGTTTGTACTTTAGAATCTCCCTCACAAACATGTGCAATTAGAACCATATCAAAACACTGAAAGATTCTTTAAACATTCTGTATAAGCAGGGAGATACTCAACATTTTAAAAACGTATTTACATTTTCACAATTAGACATGCTGGCATACAATACAAGTTAATTTGAAAATATACACAAATCTCCTGCCAGACATGCTAACATAGATGACAGTGTGTTCATTTTCTTCACATATGTGAATTTGTATTTGTTTGTTTTAGAATTGATTTGTTTATTTATTGTTTTAAAACAAACCAAATTTAAAAAATGAAAACTGCAGTGAAAAAGAAACTTCAAAGCTAAATGACTTTTTACAATCAATCAAACAATAAAAGGATTGGTATTAAGTGGGAAAACTTAAGAAAAAATCTGAAAAACACAAACAGCTAATATTTTGAGTTTAAGTATATTGAAAATGAAAAAGATATTTATGGAGATTCCTTGCATACCAGTGTTTAATTAAGTGTGATGCTGAAAGTTAAGCTCACACTGAAAGAAAGATGTGGATATTTATAGATCAAACATCTGAAAATTAATTAGAACTTAAAAAATATGACAGAGTAAATGTAATTGTTTTATCCTGCAGTGGAGATTGAAGTGCGGTGCCAAGACTATGGGCAAGATTCCAAATGACCTGCTATCAGTGTAAGTGACTTACCTTAGTATAAGGCTACACCCTCCACACCACCCCTTACTTTATATTCTAACTCCAGGATCGCACTACAGTGGGGTAAAGGCCATATATAACTTTCTACCAAATGAGTTTTCAGTGAAGTGAGCTTTCAGTCGTGTGCTTAGTGAAGTCAGTTTCGACCAAATGTGTTTTCAACAAAACAAAGTAGACCCATATATATATATATATATATATATATATATATATATATATATATATATTTAGAGAAAGAGAAATAAATAGCTAGTTAGATATATAGATAGATATTATATACTTGTAGAATGTCTGCAGAACTCTACTTCAGAAACATTGGCAGTTGAATATTAATACAAAGCTGGTTGTCAACTGCTCAGAATGAAGGCTTTAAATGAGGCTGGCTTTTATAATGATGAACTGCTGAATCAGGGAAAGTATCTTAATTACATTCAAAAAGTTGTGAAAATAAAATACTGACCATATGTTATCTCATTAGCTGTCAAGCAATGCTTAAAAACACAGAAACTTCACAAAGCCACAGTCACAAATAGTAAAGTGAAACTGTGTATCTAATAACTAGCTCACCTGGAATCCTTTGCAGATCCCCAAACTGGTACCCACACAACTCTAAGTTGAGCACAAAAAAAAAATAAATAAACTTGCCAAAACCTTCTCAGACAGCTTGCTACAGTAGTTATTGCAAACTCAATTCCCATTAAGAGGTGCAGAGCTTCAGCCATGTTGTAAAAGCTGTAAATTGTAAACACAGCACTGACATACATTAATCAATGCCACTTCTACACGCTTGTACCATCAGTACCTGCTGATTGTTCTGTGCCCCTGACAGCTGATGCCAGTGGCAGCCTCCTCCTTCACCCTTCTCTAGTCATGCTTCTGCAGTAAATCTGCGTACATGAACTATGGTGACAGGTTTCCTAACAAGAGAGACAGACTGACCTGTCAAGCAAAAGGAATGTCTGTCTGGTAGAGTGTATAACTATTTTGCTGAATTTTGTAGATGTGTACAGCAGAGAAATAGTACTTGTTAACAAAATACTAAAACCCATAAGAGAAACAAATACTTTGGAGAAACAGTGATGAGACTCAACAGAAAATTAGTAGATCAAGTGCCTATGCATCGATAAAGCAAAACGTACCTTTGTAGAAGCTCTGCCACAGTAAGAAATGTGCAGACATAGTAACAATGAAAAGAAAGAACGAGGAATCTGCAAGAGCTGATTACTAAAGTTAAATATAAACATCTTTGTAGACTCAAAGTGTATACAATACAACCTGTTACTATCAAAAAATGTGTTAATAATTCCTGCCTCTGTGGTAGGGGAAAACTGACTTTTCTTTTTAAGTTAGAGGTTAGTGTTACCTTCCTGACAGGGTCTAAATATAAAGATGCTGCAAACAGAGTAAAAGGACTGAAGGGTATATTTGACGTTAACGACTGTTCATGTGGAATTGAACAATGTAATGAGGTTTCCATTTTGATATGCAGCAAAATACACTGGGGTTTTGAAATGTCTTTTTAAGGCTTAAAAAATCACTTATGAAATGAGAACCTGCGTTCACCTTATATGACACCAAAAGACAAATAGAAAATTCTAGCCTTCAGACAGTGATTAAGAAATTGGAGTCACAGACGCTGGATGTACTTGAAATCTGTGACTCATCAGCTTCTGATTTGCAGGGTTGCTCATGTCATAAGATGGAGCATGCATACATTGTGTAAGTTATTTTCCAGCAGTGTTTTTAGACTTTACAAACTTCATAAAGAACTAAATTCATTAAAACACAAGATGAAGCAAACAAATGTTTAAGCAGATATACTTAAAACCTATGACTTAAAGTGCATAATTTGAAGCTTTCATTCATTTCGAAGCTACAGATATCTACATTGTTAAGGACACATGATCCAAAGATGCTAAGAGTATATAGTACAAATACAGGGATTTTTCCTTTTTTCCATTATTGCAGGCCAAGCTGAAGTGACAGTAGTGGCTCCATTTTTGTGATATATAATAAAAAGAATAGAATAAAAATAATATCTGATTAGCATCAGAGTATACTTTATTAAAACCAATAACAAAAACTATAGTGTTATAGGATGCTATGACAACCCACCCTTAGCAACAACTAATCATCAATAATTCCTTATTATACCGTGGATAGCATAAACTGATACAATCGATAGTCGACTTAATCTGTTGATTAAGTTTGAGTACCTACAGAAAAAAAAGACCCAGTTCCATACATAAGTAGGTTGATGAACTCAGAGCAAATAAAATAAACCAACTTTGTTTCTTAACTTAAAAAAAACACACTTTCTAAACAACAGTTGGGCAGTGCAGTGGTGCAGTGGTTGACGTTATCACTGCACAGCAAGAGGTTCTTTGGTTCGATTCTTCTGTGTGGAATTTGCATGTTCCTCCTGCGTTTGCATGGGTTTCCTCCGGGTACTCTGGTTTCCTCCCACAATCCAAAGACATGCGTTTGGAGTGTTTTTCCCCAGGCCTCTGCTGAAAATAGGCTCTGTCCTAGTCAGACTTTCCTGGTGAACAAATGATAAATAAAAAAATAAATAAACAGTTGTCAGTACCTATATCCACAATTGTAAACTAATCACCTTTAATTTTATTCTGCATGTTAACCAGCTTTTTAGAATGAAGCTTAAGCTTGCTAGTTTTTGAACTCAGGAAGGCTTAATTTCATTTAGCTTTTGTGGCACATAGTACAATTTTTAAAATAAAATTAGGGTCAGCTGAATATCTGCAAGAAATAAGCACAGGATATAAAGAGTTTCATCTTAACTGCCACTCCAAAGACAAAGAGCAATGAGTTAATAATATGAGCACTACTGCATCTGATACAGTCCCAGCTGTGTTGATGCTTTAAGCTGGATTTTAAGCTATCTCTCTGTTATTGTACCTCTGCCTGGGTTGTGACTGCACTAATGGCAATTGTGGGTAACAGCTTTGAAATCTTTATCAGGTTCACACAAATCTATAGAAAAAATAAAGCTATTATTCCAGCACACTTTCAAGTGATATACTTTTTTCCAGTATGCACATTCAGAAATCTCAGAGTGCACCTGTAATGGCTTTGCTGAGTTAAACCTTCTAGGAAGTTAAGTACCACTGTCATGTTACGTTTGTACCCAGTTGAATGTTTGGAAACAAGTAACGCTATTACTACTAATGACAGTGACAGAGAATAATGGCCATACCATGAAATACAGCAAACTCAGTTAACCGGAACTCAAGCAACCAGAAAAAAAATGAAGAAATACAATACTGTTTTCCCCCCACAGAAAAATACCTTATGTTTTATAGAGTTTAGAGATTTAAAAAGGAAGATAGGAATAAATTTCCTCTCTTCCCAACCTAAGAACAAGTCAAACCAAACAAATAGTATAGGGTACAGTATTAGTCAGACCTATTTTTAATAGTAACTCTCAAGAAACCAGAATCTACAGTTATCCAGCATCTAGCAATCCCTATGGGTGCCGGTTAACTGAGAGTTTACTGTACATTACTGCTGTTTTACTTTCATGCAGTTTGTGGATTGTGCTGATTATGCTCTTAAATCAGCGAAAAGGTAAGTTGCAGTATAAAGGTAGACAGTGTTGCAGTGCGATAAAATTTTATTGCAGCTTTCAAAGGTGAAGCTTTTGATAAACACCTTTGTATGCTGATGTGATTAGGTTTTATGTTGCAGGACATGGCAGCATTAGACATGCTTTTACAGCATTTAAAAGTGTAGTGCATTTTTCACTGTCAAACAGAAAAAGAAGTGAAATGTATTAATGCTGCTGTCTGTGTAACAGCTTTAAATGCGTTACAACTTTCAAGACTACAAACACTTGCTCCTATACTTTTTTGCAAATGGTAGTATACTAATTCAGCTAAACCTTAAGTAAGATTATGCTTCTCTGATTGTAACTACTTATTTTTTTATTGACAGAGATGTCAAGACCCACCTTTGCTTTGCTCTACTCTCAGAGTGAGATTTGTGACATTTATGTTTCAAGCACATTTCAAGATTTAAGTTTGTTATGATTGGAGATAACCATAATCCTCTATGCTAATACAAGCTTTGCCATGATCCAGACTTTGCTGAGAAGAGCATTTTTTTCCTCCTCAACTTCTGGTTGGGGGATCATCAGTCTGAGGATCTGCCCAGGGTGCCAGATAGGCTGGCTAATGTTTTGATATCACTGATCAACTGATTCCAGTAATTTAACAAAAAGCATTTTCAATTAATGCAATCAAAGTAGTCTGAATAAGTCCACTAATACAGTAAAATACAGAAATGTACACCTATGAAAAAGAAACTGTGCTAATCTCTATTCATTTTGCTTGCTTGCTGCAGTCCCAAGATGATACTGCCAATCTTCCTATTACAATTAAAATGAAGGTAAGATCATCTACATGTTTCAGAATAATATAAGAATGATATTTCTTTGCCTTCTGCATAGATCTCAGCATGCTAGTTGTCTTGACTAATTCCATATAAAAAAGCACATTGGGGTGAACCACATACTGTTAAGTTCAAGATATCAACCCCATTTGGGGCCGACTCAATTATTTTATGGATTTGAAAATACTCCACAAGGATATAGAGCAGCATCCAATCTATCCTTCTTAAACATAATAATGCCTACTTCAGAAATGTATGCATACTTTCCATTTTCAATAAAATAATTCCATTTAAGAGATGCTAGAAACGCTTTAACATTTATCCACATACTCTTATTATCTTTCCGATAGAACCCTTCCAAATGTTTAAACATCAACTTGGTAATAAGCAACTACTGTACCTTACAATTTTATATGTACTTGATCTTTCAATCACAAAGATATAAAAACTCCAGGCGAGCTAGGTAACACTTTAACCCTCTAAATCTGAATTACTAGTGTAAAACATAATACTGCCTCAAGCTGACTTACTCATCTATCTGTTGCTTCCCACCCCCCAAAGTCCAGCTTTCATTAGTTTACACAGCTTACAGACAAAAGATTGACTTGCTAACTGCCCTTTTTAACATTGTGCTGAAATTCAGTTTTTATCCTCCTTCCTTCCATTTGTCACCAAGCAGAAAATTCAGCCATTTGGTAATGTCCTCCATAATAATCTACTTCTCAGAGTACTAATCTGCCTATTGCTTTGATGCAATGGCCATCATTAATTTCAGGATAATGTAAAACATATGAAGCCAAGATGTATCAATCACATTGCATCTTTAACATTAAAGACACAAAGAAGGTGTAGGTGCCCTCACCAGCAAGGTGCACCTGTTTCAATAATTTGACTCAGACACTTTACCATTCTTACTGCAACAGTCATACATAACCAGTAAACAATGGAAGAGCAATACAACTCATGCCATACTTCCTTCAAGTGCCTCAGCTTAAAGATTATTTTCTTTAATTTTACTGAAAAACAATAGTATCATATGAAAGACAACTGTCATTATGTAGTCCTCCTGTAATTTTCAAAAATCACAAACAAATAGGGGCATTTGGGAATAAAAATAAACATTTCCAAAACATTACTCATTCACTCGAGTACTTTGTCTCTCATCATTAAAAACATCCATCACTATTGTTGTAGTTAGAAGGTATCTCTCCCAAATGATAACATAGTTCATAGGTTCATAGGTGTTTATTTTATTTATTTATTTATTGACATTGTTAACTGGGTTAGTCCAACTGAGCCAGGGGCCCATTTTCAGTGGAGACCTGTGAAAAGCTCCAGAAATAATACAAGTAATTATGATATTTACAAAATATTAAAGTAGGGTCACAAAAATATAGCACAAGTCAAAAATTTGTGCACAGCAGTACAATGCATAGGCAAAATAACAGTTGACAAGTACAATTTCCAAAATTTGAGAACAGTATATAAGCATAGCATAGGCCAAATAATTAAAAGGTTTAGAGAATATTACACTAAGGAGCACAGTATGAATACAGTTTGCTAGAGCAAGTACAAGGAGGAAACAGTTGATAGGGAAAAGCAGGTAAGATGAGAAGAGGAGACTAGTTCAAGTGGGGGGTTGACAAGGGCATGACCAAGTCTTCAGGAGAAAAACTTTAAGTTCTTTCTTAAACAGGTATTTATGCTGAATGCTTCTTATGTTGAGAAGGAGTGAGTTCCAAACATGGGCTGCAGAATATTTGTAAAGGGTCTTATCAATGTTTTTGTTGGGTTTGTATAACTGAAGGAGGTGTTTAATGGCAGTACGGGGGTGATGAGGGAGGTTATAGAAGGAGACTAAATTGGAGATGGAGGGACAGGATGACGGTTCATATAGGATAGAATGAGCAATACGTAGCTGGGGTATGAGTAGCTGTTTGGAGAATTCTGGCCATTGGAGTAACTTAAGGGCAAGATTATGATGAGATTTATAAGGAAGGTTGCTGGCAAATCTGGCAATTTTGTTATAAGCTTGCTCTAGTTTAGTGATAAGAGATGTTTGAACATCAGTAAGGACAGGGGCAGCATAAAAAAGGCAGGGTAGGAGTAGGGCCTGAGCGAGGGAGGGTTTGGAGGAGAGTGACAGAAATTTTTGATTACAAAAGAGAAGTCCAAGTTTCTGGTGGATCATTTTTATGCTTTGTTGAATATGAATATCAAATTTTAATTCATTGTCAATGATAACTCCAAGTAGTTTAGTATAGGGTCCACATGTAATAATGGTATTTTTAAGAGACGATATAGAGAAAGAGGCTTTGTGCTGGGCAAGTGTTTTAGGGAGGAAGAGGAGATTTTTTTTATTTAATATGAATTGGTTATCAGAGAGACAGGTTTTGACAGAAGAAAAGGTTTTACTAGGCTAGCTAGCTAGGCTAGCATTCACTAGACTAACAACCACAAGGGTCTTTTTAAGCGTAGTTATACACCGCAAATCTCTGACAAGTTCTGATACCCTTGATAAGTGTAAACATGGCCTGCAAGATGAACCATTTGCAGGCTACCACTGTCCATTAGAGACATAGGTGCCAAGCCAGGGATGAATTTCCGGTTTCCCATCCAATTGTCCAAGTTGCACTTGAATTGGGTTAGGGAGGAACTCTGCTTCACATGGATGGGGAGCCTGTTCCATGGACATGGTAGTCTCTGGGATGCATACCTTCCTCTCCAGCAGGTCCTATTTATATCACAGGCAAGCTTTAAGTCTTTAGAATGGGTAATTCTGGTGCTGTTTGTTTTCCGGATATGCAGGAGGTCCATCAGAGTGGGGTCTGATAATGGCCTATATGCCAGGCATAGATCTCCCCTCAAAAGCTTGTAGGAGAAAGAATACAGGGATAGGGCCTTGAGGTGGTCTGGATAGGATATATTACTTATGCCCTGTATTCTTTTAGTGAGGAACCTCTGTGGACATTCCAATTGTTGGATATGCCTGGTTATGTACATACCAAAGGGTGCACTGTACTCAATGACAGGTATGATGAATGCCAAATACAGTGGAACAATGACTTCTTTGGACATAGATGCCATACCTTTGTTTATAAGTTGCACAACATCGAATGATTTCCTCACCACTGTAGACACATGATGATCAAAGACGAGATTACTATGTGTGTCAATAAGTCCCTGACTACTGGGTCAACTCTAAGAGGTGTGTTGTCAATATGATAGTTACCAGGGATGGATGACTTCCCAAAGGATACTATTATGCATTTCTTGGCATTTAGTTTTAGTTCATGGCTCTGACATCAGTTGTTTGTTTGTGTCAGCCCCTCCTGGAGAGCATTTTTGTCCATGTGAGATTCAATGACAGCTCCTAATTTGCAATCATCTGCAAATTTAGTCAGCCAGAGACGACTGACAATGGTCTTGATGTCTGAGAAGTAAATGGTAAAAAGTAGCGGTCCAAAGACTGATCCCTGAGGGACTCCACTTGTGACTGGCCTCTTTGTAGAGGTGGACTCTCCAATTCTGACTTCCTGGGTCCTGTCTGTGAGCCAGTTGGCTATCCACCGAGTGACATATGGGTTTGTACCTAACCTCTTGAGTTTGTTAACAATATCACAGTGGGATATTGTGTTAAATGCCTTAACCAGGTCAAGGTAGGCAGTGTGAATGACTTTGCCCTCATCCATTGCTTTGGTGACCTTCTTGAAGAAGTCCACCAGGCTGAGTAGGCATGATCTGCCCTTGACAAAACCAAACTGGGATGGGTACAGTGTCTGGAGGTTTACTATGTCTCTGTTGATCATCTCCATGATAATTCTTTCCATGGCTTTACATATAAGACTAGTGAGACTTATGGGTCTGTAGTTTCCAGGGTTTGTAGATGGCCCACCTTTGTGCAGAGGGATGATTGTTGCCTTTTTCCATTCATGAGGCACAAAGCCTGTTTGGAGGCTACAGTTAAATAGTAATTCCAGAGGCCCTGATAGGTCATGTTTCATGTTATTTAGAAGGCATCCTGGGATATTGTCTGGGCCCATTGATGCAGTGTTCTTGGTCATAGAGAGAGCATTAAGGACCTGTTCCCGAGTGATAGTAGAGGGAGTTATATTTGATGATATTTCCTGAGGGAAGGTTGACAGGAAGAAATAGGTAAAGGTGGAGCTGAATTTACCACCCAGGATGTTTGCTATATCTTCTCGCTCAGTATAAGCGGCTCCATTTACAATGAGCTCTGCACGCAATTGTGTATTGGCTTTGAGGTTGTGGGCATAGCTAAAGAATGCTTTGTGGTTGTCCTTGGTCTGGGAGGCCAAAATTACCTCAAATTTGGCTTTGGTAGACTTTATTTGTCCTCTGAATTGTTTGTTTATTTGATGAGAAGGCTTTTATTCTGCTGGGTGCTGCACCTCTTAATTTTTGCCATGATTTTCTTCCTTCTGTTATACAGCTGATTGATTTTGTGATTCCATCAGGGTGGCTCTTTTTTTGAGTTAGTTCTGTACTTCTTCCTGGTGGGTACAACTGCCTCTATGCAGCTATTAACATGCTTGTACAGGGTTTCTATGAACAGTTCTGCCTAGGCAGAAGGGTTCTCAGGGTTTAAGGGGGCTTGATATTTTGCCAGGTTTGCACTTAATATAGCAGGAGGCTAGCCTTAGAATAGGTCCTGAATATTCCAGGTTTAGCTGGGGGTCCGGTTTTATTTTTACCTCAAAGGAGACCATTTTGTAGTCTGACCTTACCAGGGTAGGAATTACAGTAGGGAATGTGCAGCAGTCTCCCATATATGTGAGGACCAGATCCAGTATGGTTGCACCCCTGACTGGTGTATTGACTATCTGGCCCAGGGAGTTTGCATTTACAAAATCCGAGAATCTCTGTGCATGTATGTTTGGTATCATATAGGATTCCCAATTGATAGTGGGGTAATTAAAGTCACCCATGAATATGGTATTGGGTTGGATGGTTAATGTTTCTAATAAGTTTAAATACATGGTATGGATTTCCTGGGTCATAGAGGTGGAACAATAGCTTGCAAGGAAGTGGTGTTGGGTTTTTACCTATGTTGATTTGAACATGGGACAGCTCAAGTGCATTGTCCTGTTTGCCAGCCTTGAAGTATATTTATTTTTGATGTAAATAGAGAAACATCCACCTTTAGTCCCTGCCTGTGAAGTTAACTGGCCTAAATGTTTGGTAGGCATTATAACCTTGCACTGCTGGTGTGCTCTCTGTAGTTTTAAACCATGTCTCAGTGACTGCACAGACATCAGCATTCTCTAGGGTAAAGAGAGCTTCTAGGGAATGGTGTTTTTTTTTAGACTTCTAGCACTGGGCAGTAATACATGTAGATTTTCTTGGTTTTTATTTGCTATGTCAGAATTGTTTTCAGTTTGGCATTGGCTAAAAAAGGCACTATAGGGGAAGACAATGTTTTAGCTAATATTCAAAAGCCTAGAGGGGAGAGGTGCAGACCATCCCTGGCAAAGCAGCATGGTCTGTTGACCATCTCCTTCCGTACTGACAAATATTCCACCCCCTTAGAATGCCACCAGAAACTAAGCCAATTATTAAAGTTGATCATCTTTTGTTCATATTGTGGCATCATCCTTGGAGAAGGTAAAATGCTGCTCAATGCTAGGCTCATGCCAGCCTGAGACACATATTCCGAGAGCTGCATGATGTCTCTCTTCATATAGTCTCGGGAGGTACATATCAGGTCATTTACTCCCACATGGACTATGGCTGAGTCATATTGGTAATTGCGGTCCAATGACCGGAGTGCATGTGTAATGTGGTGGATCCTAGCCCCTGATAAGCAACCAACCATAACTTTCTCCTTACTCAGCCTGGTGAGATGGACATCAGTGTGTCTCACCATAGAATATCCAGTGACTAGAATGTTGGATTGTGTGGTGACTTCCCTTATGGGCTTAGAGGTAGAAGCTCCAATAGATGTAGCTTTATGTGTTGATGTGGGTGTTGTTTTGAAAGAGCGCATTTGGGGCTGCTGAGGGTATTTGTTATGTGTACTTCATCTAGGAGGTCTTTGTGGTTTAGGAAGGTTACATTTAGCTGCCTCAGCATATGTGGGTCTATATGTCTGCTTTGAATTTTGCATGATGGGTGCAGCATGTGTACTACTGACAACCTTATTGACATTAGGAGTACTTTTGTGTGAGACCTTTGCCTCCAATGACATTGTGTAAATACATCTCTCACATACCTTATCAGTTTGTTTGAGAATTAACTGGTTGTCAGTAAACATGAGGCAATTTTGACATTGCTTCAGGATGCCCATATCCACCAAGCTGGTAACGGAAACAGTAGGAAAGTTCATATCCATGGCACCAGACCCTTTTTTATTGATTAGACAATTGGAGTGAGAATATCAATCACTGTCAGGAGTATCCAGTTTGCAACTATGTGGAGAGTGCTTGTCACTGCAAATTGGTTGTCCTGTGTGCAACTAGGTATTGGAGAAATTTCAGTTGTGTTTTTACAGGAAAAATGTCACTCAAGGTGACTGAATCTATACAGAGCACTGCCAAACACTTGAGGTGAAACTAATACATAGACCTAGAAAATTTAAGGATGAAGTATTTAGGCAGATATTCTGAAGTTAGAAACAAATCAAGCAGTACTTACTGAAAACAAAGAATTAGCTTGTAAAGAATGATGAAAAGAGGGGAGTCACATGAATGGCTACTGCCTGGCTACTACTAATGCTGGTCTCACCACAGCTTCACTCTGTTGGGATACAATATTCATTTGCTTCTTCTCTCACCAGAAGCAAAATGTTAGCACCAATCCCAAGAAGAGAAGCAGGCCACAGTTTGTTTAGTGATCAACAGTCTTGTCCCAGATGATGCAAGGGTCTGTAGACTTCTAGCCTTTCTCTGGTAGATGCTGTGAATGGCAATCAGACCAAACAGGTACGTTAAGCACAGACACTCACTCTCAAGGTCCCAACCTGAAACAGTCAGGAATCAATGCACTCTGCTCCTTCTCTCACAAGATCAGAATATAAGCACAGATTCCAAGCTGTCATCTATAAAGCAGTTATTAGGCTTTCTGGTGATCAGCAGTCTTCAGGAAATACTGTCCCTGTACTCCTTCTCCCACCAGAACAAAACAGAAGCACTAATCCCAAGATAACGGGTCTATATCAGCATATCGAATGCTGAAAATGCTGAATGCAATTTAATCGAACTGAAATGTTTGAAATCACAAAAGAGCGAACTGATGGAACATTGATTTCTTTCCCAGGGAAAAAAAATTGGTGTTCCGTGCAAAAAAAAATTTTCAATACTTTAAACACTGACAGAAGTGGGGGCTTCATCCCATACCCCCCCCCAATGTGGAGGGCTGTGCCCCCTACACAACCCTTCATAAATATACCAACTCCAAGACCACACCACAGTGCAGGAAATAGCAAACTCCGATGATGGACCACCGATTTCTTTCCCTAGGAAAGAAATTGATGTTCTGTCAGTTCGCTCTTCTAAGATTTCGAACATTTCAGTTCGATTAAATTAAATTCAGCATTTTCAACATTCAAAATGCTGATAGGAACCCAAGATAACTGCTGAGAGGCAGAATGTGGGCTCTCCAATAACTGGTGGTCTTGCAATAGATGCTTAAAGGTAAGATGAAAAAATGGTTTATCCTGAACAGTGCAGTGTACACTAAGCAGTTAGATATGAAAGTGAGTAACTTAAGTTTTAGCTGTCTAAAACATTAAGTTTTAGTCGAGAGCCACTATTTTTAAAAAAGCAAGATAGATTGAAAGGGGTGGGCACTTTTGCATTCTGGTACTATGGAATACAGTAGGATGGCCACTAAATTTAAATAGTTGAAGGGGAGTGATTTCACAAAATGATAATCTTGTGCTTAATCACACCAGCCAGTGAAAGGAGAGAGGGAACGAGATCATGTTAGCTTAAAAGACCATTACTCTTTTTTCCCAGTACATTTTTTTCTACCTATGCTGATATTTTGAAGACAAACTAGGAAAGCTTCCAGTTGTGTGCTACATGAAGTTAGACCCAGAGGTCAGTGCAGTTTTCAGGCCAGCATGTAAATTTCCCATAGCCATGCAGGACAGAGTCAAAGCCTAGTTAGGTAAAATGGTGAGATTGGTATGATTTGTCCAGCTGAAATTCCAGCTGAGTGGGTATCTTCCATGGTGGTAGCTCATAAGAAAAGCTCAGATGACATCAGAATATGTATTAACCCATGAGATTTGAGCAAAGCATTAAAAAGACCTCATCATCCAATGCGCACAGTCGAAGAAGTCGCAGCCTTGATGCTAAATGCCACTATTTTTTCTGTCTTAGAAGCAAAGAGTTCATTTTGGCAAATTCAGCTTGGCAAGAAATCATCATAGCTCACCACGTTCAGTACTCCATTTGGCAGGTACAGATTTTTCAGAATGCAATTTGGGATAAATTCTGCAAGTGAAGTCTTTCAACGTGCGATGGAGTACATTTTTTTTCTGGGTATCTGTGTGCTATTATAGTAGACACCATATTGATAGGAGGTCGTGATGAAGCCGAACATGACAGAAACCTTAGAAAAGTAATGGAAAAGGCATGTCAAATGAATCTTAAGCTCAATGCACAGAAATTCAAGTTCAAGGTACGAGAAGTTACTTATGTTGGTCATTTATTTATTAGTTCAGGCCTACAACCAGACCCTTCAAAACAAAGAGCCATAATCAAGATGCGAGCATCAGACAATGTTTAAGCCCTGCAACATTTTCTTGGCATGGTCAACTACCTAGGCAAGTTTATTCCAGACTTGAAATGGAAAACAAAAACAGCCACTATGAAACACAAATTGGGGGTGATACGATCCAGAGCAGAGACCAACATACTATAAAAAATTTTAATAGCGAGAGCTTCCATTCAGTAAATTCACTTGAACTTCATCAGACCTGATAAAGTTCAAGTGAATGTATTGAATGAAAGCGCTCGCTATTAAAAGTTTTTATAGCATATTGGTCTGTGTTCTGGATTGGGTCTATATCAGATCATCGAAACGGCTCACTATCGAATGCCGTAAAGTTGAACTGCAAAACCTGAACCTTAACAATATCGAAACCTCAAAACAGCAAATTTTTTCCGAGGGAAAAAAATTTGCTGTTCCGAGAAACACACACACACACCACAAACACACTAAAAATCAGCAATCCACACACATACATTTAAAAGTTACATCTAACCCTACACTACACTGCACATACACTACTATCTATCCACTTACCTTAACCCAGACCCTAACCCTAAGGTCTATCACTATCGCACACTCACCTCACCCGCACCCTAACCCTAACTCACTTAACCTGCCCCTAACCCCAAATTCTGACACAATTGCACACTTACCTGACCCGTGCCCTAACCCTAACTCACCAAACCCATGCCCTAACCCGAACGTCTTCACAATCACACACTTACCTTAACCCAACCCGTGACTTTCCACTTTATCGCTGAAAACAGCGAAGCCACAACAATGGCCAACCGAATTCTTTCCCTAGGAAAGAATTCAGTTTTGTGCAGCTTTGCTGTTTTCAGCATTCGCGATATTGGGTTCGATATTAGATCATTTGAAATTCTGCCATTTCGATGATCTAATATAGACCCTTCTGGATTGTATTGCTTACAGTTTGCGTTTCATTCCAGACTTGAGCCAGCTATCAGCACTACTCAGAGAGCTGACACGTAAAGATGGTCTTAGTTAGAGCAACACCAAAGAGCATTTGAAGTCCTGAAACAGAGAATTGCTAGTCCACCAACACTCAGATACTATGATGTTCACAAACCAGAAACACTTTCATGTGATCCTTCGAAATTTGGTTTACGTGCATTCATTCCACAAGAGGATCACCTGTTGCCTGTGCATCGGGAACTATTACCCAAACTGAAATGCAGTACACCCAGATTGAAAAAGAGCTTTTGACAATTGTGTTTGCATGTTCAAAGTTCCATGATTATGTTTATGGTAGACCTATCCAGACTGAAACAGACCATCAACCATTAGTCACTATCTTGAGAAAGCCAATGCATTCCCCTCCAGCCAGACTTCAACACATGATGCTGAGATTGCAAAAGTAAAATTTCAGTCTTGTCTACAAGAAAGGCAAACATCTTTATCTTGCTGATGCCTTATCCAGAATGCCCAGAAATACTATAAAACAGCACGAGAATGAGAACCTTGATTTTGAAGTCATTGAAGTGAGAAATGTTTCCACATGTCTTGATGAGCTGAGAGATCACACAGCCATAGCTCCAGTTTTACAGAGTCTCAACCACTTTATCAAGCACAGATGGCCGTCAAAGCAATCTAGTTTACCTTAAGAAGTGCAACCTTATTTCCCATACAGAGATGAGATTTTTTCTGACAATGGTATCATAATGAAAGGTCTAAAAGTGATTGTTCCAAAGTCCTTGCAACAAGAGTACATTACTAACTTGCATTATGGCCACCCAGGTACTGACTCTACCAAAAGAAGGGTGAGAGGACTAGTATTTTGGCCTTCTATGTCACATGACATTGAGACAGCACTTTCATCTTGTTGAGTGTTCAATAGTACAAAGTCACATCAACAGTCGGAACCATTACATCTTAACCAAATTCTAGAACTACCTTTGCCGACAGTAGCCACAGACATTTTCGAGTGGCATGGTCAACATTATTTGGTGTTAGTAGACTCTTACTCCACTTGGTTCAAAATTGACCTACTTCCCAACCTAGCATTCAGAGCTGTCATTACTAAGGTGAAACAAGCCAACAGTTCAAAAGATTTGCTGAAGAATGGGACTTAACTCATGTGACAAGTAGCCATGAGTACCCACGGTCAAATGGTTTGGCAGAACACGCAGTTCAAAGTGCAAAACAGTTACTAGATAAGTCAAAACAAGATAACAGTGATGTTTTCCTGAATCTCTTGAATCTCAGAAATATTCCTCGTGATAAACATCTTGGTTCACCTACTCAGAGACTTCTGTTGAGATAAACCAGAACCACATTACCAATCAGTATTCAATTGTTGGTTCTATGTGTCAAGAACAACAGGTTAGTGAAAGCCAATCTAGTGAAAGCCTAACCCAGAAGTACTTCTACAACAAGACCAGTAAACAGTTCAGTCCATTAAGAGAGGGAGAAATGGTAAGGATGCAAATGTCCAAAGGTTATGATTGGATTGGTGTCATGAAGAATATTGCTCCAGCACCGAGATCGTACATTTTGGAATCAGAAGGAGCAGTTTTTAGGCAGAATTGGAATCATTTGAGACCAGTGTCCAAGTTTATACCACAGCACATAGTCTGTGAGAAAGACTGTTTATCTCAGAGTGAGTTGCAAGATGTTCCAATTCCAGAGGAAGTTCCATAGGATATTCCCATTCCTATGATGAATCCAGAATTTCTTGATATGAGTTGTGCACCGCAGACTGCCCCTGTTGCTAAGTTTGGTCCAGATTGTTATGTTATGAGATATGGTCAAATCTCTAAACCCTGCAGCAGATATGAAACAACTTGGACATGAACATTGTGTTTTGTTTCCAATTTATATACCAAAGCATGCCTATCTCTGATACATTTTGTATAAATGGTAATCTTTTTAAGAGGGAGGATGTAGATCAATATGTGTGTATATACCTTTAAGAAGCTATCCAAGGGCTTGCACAAGTTTATAAATACTGAGCATGTGCAAGCTAGAGTGCCATTTTGTAGTAATCAGTTGAGATGTAAGCATGTATGTATGTAAGATTTGTCTAACTAGTTCACTCGTATATAATGATTCTGTAAACCATCCTCATGTGTTTCTATGTATTAAAGCATCTAAACAAAAATCCCAGCCTTCTTGCTATATGTGTTAGAGATAAATGAGAGAGAGATGTGATGTTTGCTTTGAGGGTGTTGATGGAGAAGTATAGAGCATGTCAGAAGGAGTTGCACTGTGTCTTTGTGGACTTAGAGAAAGCATATGACAGGGTGCCTAGAGAGGAGTTGTGGTATTGTATGAGGAATTATATAAGAGTGGTACAGGATAAAGAGAATCATAAGGCCTTCTTTAGCTATGTTAGAAACCTAGGAGGAAACTCCCAGATATGCTCAGAATTAGTTCAAAATGATGTGAAAATTACTGAACCTACACACATTGCCAACATACTGGCTGACAGGTTCAGTGCAAACTTCTCCCCCCCGCCAAAAGGAGAGATATCTATTCCAGAGGGTTGTAGCCCCCCAAACATCTCCAACGCCCAGGTGAGAACTGCCCTCACTAAGGCAAAAAACACAGCATCCATGGGACCGGATGGTGTCCCCCGCTGTGTGCTTCATGAACTCAATGAGGAATTAAACCCACAGTTAGGACAGCTGTTTAATCTTAGCCTCACCTCAGGATACGTACCCAAGGAGTGGCGACGCGACTGTGGTCCCACTTCATAAGGGCGGTGCCTCCACAGACCCTGGAAATTACCGCCCCATTAGCTTGACAAGCCTTATCTGCAAAGCCATGGAGAGGATCATAATGGAACTCATAAATAAAGACATAGGGAACTTGCAGACTTTGGATCCAACCCAGTTTGGCTTTGTCAAAGGCAGATCCTGCCTCTTAAACTTGGTTGACTTTTCGAGACAGTCACCAAGGCCATTGATGAGGGAAAGGCAGTCCATACAGCCTACCTCAACCTGGCAAAGGCCTTTGACACAATACCCCACTCAGGTATCATCGAAAAACTCATCAGCTTGAATGTAAACCCATACATCACAAGATGGGTTGCAAACTGGCTAAGTGACAGAACCCACAGGGTCAGAGTTGCTGGAGCCATGTCAGACTCAAAGCCTGTCACAAGTGGTGTCCCACAGGGCTCAGTCCTGGGTCCACTCTTGTTCGGCATCTACTTTTCTGAAGTACAAGCAAACACAGGAGGGTTATGGCTGACAAAGTTTGCAGATGACTGCAAACTGGGCGCCATAGTCGAAAACACATCTGACACAGATATCCTCCAGAAGGGCCTCACAGAAATGGATAACTGGTGCCAGAGCCATGGCCTGAAGTTAAATGCCAAAAAATGCATAGTCATACCCTTCGGGAAAAACAAGGTTACCCCTAGCTACCATATAGGTGGCAATCCACTGAGCACAGAAAAAGTAATCAGAGATCTGGGGACCCTGGTTGACAGTAGCCTTTCGTTTGACACTCATGTTGCTAAAGTAGTTAGGAAAACCTTCTATATCACCCACCTGATCATGAAGGGATTCACATCTAGATCAAGGGAGGTCATCGTCCCCCTGTACTCATCACTCATTAGACCTATGATTGAGTACAATGCCCCGTTCGGAATGTATCTGACCAGACACCTGCTGCAGCTTGAAAGGCCCCAAAAGTTCCTCACCAAAAGGATAAAGGGTCTCAAACATATATCTTATGCTGCCCGACTGAAAGAACTCCAGCTCTATTCAGTCTCATACCGCTTGCTCAGAGGTGACCTGTGCCTGACATATAAGGCCATGTCAAACCCAGATTTGATGAATATGCTTCACCTCAAAAGATCTAGCTCCCTCAGAACCACAAGGGCGGAGACTTAAACCTTGACACGGTTATAAATAGAACGTGCTGGAGGGACAGATTCATCACCCAGAGACTCCCTATGCTGTGGAACAAAATCCCGGTACATGTGAGGCAGAGCACCTCTCTGGCCTTGTTCAAGAGGAATCTTGACCAATGAATGGGAGATTGCAGATATACCCCAGGGATTACTTCAGTGTCACTGCTTGACAGAGGCACAGCAAAATGATAGGCATAGTTTTTATTCAAACTAAAGGGGTGGCGAAAGCCACATAACTATGGGCTAGGCTTATAAATGCCCTTGGGCAGATAGCCTAGTATGAACCTATGAACCTATGAACCTATATAAGAGTGGTACAGGATATGTACAAGGGCAGTGTGACAGGGGTGAGGTCTTCTGTAGGAGTGATGGATGCATTCAAGGTGGAGGTGGGATTACATCAAGGATCAGCTCTGAGCTCTTTTTATTTGCAATGGTGATGGATAGTTTGACAGATGAGATCAGACAGGAATCTCCATGGACTATGATGTTTGCGGATGACATTGTGATTTGTAGTGAAAGTAGGGAATAAGTTGGGGAGACTAGATTGGTGGAGATATGCTCTACAGGGGAGAGGAATGAAGGTTTGCAGGACTAAGACAGAATATATGTGTGTGAATGAGAGGGAGGACGGAGGAATGGTGAGGATGCAGGGAGAAGAGATGGCAAAGGTGGATGAATTTAAATACTTGGGATCAACAGTTCAGAGTAATGGTGAATGTGGAAGAGAGGTGAAGAAGAGACTGCAGGCAGGGTGGAGTATGTGGAGAAGAGTGTCAGGAGTGATTTGTGACAAATGGATACCAGTTAGAGTGAAAGGGAAGGTGTACAAGATGTTAGTGAGATCAGCTATGTTATATGGGTTGGAGATGGTGGCTCTGACAAAAAGAAAGCAGTCAGAGCTGGAGGTGGCAGAGTTAAAGATGTTAAGATTTACACTGGGTGTGACATGGATGGCTAGGATTAGAAATGAGTATATTAGAAGGTCAGCTCAGGTTGCATGGTTTGGAGACAAAGCCAGAGAGGCGAGATTGTGTTGGTTTGGACATGTGCTGAGAAGGGATGCTGGGTATATTGTGAGAAGGATGCAGATGATGGATGTGCCAGGTAAGAGGAAAAAAGGAAGGCCTAAGATAAGGTTTATACTTGCAGTTTGAGAGGACATGCAGGTGGTTGGTGTGACAAAGCAAGATGCAGAAGAAATGGAAACAGGTGATCTGCTGTGATGACTCCTAATGGGAGCAGCCAAAAGGACATGAAGTCTGGCCTACTCAAAGCCTTTTTCCATTGTCTGGATGAGTCTGAGGTGCCCTTCAGTACAACCCTGTTACTGCATTCAGGATGTTTAGCTCCTTCTGAAGTCTGCACAACATGATCATGCATTGATCTGGTGAACAACTACCAGAAGCAGTCCCAAATAGTGGCAATGCTGCTTTATATGTCATTCTTCCCACCACTGATGATAGTGATGGTGACCAGATGACCACAGTAGAACACCAACCTCAAGCTTGTGCATGTTATATGGCTGCACAGGAAAAGAGGTGGCATGTAGCTCACAAGTATAGGTTATGTCATTCATTTAGTGACAGTGAAAAAAGCTGCCACACAGATAATACTTGATGCATGCAGTGTTACTTGTGGGCCATGCAGTGTAGAGCATTGTATACATACATCAGAAATGTTCTGTGTTTCAATAAAATAAATGTCTTTCATAAGTTTACCATCAGTCATCATTTGTACAGTGCTGATGGGTAAGTGGCAGAAGTTCTCATTATACTGACAGGCTTTGTCTGTGTAAAAGTAGGTGTTATGAAACATGCTTATGGCTTTTCTGAAATTTCTCACTACAATGCCCAGAATAGAGTATGCTGATAACTGTTGAGCTCAAATTATTTGAAATGGAAAAAAAAGTTTTTCTCTCTGTTTTCCCTGTGGCATTCTCTCTTTACTGGTTTTCAGATTCTAATAAGAAGTGCTGTATTTGCCATACTTTGAAATTGACTGCTGAGTGAGTTCTGCTGTCATCTTATATGGACATGTGACAGGTAGGAGGACCACAATTACCATGCCTTGTCTATGACTTTCTGCTGTATTTGACATTGATGGTATATCTGATGATGAAACATGTAAGGCTGATATATGCATGTGTCATGCCAACTACATCTCAGCTTAATGTACTAAAATTAACTACACAGTATCCTTCTACAGTGCCTGTCTATGATTGCTGCAGGGGTCTGAAAGTAAAGTACTGGTGTTAACACTACCTCTAATGACTCCAGCAGCATCTTTATCTGCATCTAAATCATCTCCTTTTGTGGACATAAGGTACTCCTTTTCTGCTATTAAAGGCTGGAGTGCTGAAGGTCCACCACCAGTACTGCTACTGGGAATTGCACTCTGGCTACCTTTTGTCCTGGCATGTCCCACCATGCCATTGGCTCTATTCTTGCACTGGTGCCAAGTTGTAGCTCCATCCCCCTACTACATTAAGTTCAGCCCCTACTTTATTCCCTGCCTTAGCTCTGTCTGCCTGTTTTGGCCCCCTTTTCCAAAAAGGCATTCCCCATATATCAACAGAGCATCCATAAGGATGTGAATTTCCTTAGGACTAAAGTTATCTCTCTTGTGTCTTGCTATTACATCATATTATAACTTGTAATGACATGTCACAACAAAGTGACATCTGCCTGTGTTGTGTGATACTATAATGAAATGTTGATCAGGCATGCCAGCCAATTAAAAAAAGAGAAAGCTAACAGTGATATGCAGAGTGAATCATTAATTCTGACTTGTGAGTTTGATTTTTGTTGGCTGTACTGCCTGTGTTTTCTGCTCTACTGCTGCAGTACAAATACATATGCTTGTATTTGTTTGTTGTGGGTGTAAGTAGTCAGTACATTAAGTACTAGGTCATGTGTATCAGTAATTAATTACATTTAGGTGCCTTGTAGTCTGGTACTGGCCATTATCTACTTCCAGACACTGATGTCAGTAGCAGTGGCGGCTGGTGACTTCAAATTAAAGGGGGGGCTTCAGAAGACAGCTGAATGGGTGGGGCCAATGGAAATGGGGTGTGGCCAACTAGAAAGGGGTGGAGCCATGCTCAAAACCACAACAACTGGAACTTTAATTAAATATGCT
Organism: Protopterus annectens; assembly: GCF_019279795.1. NCBI lineage: Eukaryota > Metazoa > Chordata > Ceratodontiformes > Protopteridae > Protopterus > Protopterus annectens. The sequence goes on from NC_056725.1 coordinate 66,249,256, forward strand.
GCCCTGGGTGCCAAACCGTCATTACGAGAGTCCAATCAAGACAAAATGAAGTGTAGAAGAAAAAAATATTTCAATGGATTGGCTACATGGCAGCTTACTTAATATCTAGTTGGAAACACAAAGTTTGTGAGGCATGAAAAAATAAATTACTTTTTAAATACATTGCTGGGATGCCAGTCAAAATCAAGTATTAAAAAAAACAAGCAACACTCAATTCAAACCACTTTTCCTTGTAGTGCAATTCCAATTATAATTTATATTCAGCTTTATAAAATTACCAAGTAACATGCTGAAAGTAGCAATCTCTGTGATACTCCCACTTGTAAAAATGTTTCTTATCCAAAAAGACCTGCTGCCTGACAACGACTATCTACTTGTTTCATGGGGAAGACATGATCAAAGTAAAACATGAACAGCAAACAAAAAACAAGCTCAAGATAAATTGCTTAAAGGATTACTGCACAGGTTATGGACCACACATGATAGATTGGCATTCTGTTTCGTTTACATGTAAAGCCTGCAAAGATAACTGCAAGTCTCCAACAAATGTAACGAGCTTCTTAAAATACTGTAATCCAGTCCTTTATTACAAATACTGTCATATGCATTTCAATACCCAAGGCTTATACGTTATCTAGTTATGTAAATATTCTCTGCATGGCAACAACAAAAAAGGCTTTCAATGTTGGTAATTCTTTAACAGTATGCTTATTAAAGCTTACTTGCATCTTACAATCTTCGACAAGCTTACGTGATGGTCATTAAAGCATTGCTACTTAAACACAGAGCAACAGGGCACTGTGACAGCATGCATTTTCTGAAGAAGCATAAATCAACAGTATAAAAATATGACAGAAAACTAGAACATTCTGCAAAATCAAGGAAAGATGAAAATCCACTGCTGTACTTGTGGCTACCTTGAATGGTGGAATACTCCGCACACTTACACTGCATAACTGCTCCTTGCCTTGCTTGGACACATCCAGAGTCACTACATGGGGGAGTGGGGTGCAACAAGTATGTCACAATTTGAAATGTCTCTGGCTGACGGTGATGGCTCTGACATCCATACCTCTCAACCTCAGAGCAAGAAATCTGGACAAAGCCATACATAGAAGTGGGACACAGGCCCAAAAATAAGGACAATTTTTAAATATTGCTCTTATAAACTTAGAAAGATAATAGTAGTAGGTCTTGCATTAGTATGAATTTTCTGAAGGGTATGAAATCTGAAACTCAAATGTCTGCCATTATTTTTCTAACTTCAGTCATTAATGATTTGCCACTCATTTGCCAGAATACCACAATTTTATGAAAAATGGACCAAAAATGTGATGCAAAAATATAAAATTGCCACACAATACAGCTGGGAACATGTCAAAGAAGGGAGACCTTTTAATATTAGTACTGTTAACTTGAGCAACTGACAAAATTGGAGAATCCACATGCATTTCTGAAATAAAAGTAATCTATAACTCTGATCATTACAGTTATTTATATCTGTAAACCCACCAAGTTTTCTTCCAAAATTGCTATTTTGCGGAGGGATTATTAGGGGGAAAGCAACATTTTGAGCTAAAATTGGGGACAGTTGAGCGGTCTGGATATTCCTAATTCTATAAAGCAATGTGTATGTACCTCTCAACCTCTTAATGCAGGAAATCTGGACAAGGCCAAATATATTGGGGGGAACAATACATACAAACAGTACTAAAAATTGCTCTTGTATAAACTTAAGACAGTTGATAAAATAACAGGTCTTGCTTTAGCATGCATTTTTCTGAAGGTCATGACGTCTGAAACTTAATGTCTGCCATTATTTAGTGACTTCATTCCTAAATGATTTGCAAGAAAACCACAAATTTCATGAGGAACAAACCAAAAATAAGAAGCAAAAATCTATTCATTCTGCAAAAATCTGGACAGTTGAGGGGTATAGTTCAGCCAGGCCTGTCTGAGTTTGCTGCCCTTCCCCCCCTCACAAAATCATGGTTGAATGGAGCCGCCCCCCTGCAGCCATTCCAATGTCCCATTTCTTGGTTATTTTGCCCCATTTACCATAAACACTGTAATGTGCATACTGCTTTCCTTCTGCAATGATTTGGATTTCATTTGAAAGTTTTATTTTACATTTTACAACACAAACACTTAATAGATATCTGTTGAACAAAGCAATGCAGTCTCACAATGAAAATAGACTTAGCGTTAAAACTTCTCTGCCCTTGAAACTCTCATTCATTGAAGCAGCATTGAAACCAACATTCAAAGAAAATACATTTTGCCAGTGGAAGATCAAGATTAACTTTGGGCTGTTTTCAAATCATAGGCCCCTTGCACATGAAACATACACGTGCTCTTTGATACACCTTCCTGATTATATTAAATTATATTCCTTGTACAATACAGTACAGTTGTTAGAGAGCATTTTAAATGTATTGTTTTGAACATTTTTCCAATAAACATTGAAACAAAATGCATGCACCAACTGCCTAATTCAGAACATTTCCATCATAAAAGTCTACTCAAAATTCTACAGTCCACCAGTAACAGTTCACCAGTATCAGTAAATATGCACAATATCTGAAGTAGTAAAAGTCATCTAAATAATTCCCACATTAAAGAAATCTGTAACTAATGAAGAGGTTGCTGCTAGCAAACAACTTGATATTTCATTGTTTCATCTACAAATAAAGTGCCTGTTGCCCTTGAGGAATAAATTGTCTATGTTGCATAAAAAAAAAATAAGCTAGTAATATTGCAATAGGGAATGAATGACAACAGGTTCATTGTTACTAGGTTGTTGTTTGTCTTTCGGCTTTTTCCCAGTAAGGGGTCACCACAGCGGAACTCCGGTCCGCTAATGATTGGCAGTAGATTTTTTACGAAACGCCAAGGTGCCAGCTCGATACCCAACCTTCAACGAAGGCATGCCCATTTATGCACATATGTCTTTCGAACGCTACCCAACCGCGGGGAGGACATGCAGACTCCACACAGAAGGCACTTCCAAGCCAAGCCGAGAATCGAACGGGAGAACCTCTTGCTGTGAGGTAACAATGCTACCACTGTACCTTCGCCAAAAAGGACTGCAGCATCCACCCCCCTTTACAACACAGTACAGTATCAGCAATGCATCTACCTAATGTGGGAGTAGAACCCACAGCCATCTGCATCAAAAGTACACTACCTGTTGTGCTATTAACAATACAAGCAGACTCAGCATAAGCAGCACTAAACTTTAGTTCTCCTGCAGCTCTCAGCTCCTTGTAAAATCTACTCGACACTCAGCTTTATCTCTGGACTTTGCAGCACAAGAAATCTTGAAAAAGCCAATATTTATCAGGGGGGGAGACAAAAGCCCAAAAACCAGGAACTAATTTTAAACTTTGCTTGTATAATGTTGGAAAGTTGCTAGAATAGGATGCCGTGTTACCACCATACATTTTACAGCCAAGTCTCAAACCCAGGACCCTGTGCAAAACAGTCAGAGAAACATATCACTATGCCATATCAGCTGTTTTGTGAACATAGCTCTCAACCTCTTAGCAAAAGACACCTGGACAAAGCCAGTAATGGGGGAATACAGCCCCCAAACATCTTCAGTGAATTCAGTTCTTGCCATAGCTCTCGACCTTAGCACAAAAAGCCTGGATGAAGCCAATAATGGGGGAATACAGTCAAAAAATTAGGGATAAATTTCAAATAACCAATCTTATAAATTTAGAAAATTGCTAGTATAAAGAGTTTTGTGTTACCATGTACTTTCTGAAGAATATGAAGTCTGAAATTCAAATGCCTGTTATTTTTATTTAACATGTTAACCAGGAAAGTCTGAATTGGAACAAAAGCCAACTTTTAGCAGAGCAGGGAGAAACACTCCAGACATATAGACTCCACACAGAAGGTACCCTAGCCAAGAATCAAACCAGAGAACCTGTAGCTGTCAGGCAACAATGCACTACTGACTTTGCAAGGGAAAAACAAACATTCAGAAATCACAGATTTTATGAGGAACAGAACAAATATGAGGCAAAAATCTGTTTTTATTTACAAATGGTGGTATGTAGGAAAGTCAGGCCCTTGCCACCTGCACTTAAGGTACAGGGTTCAAGCCTGACCTCTCTAGCCACCAGCAGATAGTGACTGGGGCATTACACACACACACACACACACACACACACACACACACACACACACACACACACACACACACACATACACACACACACACACTTAAAAAATAAAAGTACTGCTTACCTAACAAATTACCCTATTCATAAAACAAGTGCTGAGGAAAAAAGTATATAAACTACTGTCAAATTCTTCAGATTTATGACCTCAGATTGAATTCAAATGATGAAAGCAATATCATGTAATCTTTAATTATATCTAGAAATTGAAAGAGAAAAAATTGTGACTATAACAAGCTATTAATAAACCAAAAAGTGGTAATCAATCAGAGTGCATAGCGAATATAGAGCTGTAGAAACAATTTGTACACACCTCTCCTCTCAGTAAGTCAAAATGTAGATTTTGGGGTTTCGACCATATGACTAGATACTGTCAGCTGACTTGGCAAAGACAGTAATCGAAATGCTGAGGTCAGTGACTTGCCATGCTGCTGATCCATGTTCTACTGTGCTGCTGATGCAGGCTATGACAGACTATGAACAGAGTTAAGGACCTCTCATCTATGTAACAGGCATGGTGCTCCAATTGTCTCACATAGTATATGTGAAAGGAAGTGACATCTGAAGAGAGAAGTTATTAAGTTAGAGTTGTTTCTTATGATTTATATCACCCTTCATATGTCAATGCCTTTGGCAGACTGTATGACTGGATGAGATTCTACTTCATGGTGTCTCATATGTATAAATCAATTCTGCACTGTGCTGTGTCCATCATCTCACATTTCTGTCTAAATCTTATCATTGTATTTGACATCAGTGCAGCAGAACCCAGGTCTCCTGCACATCAAGCTACTCATAGCTGCTTACAGCTGACTGCCTTTTCTGAAATGGCTTATTAGTGGCTTGTCACCTGCAAGTGTCAGAGGGCTACACAACTAAGGAAGGAGTTTCTTATATAACCACAGATATAATTCAGACAGCAAGCAAAGTTAAAAGTGCAAGCTCCTTAGGTTTTAACAAAACACCTGGTGGTGTCTTAAGTAGAATCAGGGAAAGAGAATAATAACATAGTAATTGGTGCTGCCATCCACTAACAAATAGACTCAAACCAACATAAGATCATCAAAATGGCTGAGTCCAAATGGAGCAGCAATACTGCATCCCAACAGCTTTCTCCACTGGTGGTAGAACTTAAACAGAAGTGAATAACAAATTGCATACAGCAAGGAAAATTCCAACGGAGTTCCAAAACATTTGTTGCTACAAGTAATATTTATTAAGCCACTAACTCAAATTCAGACATACTGTCTTACAGTCTTAGTACAGCAAAGACATCAGAAATGAGTTGGCAAATAAATCTCTCTACTCATCATCATCGAACAAAAATAATTGTTCATTCAGCCTATCAGTCCACTTACGAAATTATTGCTCCAAAAAAAAATCACTACAGCCAGGGCTAAATCACTAGTTACAAACCAAGACATCACCACTATTCTACAGTCTATACTGTCTGTTCACATAGACATACACACACACACACACACACCTCTTACCTGGAGCGACTTGCCATTAAATCCATAGCTGTCTCTTAGTGCACTACCTGCCTGCTCACCCGCGCATTACGTCTGTTGCAGCACATCCACCACGTGAGATGCCCGACGAGACTCCAGCCTGCCGACGTTGCAGTCCGAGTCCGATCCATTTCCAGGGACAGTCTATGCAGTTACAACTGCATAGACTTCTGGGATCTCTGTTCCTACATGTTTCCCAGTCCGGACTGCTGCTGAAACAGTCTGTGCATGCTCCAGACTGTCTCAGCAGCAGTCCGGACTAGTGCGCATGCCTGAAAGTCCACGAATTTTAATTTTTTTTTTTTTTTTTTATTTTCTTTTATTTTCTTTAATTTTTTTATTGTTTTATAGCTGGGGGGGCTGCAGTCCGGCAGTCCAATAGCACGGGCCACCCCTGGTCAGTAGTAAAGTCTCTAGGCATGTAGACAGCACTGGAAATGATGTCTTGCACATTTGAACCATGTCATGCATAATCCAACAAATATTGTACAATTTCATGTCTTACTACTAAATGTAGGTAAATGTTAAAGAGATCACACTGAAATATGATTTATATGTTTTGCATTACAAGGATAATCTGACTGGGTTGAAAAAAAAATTCAATGTGGGCCCAGGGAGAAAAGCTCCACCAATATAAAATAAAATATATATATTTTTTAGAAATATTAGACAGACTTGTTTTACATTTAGACAGAAGCAATGAGATGATTACATATGTAACAATGAGAGGATTACATATGTAACAATGAAATGATTACATATGTAACAAGAGATGATTACATATGTAACAATGAGATGATTACATATGTAACAAGAGATGATTACATATGTAACAATGAGATGATTACATATATAACAAGAGATGATTACATATGTAACAATGAGATGATTACATATGTAACAAGAGATGATTACATATGTAACAAGAGATGATTACATATGTAACAATGAGATGATTACATATGTAACAAGAGATGATTACATATGTAACAATGAGATGATTACATATGTAACAAGAGATGATTACATATGTAACAAGAGATGATTACATATGTAACAATGAGATGATTACATATGTAACAATGAGATGATTACATATGTAACAAGAGATGATTACATATGTAACAAGCATCACACTGTCAAGGTGTGTGAACTTACACTAAAAAATACAACTGACAAAGCATTCATAAAATTTTAACCATTGTGCCATTGTTCAGACCCTCACCTGTAAATATAGTTTTTTTTTCCTATTCACCAAAGACCAATACAATAAATTCCACACTGTAAGACGTCTTACTGTCACTGCTTTAACTAAATAAAAATATTTATTTTGAAACAAGAAAATCAGTTGATTGTATGCACTGGCAGTTGTGGTATAGTAGGGACTGGGAAATTTCCCTTTCCCCACTGATCTCAGAGTTTATATGTATAATTAGTAAGGGGGTTGCGAGTGCATGGCGGCTTGCCCTCTATGCAAGAAAAAAAAAAAAAATTGTTCTTTTTTTTTCAATCACCTGCTGATCGTCAAGTTGTGCTCGTACAATTGCCATCAAATGCCTTCAACCAGCTGTAACAGATCCATATATATATATATATATATATATATATATATATATATATATATATATATATATATATATATATATATATATATATTTATATCTTTATATATAGATGGATATATACAGAGAAGGCATACTTCTCAACCCACAGACATCAAAAATAGGAACATAGGCCCTTGAAAAAAATGGGACCATCTAGCTAAACATCTGAGCATCTAATTAGCATAAAATGTGAATATCAAATAGCACTAAGTCTTCCATCTTCTAGTAAGAATGTGGGATAAATCAGAGTGACAGAACTGATCGAAAAACATAAGCATATTATCAAAGAGACAGTGTAAAATCTGTAGACTTGAATGATCTGTATCACAAAGTTCTACCGCACAAGGTCATTTATTTTTGCTTCATAAATATGGAGCTGTAAAATGCTTGTCCTCTTGCTT